>NW_022045829.1:1200000-1800000 GCF_003285905.1 Drosophila hydei
TATATTGTAAATTGCTTCTTCTGATACTTCTACTCTTTTGGATCTTTCAATGCCTGGCAGAAATTTAAAGGCTACACACGAAACGCAAGTTAAATTAACGCTAGATTCGATATTTTCTTGGCCAAGTTCAAGTATTCTGTTCGTGTTGCTCTGGACGCTGGCCAACTATTGGCCATTGTCTAGCATATTAATAGGCTGGTTGTTCTTGATGTTGTTGTTGCTGTTGTTGGCTATTGTTTGAAATATGAAGCTCGTTAATTAGACGCAGAGGCTTTGGTCGCCGGGACCTTGGGGATTTTTGCCTTAAAGCCCATTAATCAAGCCCAGCCAAGCCAAGTTAAGTTAAGGTTTTCATTCAACGCTCGACTGGATATTACAATATAATTATCACGACAATGATAATCAAAAGAAGATGTGGCTACAAATAGAACTTATGGCGCCTTGACTCAAGCAAAAATTAATCAAATACTAAAAACGGAAAGAAACAAGGCAATATAAAAATAATAATCAATTCCTGGACAATTCATTATGCTGCGAGGCGTCTGCAGCTTGGCAAACTAAACGAACTTTGACGAGACGAAAGACATAAAATCCATAACAAAGGCGTTGCCACACACGCACACACGCATACACAAACACACACACACAAGAAGAGGCGAGAGTGTGCTGTACTTGGTGTTGTCTTTTGGCACTAATCAAATTGCAAATTGTCGCACATTAATGCTCCAACAATTTGCACAAAGGCAATAAAGTCACGCATACGCCCCGTGAACCCACAAAGATCCCCGACTCAAGATGAGATTGTAATACATATGCATATATACTGTCTCCTCTATACATAAGCACATAAAGATATGTCTGTTGTGGCGCTGATAAGCGCCAAATGTGATTGACAAGGATATTACGTACAAGTTTTTCTTTTGCCCAAATGTCCTCGGCTTTCATATTGACAATCTCCATGTCCGCCTCCCTCTCTGTGTTTCTGTCTCTCTCGTATAAATGTGCCCATTTAACATTATATCCACGTCAAGTTTTCACGCTCCATTTGAGCTGTCGTTAGAGTAAGCCCTCTTGTCTTCTCTCCTTCATTCAATTAGTTTACGCTTAACACTTTTCAACTGATATGCCGCAGGCCATAAGAGAAGGCTTTGCTAGTCTAAATACCCTTTAATTATGTTTGCTGCTGATTATGATTGAAGTCTTTTTTTTCATAAACCATTTCACTTTCTCTTAAGCAGCTCAATAGCTACATCAAAGCTAGGCATTTACCTTTATTTCTTTGGCGAATTTGTTTACCCATTTGGACTTCTATAAGTAGAAAAAGCATTTATGTATATATGAAGTAAATATCTTTAATTAAAGAAGACAGAAGACTAGCTCAGCTTTCATCTTATCTTCTATATCTTTAGAAGAACAGGATCTTCTACTTCCTTTCTATCTTTTTATATATTTCGAGCATATTTCATCACATTTAATCTTTATTTTAACTTTTTTACTTGTTTTCTACATCTACATCTTTGAGTTATTTACAACTGTCTTTTGCATTCTTTTTATTTATCAGCAACCACATTGCTATCTAACCTAAATGGTTTATATAACAGCTTCCTCGCCCTCCCAACACTCACGCCCTTATGACACGCCCTTAGTACATTTACGTGCAGGGTAACATTGCGTCAATCATTTCAGCTATTTTGCACCTGTCAAAAGCAGATCTGTTTTCTGTGCTTAGCCAGCCGCATCCACTTACAACCTCCACCTTCCGCCCCTGACCGCTGCATCTCTTCCTCTTTGCTATTTACCATTTTGTGTTCACACAGCTATCTCGCCAACATAATCATTTGTCCTTGGGGCATATCCTTTGGCCGTCACCTTTAACGCACACACGCACACGCATACATACAGATTCCCATTCATATTCATATAGAGTGTATGTATTTTGTCTATATGGCAAAAAGCTTAGCGCCATCTTTTGGGAATTTCTGCTAAACTCTGGGTAATACTTCAACGAGCGCAAATTGATTTTGTTTATGTATATATACGTGTATAAGAACTTATATTTTTTTGCTGTTATTTTTTGCACCTTGGCATTAAATTGAATTTATGCACTCGAGTCTTTTAGCCACAGTGGAAAATGTGATTTACCCGCTGGTTTTATGGTGGCTACTTTGTTTTTATATACTTGTTCAGGCAGTGAAAAGGGTAGATTGGTTGTCTGTCTATGTGAATTCTTATCATTTGAACCATTGTTCAGCTGCTTGATCGATCGTAGCAACGGCTAATCTAAAATTGCTTACATAAATCAAACTTTTTTCGTAACTCGAGCGAGTATTATGCAGTCGTTGCTTATATCACTTGTTTTTTCTTCGCTTTTGCTCATTGTAGCTAAGCTAAATTTATGAGCTTGTATAAGAGCCACGGAATTTATAGCCCAACATTTATCTTCTTTGGCAGGTACTGAAAGAGACAGAAAAAAAGAGAGAAAGACAAAGAGAGAGAGAGAGAAATATACCCAAACAATTTGGCAGCTGACAAACCTGTGCAGTATGTTAGCAAAAGCAATTTGAAAGTTTTATGAAATGCGCTTCAATTTTTTGTGCTCTCACACTTGAAAGTTTTGAGCATAATTTAGATTAACATAGTTCAGTTAATCATCAGAGCAGAGAATGCTTCAAAGTTATCTCAAACCCAACATAAATATTCTAATTAGTTGTTCGTCCTTTGAGCTAATAGAGTGTAGCCTGGCAAAAACATTTCCAAAATTCCAGAGCATACGAAAGTTCATTAGACGCGGACGAAAAATATGTTGTCGAAACGTTTAGCTCGTTTAATTGTCCTACTTTATTATATATTTAGGAAATTTCGAATTAACGATCGAATTACGTTCAAGTGGCTCAAGTGGACACGCTGTCTGTGAGTCTGTCAGATGAGTAATGACAGCTAATCATTTAATTGGCTATTTAGGATTTATTATTAGGCTGGAGCCTAATGACTCAGCCATAAACTCCATTGAATGAATCATTGACAATAAATGTTTATGCTTATGTTATATAGAAATATAAAAGTTGTAAAAGTTAGTCATTAAAGCAAGTAGAGCTAAATCCATATAACAAATATACTCTAAGCCCATTGCAAACGGAAAAATTGATGTAACAGTCAGAAGAACGCGTGGCAGACTGCAAAAAATATATAAATGCTCGATCAGGATGACGAGCTGAGTCGATCTAGACTAGACATTTGAGTGTATTTAATTTTTAGCGACATCTATTTACTATCGATAAATATCGATCATTTGATTTGGGCTTTTAAGGCATACTTTGAATACTACACAAACCAGAGATATCATTACATATTACTTCCCTCTTTTTTTGTTTTTCTC
Organism: Drosophila hydei; assembly: GCF_003285905.1. Lineage (NCBI taxonomy): Eukaryota > Metazoa > Arthropoda > Insecta > Diptera > Drosophilidae > Drosophila > Drosophila hydei. The sequence continues at coordinate 1,203,377 of NW_022045829.1, forward strand.
TTATTTTATCCTTATTGTTTGAATCACTTTTTAATTGAATTTCATAATTTTTATTTATAAATTTTGAGCTGCTTTATTATTTGGCTCAAGAGTGTGCCAAGAAGTAAGCGAAAGGAAGAAGAGGAACAACAATTGTGAGTTATTCAGTCGGCCATGAGCGCTGCCAACGTTACCCACAATTACGCCAATTTTATTGCCAAGCTTTGCTTGGCCTGAGGCGTGTGCAAGTGTATGTGTGTGTCTTCCGTTTCCGGTTGCCAACATTTTCTGTTGCTATCTTTTTGGGCAATACAAACGCTGACTTTGGCATTAAGTGCTACTCACACTAGCCACAAAATGGACACACACAGACACCCGCAGAGACACATACACAGATATAAACACACACACACACATTCGTACATACAAGCAGACACACATATATAGCCAATAATCTGTGCACACTCGTTTGGAAATATTTTTATAGCCAAGAAAAAGAAAGAAAAAATATATCTAGAGAGATATATATCTTTCTCCCCTCTAAATATATGTATATATAGAGATATGCTGAAAGCCAGAGAGAAAGAGTGAGAGGGGAATGGACCCTATAAGTATCTACATTAAGAGATAGTTAAACAATTAGTGAGAACGAGAAAAATATGTGTGTACATGTCTCTTTCTCTTTCTTTCTCTCTATATAACATATGGCAATCCATCCATCTCTTTTCGACTATTTAGGGATAGACATTCATAGGTATAAACAAATAATACATAATAAAATACTAAAGTAATATACATTTTAAAGATCTTTAGCCGGGTATATTTTAGTGTGCGCTTCCGACTGGCAAACTTTTATTCAACTGATTCTTCATATGGCTTGCAAATATTTGCAAAGTACACTTAAGCTTAATTACTTAATTTTTCATATATATGCTGTATATAAGCGTTTTAGCCAGTTTAGTAAAATGCTGTAAAATTCAGCAGAATGCTTGAGACTCATCTCTCTTGAGGGGCATTAGCTTTTGTCTACACTAAGTCAGCAAATTGTTTTCACTGAAAACTTGATGAGATAACCTGAACTGAACACAAGTCCTATCTATCTATATATATATACATTTCCCAGTTGTTCTATTGAATTTTGACATTCAACAAAGTTGAAAATTTATTTTCGTTTTGCCATTTGCACTTTTGTCAATTTTTGTGTTAGCAAAAATCCAATTTACATTCAGGTAAACCATTGGCAATTGGCCATAGGAATACATAGAATTTCGGAACGTAAATGTGTTTTTATCTTCCCTAAAAACTTTCTATTGCCTTTTTTTCCTCAATTCCAATTGGAAAAGCATTTGATTTGCTGTCAGTTTGACTGCCCAGTCAATTATTGGACTGAATCTATTGAATTGTTTTGGTTTTGGTTCTGCTTCTGGTTTTATCTCTTCGGTTAGGCAAAATGAATTGAAATTGATTGCCTGTGAGGAGGAGCCTTGCACCTGATTGTTTTCAGCTGCTATGAAGTACAGCAGTCCACAATCTGCGTTTTGAAGGGAAATCTATTTTCAATCTGAATATAATTTTTAGAAAACTTTTATAGAATTTTTTTTATAAATATTGCTAAAGCTTACATCTTCTAAGTCAACCAGCTTATAGAATTTGAAACTTGTATTTGAATAAATCTTAACTTTAAGATATTTTAGAAAAATTTCAGAAAGTTATGGAATGTCTTTACTTGCTTCTAAGAACAAGTTTAGGCCTCATTTTAGCTTAATAAATGTTATTAAAATTTTGTAGGAATTTAAAAAAAAAAATTTTTACACTTGTTTCCAAAACTATTTAAATATTTACAAATATAATAAATAAAATTCTATATGTTTTTCATTTATTAAGCTACACAAATCACGCAAAAAAAAACGTAAAAATTATAATTATAAAGATTATAAAATATATATTTAAATGCAAGAAAAACTATCTTAAGAATTACAATTTAAATTTCTATAAAAACTACAGTGCAAGACTTCAATTCTTAAATCCACAAAAACAAATAAAACTTGTAAAAACATTTATAACTCGCTTTGTAGCTGTCTCGTTACGTCGTCTACTTAATGTTCTTTTGGCAACAGCTAAGAAAATGGGTAAGAAAGCTCGTTACTGTTGCCACGAGTCGCGAATTGCGTCATAATGCTGTGCGACTTAGCCAACCCGGAAATTGTTTTGACGTTTGTTGTGGTTGATAAACCAGCTGATTTGCCATATCCGCCTTGCCACAGACCACGCCCCGCCGCCCACCAACTAACTTTGTCTAACTTTGTTATTCCCGCTGACTTCTTTGGCCAAATGAGCTCGGCTACCAAGCCAGCCGCCTACTTTTCTCTGCTCTTTAACACGCAGCGATAATGTCAGCGAACAAAATTTGCAGTTGCCTTCGCTTGTTGCATGTTGCACCATGAACCTAATTAGGACTAGAGGCACAACCCAGCTGCCAGTCATGCAAATGAGTTTAAAATTGTGCTGAAAAAGAAGAAGCTTAATGAATGCATTGCGCAAATTTGACACAGATGGAGATGCAGAACACAAAATTGTATAACAGCTGCATGTGAAGTCAAAGTCTTGGCTAGAATTTGAGGAAGTTCGAGTTCATTTCCGCTTGAGGGTCAAGGAACAACTATAGCTGACCTTGAACCAAGGCTAAAGCGTTGATTGTGGTTTAAATAATAAATATAGAAATTATAAATGTGTGCAGTGTCATTTGCCATGGCTGCCAGTTGCCAGTTGCCAGACCAATTGTATTACGTATACGCCGCGTGCAGCTAAAGCAAGTTATAAAATAGCAACACGCAATGGGCAAGTGAATAAATGATTAGGTGAAAACACATTTGAGTGCATTTGTATTTCATTTAATGTGTAAGTCAATAAATTAAATAAGCAATAAAATTCTAGTCGGGGTGCCCGACTAGGAGATACCCTGGCTCCAGTTATATTTGCGGTTTTTAGTATTTTCCATTGCTTGTATCGAGCATTAAAAAAAACGACAAATAATAACCGTCATTAGGACACCAAGATTCGAGCTAACATCGCCTATACAATGGCTGCCAAATAAATAAATAAATCTTAAATGGCATTAAATAAAGGTATAATTATATATTATATACAGATATATAGTAGGTATAGGTATATATTCATATATTTATTGTTATAAATTTTTTATTTTTTATAATTTTTTTAATGACTTAACTATTAGCTTTTTATTTATTTTAGACATTCATTCTATTTTTTAACAGAGAAAATTGTCATAAATGTTTATTTTGTAATAAATTTATTAGATAATTTATCAAACATTTGTCAATGTTATTGTTATTGTTATTATTATTATATTGCATTAAATTTATTTAATATATCTAACATATATATGCAAAAATATAAATATAAAAAATAAAATTAATAGAAGAGATTCTCAGATTCTCTTCATACTAACATATATCACAAGGAGGCAAATGAAATAAAAAGCTCTTAAGTACTATTTATTTTATTAAACATATCATAATAGTAATTAATGATAATTACCCGTAATAATCATTAATATAAATGATCATTATCGCTAATGAACATTAAAACTAACTTGATTATTATAATAAAACTATTATATTTAAAATATTAAATACAAATAGTTAACATTACATAAATACAATATTTTTTCATTTTAATATTTATTAAACAATTAGGCAATGATCGCTGATGAAAAATGTAGATAAATATCTAAATATTTATTAAATAAAATAACCTTAAATATATTTATTTAAACAAATACAATATTCATTGAATAAATACTAGTCATTGAAACTTAAAGAATTTAACAAAAAACTGAAATTTACTCACCATTTGCACTGAACCGCACAGCGACCGACCTAGTCCAGGTCATGAGCTTGACTGATCACCTACAGCCGCTGCTGCGCATTTAATACTCAAAAGTCACTCAAAATGAAACTCCAGCAGAGCTATTGAGAACTTTTTAAGTGAGAATTTGCACTCATTTAAGATGCCTATTAGAAAGTCAAACAGACAGTGCAAGCTATATACACATTACTTCTCATTTTGGTCGGCCTCCTTTTACCTGTTACATACATACCCTGATATCCCATCTTCAATGGGCTGAAGACAAATTTATATGGCTTATTAAGTAGGTAAGTCAATCAGCGAATAAATATAATATATATTACATATTATTATAATATATATTATTATAAGAGAATGCTGATTGTGGTATTAGAAATCAGTTTATAAAAGTAACAAACTCCTATTCAAATCATAACATTTAAGCTTAAATTAAGTTTAGTTTTAGGCACTAAATCCTTAAAGCAGCGTCTTAAATGTTTTTCAAATCAAAATTGTGGACAATATTCTGATAGGAAAACAAACTTATGCACATGCATGCACAACTACTGTTTTTTGTTCACACCCACATAGACAGACTCACACACACACACAAACACACGCTCATTAATATGCGAGTGGCATGAAAACATAGCAAAAACTCAGCCATTCGGGCGGTGTCTGCGTGAGGACTAAGCCGAAGCGAAAGACATGGGCATGGCAAATGTTTATTTGGGTCATTATGCAAACAGATAGAATGTGGATGGCAACAAGATATGATAAATCGATGCCCTTTGAACCCTAAATAGTTGGTTGAATGGAGCCAGGCCAAAAGTCAGTTGGACTAAAATGATTTAATGTGGCATTTAAGTCGAAGAAATTAGAATGGATTAAGGCACACACACATTTATGCAGGTGCAAATGCCAGCTGACATAGAGGTAACTAGATTGTATCATAGTCTCGCACACCCACACATTAGCATGCAAAATATATGCAAATCACAACGATACTCGAGGGCTTTATGCATAGGCACATCAACTTCTCCCATGCGTATAATTTACGACTGAAATATGCAACAGCCTTAAACCTAAATTGCTAGGAAAATGTTATTCTAGCTTATAACATTTCTGAACCAAAAAAATGTAAAAGAAGAGAGCCGCTAATAGTAGCTAAGCAGGTTAACAGGCTAACGGGCAATGAGAGAAGGGGTTGAATGTTCTCAAGGCCTTTGAGGCATGTCTGAAATTTTGTACACCAAACACCTACTGCTATAATATATTCATCGATACATATCACTTGTGCACAGAGAAAATGTTCCTTCATACTTCCTGATACCAATTTGCATTTCAAATATCAAGTTAAAGCCATTTTATACTCTCTTCTGGCACAGCCAACTAGGCTTTGAACTATTTTTATTAAGACTACATTTAATTTTAGGTAAATTCTAAATGAAAAATTGTTAAATATTTATTTTCAATTTAAAATGATATACACTCAATTTGAACTTCTTTTTGCAATTAGAAGTTTTGACTTTCCTAATCAAATGTTTTATTAATATTTTTTTCAAAAGAAAATTGATTAAGCAGAAATTTTTATGAGCAATATTTAATAAATGTTAACTCAATTGATAAGAAAATTTTAATATTTTATATAAATATAAATAAAATATATATGAAAAATTTTTTAGTGTTTCAAACTCAAATTTTATACCATAAATTTAACATCATATTTTCATGCATAAAGATAAAAATATTTTTCTAAAACAAATCACAGGCAAGCCCGCAGCCTCAAATATATATGAAAACGCATTATTTTCTAAGATTTGCTTTTGTAGACATTTGTTAATCATAGAAGTGGAACGCCTTAGCTAAGCAATCGAAGCAAAATAACAGGAAAATCGCAATGCCAAGTGGAATTTGTACCTGCGGCATCAACAAGCTCAGCTGCACTTGTGGAATTTTTAATATAGCAGACTCGCTGTGGCAAAGGCTAAAGCCGAGTCGAGCCGAGCTAGTCTTAAGCCCTCAGGATATTTGGACACTATATTCGTTACTTTGGACTCTAATGCGGCGTGGGTCGAGGAGCCATAAGATAAATTTACTGAAAAATATTTTTGTTACTTGAGCTGACAATAAAAGTGAAGCCTGAAAGCTCTAGTCAAGAAGCAAAGCAGCAGCTGCTGCTGAAGCCCCAAAAATACTCTCGCTCTCTCTATCTCTCTCTGTACATAGTTTTGCGGGCAGCCACACAAGTCAATATGCCATTGCAGCCATAACAACGCATTTCCGCTTCCGCTCGCTCGGGTCGCACTTCTGTGGCAATAAAAGGAATTTGCTTTGCTTTTGCTTTTGCTTTTGCTTTTCGTATATTCTGTCGGTTTTGCTCACCCCATCGCTCTCGACAATCAGCTTGTGGCCTCATAACGCTCAGCTATGCCCAAAAAGTATGCTATATAAAAAATAACTAACATGGTCCGAGCTGTAGCTACACTAAATTACGTTATTTTTATTATAATGCTGAATTATAAATGCGCCCAGCCCGGATATTGTAGCAGCAATTGCTGTTAGATGGACTGAAAAACTCGTATAAAATTAGCTTTAAATATGCTGAGCTTCAGGCGAGAATGTGTGGACGTTGCATACAAAATTCCTTTAGAGATATTTTAGATAAAAAATTAATTAATAATTAAGTATTTTTAAAAGTATTTAATAGTGCACATCACATAAATATTTTCCTTTTAGAAAGTACTGCAAATGTGACTAAATGATTAGCCAAAATAATTTTTCTTAACTTTAACAACAGAATAAGATACTTAGAGGATGACTTGTTTATTTTATAGTATAAATATGATTCTTCTTTATAAAATGTATTCTTCTGCTTAACTCTAAGAGGTCTTCAATATCTAATTTTTAATTTTTTTTTTTCACAGTTGAAGATTAATAAATAAAAAAAATTATTAGCAGCATTTAATACTTGTGAAATAGAATTTAAAAATATTTTTATATACTTGCCGTCTACCATCCCTTCGATCTCTTTCCTCTCTTCTATCTTTTATATCCTCTCTCGCTTCACTCCTCTCTTTACACTCTATTCTTTACTCTCTACTAACTCTTCTTATTCCCCTCTCTTGCAACAAACTCATGACAAGATAATAGAAACCACTTCTTCTCTCTTCTCTAACCTTCATCCATCTGTTGTTTTTCTTTATAACATTTTCTTAGATAATAAAACCGAAATTTAATATTATGAATTTAAATTTTAATTTGAATTCAGCTAATGCCCCTAACAACACCTAAATCTAAATAAAATATTTCTGTGCTTTTCTCCGACTTCTGCTTTCTAATAATTCACAATTTTAATTGCTTGATAAACAACTCAGCTACGCTTGAAATTAATTAAAATCATTTTTTTGATGAATGGAAACGATGGCAATTTGATTTCGTAGCCCGAGGAAATGCGCAAAAATTGTGGACCACAATCAATAATGAATGAGTCAATTACTCGAAGTAAATGCGAATGAGGTGCTTAGCGGCAAGACTCGTTCTAAAAGGGAGAGCAGCAACGAGCTTCATTAAAATCGTTCGTCGAGAGAATTGCGAGGGAAATTCAATTAGAGAGTGTGAATGGAAGCAACTAGCAAAGTTGACAATGTTTGTCATTTACGCCACATTTGGCTGTAGCCCACACCGATGAGGCCTAAATCACGCTGTGCGCGGCGAGGAGTGTGAGCTGAGCGTCAGGTATCCGGCCAGGAAATTGCCGGAAATGTGCACGCTTTGCGGTTTTTCAGCTTAAATCACTTCAAGTCAATCTCATGGGTATCGTGTTCTTCTATTGCTGCCATTTTTGGTATTTTTCTAGAGCTCATCGTGCTTCGATTAACCGGAAACAGGTAAGTGCTACAATGCAAAACCACACGTGTCCGGGTTGATGCAGATTTTGTTAAGAGTTTTCTTGGAATTAGGAATTGCTAAGCCTTGGCTGCTTTGTGCACTCGATAATGGGGATTTTAATAGGCTTTTGAAAGTAATCCTGACACATAAATGCTTATATGACACATGTGTCACACTTATGCATATATAGCATTGCCGAACGAAAGATCTGAGGTCGGATTTGCTCATGCAGATTTCTATTGAAATAAATTAAATTGAAAATTGTGTTGCTTTCAGGAAACTCGTGTGATTATAAGTAAATGAATTTCTTTGCATCTGGAATATATATTTATAAAATATACATTTCATTACAATATATATTTATTTCAGAAATTAAATGTAGTCAGTTACTTTGTTTAAGAAAGTTATCAAAAATATTTTTTTTAAATAAAAGCAAATGTCATGAGCTTAAGAATGGATGTGGACAGAGCAAGCTGGTAATACTTAAATCTGTTTTTATCGATGATTAATTATATTTACCTCAATCAGATATTGAGAGCAAATTTAAGCTCTTTTTGATTAATAAATAAAATAATTTAAGCTTTAAATATGTTGGGGATTTTAAGTACATGCTGAACACATGCAAACATCAAATAATGAATCATATAAAGAATATATAAATTATTTGAATCAACCTTCCATTTACTTAAATACAAAGTAATGGAATAACTCTAAGATTCGTTTTGCCATACACAGAAGAGCAACTGTTGCCTCACAAGTGCCTCAAGCAGGCATAAGGCACGAGCCGAACAAATGCTTCGCAACATTTACTGGCTTATGACCAACAGATCGAAATAAAACACTTATAATACATTGTTCTTCTATTACGGAATCAACTGAACTCAGCTTTGGGCAACTGTCTGAAAGAGTGCACACAGGAGGCCTTGTTATTTCAAGGTATTTCGTACATTTTTATGTAAGTTACAAAGAATTCAGAAGAATTTTGACATGCTCTTGATTAACGAAGTGATAAAGAGGGTTGCTGAAGCAAATGGCCAGAGGCTGACAGGCCATAAAAGTAGCTTTAATACTAGACTTGCATGTCATATTAGCTGAAGCTATGCCATTTAACACAGCTCTGTTCATGAAAATTGTTGTGCGACTGGAGACTAAATGTTGGACGGAAAATTGAAAATTGAAATGATAAATCTGTTTGAAAACAAGTTCAAACGAATATTAAGTTTAACATATTTTGATGATTTTGGTTTACGTTATGCTTGATTTACGTTATGTGTAGTGCAGCACTACTATTTATATGAACACAATTGTATATACCTAATCAAAGTCTATTAAAACATTGAAAGGTTGCCCGAAAGACTCTGAAGTCAATATATACATGTCTTGAAGTGTTAGCAACTACTCCACGACATACGCAATACACCCCATTTCTGGAATGACAGAGTATATCAACTCGCACAAAACAAATGTGCTTGAGTTAATATCCAACGGGCCTTAATGAACCAAAAGCTAAGCTGCCAAAATGTTTTTACTAATCCGAACACGCACAGCAGCAAACCACAAAAAAACGCGAAATAAAAGGGGAAGCTCCATCTGCCGCAGGTGAAGAGCACAGACTGATACCATTTTTTGTGTCAGATAAATTCGGAACAATTGAAAATCATTTGACAGCTCACACCGAGCCTTACAACAACACCAATTCAAGTCCCATAAATTGGGCAAAATATTAATTGAAAGATATGAGTGGGTGAAAGAGATTTTCACTTACCAACGAGGGGAATTTTCTTTGGAGTTTTCTTATTTTTTCCTTAGCTGCAGCTGTCAGTTGCAGTTGCACGCTCAAGTTGCTTTTTCCAGTGAGTTTTCGTACTCGTTTTAGTATTATTTTTTGTGTGCTTTGTCTTCAGTTTTTCGTTTAGTTTAGTTTTCTTTAGCTTTTGTCTCCGCTTGGCAGCTTCTTGATTTTAGTTTTGCGTACTTTTTTCTTGCCTTTTTTGATTTGTGCACTTGGAATAACTAGTTTCTCACATGGTTTAACATGCAAAGCGCAATTTGACTGGCAAGTTTTATGCATGGGCTAACTTTCAACTTTCACTAGCACATATATATTTATATCACTTGTATAAATATATATATATATATATATATATATATTTTAAAATATTTCTGAAATTGAAATGCTCTATTTCACATAAATGTAAATATAATTATATTTTGTTCAGTATTTCTGGTTTTCTGTTTTGTTTGGTTTTGTTTTTTTTTTTTTTTTCAAATTTTACAGCAATTCAAATTTTTGCAAATTGCGCATACGCCATGTAGCACAAGTTGTTAATTTGCACGATTCATTGCTAAAAATAGACAATTATAAAATATTAGCTACAATTTTTGTTTAACAACCACGCCTCGAGCACTGTTTTTATTGAGTCTGAAATATATATATATATATATATATATAAATTTCCACATCATTCACAGCATTCATTTGTTATAGTTTTTTCCAGTGTAAGCACTTTGTAATACACTTAATGACAACGCGTAAAAGCCAATTATTATTCGACTCAATTTAATGCATTATAAAACATTACAAAGCTCAACGCAAAAATCAATTGAGTTGGAGCCTCCAAAAGTTAAAATGATTTTTTTTTAAATATTTTACTTAAAATTTCAATTCAATAAAATCTAATTATTAAAAAAAAATATTGTAAATAATAGAAAATATGTTAATAATAAATACATTTTATTACCACCATATATAGATTTATAATTTTTAGTAAGTTAAATTTTATAATGATAATTACTTTTTTTATAATGTATATATAATATAATGTATAATTTATGCCTCTAAGAATATTATATTTTATAAGTTTATTATTTTTAAGCAACTAGTACACAAAAAATGTATTATTAAATTTTATTTAATTTTTATCAAGCTAGTTTTCAGTTCAGTTCATTTTGTTTTGATAAATGTATTATTATTTAAATTATTATTGCATGTAGTAGATTTAAGCACTATTAATTTAATAAAAAAGATTTTGATAATATTTTTTTTGCAGTAATTAAATAAATATTTTCACACTCTGCAAAGTTTGATTTATGACCAATTCTGAAATCTTTATCATGAAACTGATCGGCGCTGTTAATATATTCTCGCACAGCTCGCGTCCGTAACATTTGAGTTGCCGCGACAGACTCAAATGCCTGCAGACATGTCCTCGTCGACATAGCGGCCAAAGCAACACGAGTGCGTACGAAGTCAACGTCATAGACGTTGCGTCGGCAACTCGCCTGCCTATAGCTATAACAGCAGTGAGAGTGCTACAACGCTTCTGCTGCTGCTGCTGCTTCTGCTTCTGCTAATGAACGAAGCAGCGCTGCTGTAAAAACTTAACAGCGCTGTTTAAGTTTACAGCGCTGCTCGGAGAACGTTACACCGCTGCTCTGAGTACATAACATCGTTGCTGTGCTCTCTCCGTAGCGCTGCTGTTAGAAGGGTCGCTGTATTGGTAGGCATTTCATTGCATTTTGCTTTTGCATTGAACTTGAACTAGTCAGCAAAGTTGTAGCTGTTTTGCTTTTTGTTTCTGAACACTTCGCCGGCTAATGTGCTAGCATCGCTACCGACGCAGGCGCTCTGAACGAGGAGATTGTACGAGTAGAATGAAAATTAAATACTGGCCTTGTTTACTGAAATAAATTGTATTACAATATGATAATTAAAGAAGTGGATTAAAATTAAAATAATTAAATAAGAAATTAAAATTTTAAAGAAAATAAATTTGATTTCCAAAAATATTTAAAAATGTTAAATTGTTTCATTTAAATATTTATCTTATTTATTATATATTTATGTATTTATTTATACTTATATTTTTTATTAATTAATATTTATTTTTTTTATATAATAAAATAATATATATTGCATAATTAAATTAATTTCTATATATTAATACATTTTTAAAAACATTTTTGTGTATGAAATTGAAAATTTAAATTTTTCTGTTTTGCAACTTTACTTTTACGAGCCCAAAGCTATTTTAGAATTGCGAACAAACTAAATTTAGACTTGCACAACCGATTTCCAGTTGCATCACGTGGCTATATTTACGAACTCTTACACACACACACATAGAAAACATGCTTTTATGTGTGTTGCATTGTTGTGGACTCTGTGCAACGTGTGCAACAACAAGTGGCAAGTTTTGTGTGTAGCGGTCAAAGTCAATTTGAAACTTGCAATCAGCAGCCCCCAAACAACAACGTACAACGAACAACGTGCAACGTGCGCTGCAGATCAACATGAGAAAAACAAAAAAGCAAAAAATGCGAGGAACGCCCAACGTTTTGCTAGATATTTGCCTGTTCATTGGGCGTGTCTCGAAGGCGGGCTTGGGGCAGTGGCACGGGCATGGGGCGTAATTAATGCAGTCACATGTGCCCGAGTTCTGCGTAAGCGCGCGCACAAGCTTGTGGCATCAACAGCTGACAGACCCAAAGAGCCCAGCTCCATTTTATGGACATTGCAATTAAGGCTGAATGCGAGAGGCGTGTACCAGGGCAAGTGGCAGCAAGTCTTAGCATTGGCGCATGCCACAGAAAAACTGAAATGAAAAACTGTTAATTGCTTTCAACCTCAAAATTTTACTCAGATCGGAAAATTTTTAATATTAAAAATTAATTACTAATAAAAAAATATACTTTATAATCTTACATTGATTTTATTTATAAGATAATAAAATCATAATTTAATATAATTTAATTATATTATGGCAGTTTTTTTTAATTTAAATTAAATTAATTTGATTTTCAATTTTATTTAACTATTTATCAGCAATATTATTTACATATGTTTTTTATGTTTATTAACATTTTTATTAATATTTAATTGAATCAAATTAAATATATATAAATAGAATAATATATATACTTTCATAATATTTATTACTATATCTATAATTCATATATATGTTTTAGAAATAATTTAAACTTCTCTAACTCCCTTTGTATTTTATTATAAACGTTATACGCTCTGCTCGCATTAAATGGTTTCTTTTGCGTACACTTTAAAAAAGAAGAGAGAAATGGACTTGCATTACATGTGGAAAATAGTTTTCTATCGATTGGCAGTTCCATAACTGAAATCCTTGAGTCAAGTGGTCAGCCAACGTGAACTTGACACTGAATACTTAGAGAACTAAAAAACGTCAATGGCTCTGCAAGAGTCATAAAACCAATAAGATATATGTATATATATAAATACATATAAATATATATGTGTGTTTGCGTGTGCACAAAAGCTAAAAGGAATTCATGGATAGTAGGAAGTGCTTTTGGCCGAAGACTCGACGATTTGCTTGCATACAAGCTCACTGACAAAATAAAAAATGAAATCAATTGGCCATAGAAAACTGTAAAACTCGGGTTACCAAGTTAAGAGGCGGCGGCTGACTGTGTGGCGTGAGTGGTCGGCAGCTCAGAGTTTTAGAGAGCAAAGTGCTACACATTGTTTGCTCGTTATAAGCCGCAAACTAGCCAAAGTATAGTTAACCATGTCTTAAACTATGCAAAGCGAGGGTTCTATTACAAGTGAGTTGAACGAAATACAATAATAAATAGTAAGACATTTGTATTTAAGTATTTATATATTTTTGAATATCGATCTATATCAATAAACTTAATAAAATACAATATGAAAAAAAATTAATAGTGTGGTATTAAATTAAAATAAAAATTAAATTAAATTAAATTAATATAATAACCATTATGATTATATTTTTTTATCAGCTTAGCATTAATTTTTTATTTATTTTTCTGAGAGATATTTGAAAAATTGTGTAAAATATCAAAAAAATATAATAAATAAATGCTACATTTTAGAAATAAAATTTAATACCTGTAATAATAAATGATTTAATTTTATTTAAAATTACAATATTTCCAAAAAATTTAATTTTATAATTATAATTATTCAATGTATTGAATTCCATGCATATTTTTTGTATTAACATTATATTTGTTTGAAATGTCTTAACATACTTAAGCATATTTTTTTATTTTATTAACTATTACTGTATGACATTCGGGCTCTACTCGAGCTGCCCTCGCTCGCAATATTTGCAAGCTGAAAATCAAATTGCAATTGAAATGCTTTGTGGTCAAGTTCAAGTGGAAAAGTTGTTATAAGTCGCAATCGGGGCTTGGCTTGGGGTTGGGGCTAAATAATAAAAAATGCGAGCATTGGAAGCCACGGGCAAACAATTTAAGTATGTAAACGCTTAGCCTAAGGCGCTGCCCCCTAATGGGGTCTCCTATAGGAGAAGGGCAACAAAAGAAATGGCCTTGACTGGACGGGGTGAACAAGTAAAGTTAATTTGTGTCCCTGCGTGACGTGGCGTGAATGCGAGCTTCAATAAATAAGCGAAAGGACGAGGAAGAGCATCCACTCACAATCAAAAATAACCTGAGCTCGCTCAGCCACAGTCGAGGACGCCCAGCAGCAACAGTGGCAGCTGCTCAATTAATAAGTTAATTGATTTTTTGTTCGACAAATTGCAAAAACACAAAATGTTAATTTGTGCCAGGCGAGCTGAAGAGACGACGATGGCGACGACGTCAACCGGAAGGAGAACGGCAAGCAGGCAGTAGGTATCAAATATTGATGAAGTTATAGTCAACGAAGCCAAGTAAACAGATGCTAACGAAGCCATTACGGACCTTAAACTAGTTAAGAGGAAATGTGAGAAAGAGCAACAGAGTGAGAGAGAGAGAGAGAGAGAGAGATAGAGAGATAGAGAGGCAGGTATAAAGTGTTAACAGGTGAAAGGTCAATTGCATGCCTCATATCGTTACAGCAAGCTTAATGATATTTTTTTAAATTTGTTTACACCGAGAATTTCATAAAAGAGCCAAAACATAAGAGTGTTAGATGGAAGATAAAATGGCTGTTATAAAAATGTAAATATAATTATATAGAAATTAAATTAAAGTGTATGAGAAAAGCTACAATATTATATAATATATATGAGAATTATATAGAAAAGAATTAAGGATTGTGATGTAAGACACAATTCAATTGAGACTTGACTTTGATAGAAGTATAAGGCCAAATGGAAAGGGAACATAAATTAGAATTGGATAGGTGGGAGACAAGATGAAGCTCTAATGAGAATTGCATAGAAGAGCCTTTCAAGAGCAAATGTAGAAGATGAATCTGGTTTAGGAAGGTACAACAAAAGTCTTAAATTATTTCATTTGAATGTGAATTGAAGAGCAAATATCTTTGGTATAAAAAATGCTTAACTAATGTAGAATGCGATAAATATTATTTTATTTTGTATTTTTTTATGTAAGCTCATAATTTATTATTATATTTCACATTCCAAATTTTCCAAATTTCTATAATATTTAGAGTTGATAAATTTTCAAATAACTCTCGCTCTAAGCAATACTTTTTATTTTTATATAGAAGCAACTTAATTCTTAAACAACAAAACATAAAACTTAAATAAACATAGAAATTTAAAGCACAGCAAAAAGTAAATGCCGACTTTTCATATAACATTTCGTGAGCAACAATTGCGCGTTATCTGTTGCCGTTAACGCCTTTTCTCTTGATTACGGCACAGACGTCAGGGCCGTAAAACTAAAGTTGGACGCGTGCAAATGTTATGGCCAGCTTTTAGGCGTTCGCCGACTAATGAATAAATATGGCTAAGAGGGCCAACAGTTGCCAAGCTAATCGAAGCTGACCTTGAGCAGCCAAAGCAGCAGACTGATCCAAAGTTTCTATTGAGCCTAAGGGAACAAGTTTGGTTTATTTTTGTTGGGTTCAGTTCTAATGCGGTTATACGCAAGTCGCAATGCTCTGACCATCAATCCGAGCGTGTTAGCTGACTTTGTGCATACTTTGTGGCATGCCGCATGCCGCATGCGGCATGTGGCACGTTTGCTTTCATTTTTTTTCTCTTTTTACTTTTGCTTTCGGCTTGTTTTGTTTGCCTTGTGCCATTTTTGCCGCAGTTGCAGTCAGGCCACTAGTTCTTAATGCCACTTCTCATTCTGCATGTTTTTCACCTACTTTACACAGAGACACACACACACACATCAGTTTACACACATATCTGTCTAACGTTTGTGCATGTTTTTCGTTCATTGGCTTTGACGTTGCGTGGCGGCATTCGAGAAAACAAAAGTTGAAAGTCTAATGAACCCCTTGGCAAATTGCGATGCGATGCGAAGCGAAGCGATGCGATGCGCCGCTGTGTTAGCAATGTCGCATAAAGCAAAGCATCATAGACAAACAAAACGCACACAGAGACAAACACACACACACAGATACATAGGCGCAGATACATGAGTCTCAAAGTACGTTCAAGATATCATAGAAAGCGACTATGCCTTCAACATTTTGTTGCACGCGTAGGTTTGCTTTTTAGCTGACAAAAATATATATTGTGGAATAAGACTATAAAGTACTCTGCTTTTAAGAACAGCGCCAAGGCCCACTGAGCCTTTAACACATAAGCAACTTTCATATTTTAGATATATATATAATTCAATCTTTAACAAACCTTAAACTTAACCAAAAACTCTCCAAAAATAATATTTAAATGGCTTGCATGTTTGAATCTTAAATAAGCTGAATAATATTTATTTAAAATACCTGCAGCTTACCATTTGTTAACAGTTTATTAGACTCATGTGAAGAAACATGTTTATCTGTCAGTGATTTATATAATTATGATAGACACTCGTGACAAAGCTCAGACAAGACAAATAGAAAGGGCACACAAACACCCATCCATACAGCCATTTTAACAGTGTTTCATCAATCGTTGGGTTTAACAAAAAACCGTATGTCGCGCTGAAATGAAGAGACGTTGCCTCGGTGCCACAGACAGAGACATCAGCGTTTAGCCAAATCTGGCCAATTTTTCAGATAAATGCGCTAAAAGTAGCTGGAGTTAATGAAAAAAAAAGCAAATATGAATGACCCAGTAGGCAGTGACCGACTAGAAGATACTTTGAGTCACATGACATACACAATATGAGTTGAAGCAGAATTGAAGGAGGGAGCTTATAAGGGGAAGCCTTCAATGAGTGAAGTTGTCGTTGCTTTGCTGTACTCCAAGAAACTCTTGCTCTCCAATCGTAGGAGAGATTAGGCGATGGCAAATCGGTTTTTGCTACTAATATTCGCATACTAAAGTATGTAAAGACGTAGTGCATGACTGCTCGTGTCTATCACACAAATTCTAGCAAAAGCATTATACCCTATTCACCCATTTTGAATGGGTTCAGGGTATAACCAGGAGACAGCAGAGGCAACACAGTCTGGCAAGCAGGCAGTGAACTAGAAATAATGCAGTCAGTCAGCCAGCTGACGGAAAGTTATTTAATTTTACATTCGTTTTTTTTTTAATACAACATGTCATATGCGTGAAAATGTATAAAAGAAATGACTCAGTTATAAATAAATTAGAATATTTTTATGGAATGCAAAAATATTTATATAAAGCTTAAACTAAAAGCATAAATATACTATATATTTTATATAAAATATTTATTTTATATAAAAATATTAATTTAAATAAACAAGAATTTAGCTTTGATTTTTTAAAAATATATAGCTAAGCTCATAATGATGTTATAATAATAATAAGAAATATATATTTTAGTGCATAGTAAATAAAATAAAATTTATAACATTTTTCAACAATAAAGTATTTTTATTTCTATTTTCAAACTATTTTCTTTAAATTTGATATTATTTGTTATAAAAACATATAAATATTTATAATATCTACTATTATATTTTATTTTTATTTAACTAAATTTTTAATTTTTTAATATGAATAAAATTAGGACTTTGACAAGATGTGTTTTTATTGAAATTACATATATATACAAATTTATATAAATAGCATATTTTTATATTTTTTCTTTCGACTGCAACCCTCTTCTGGCTAATATATATATAAATAATTTGGCAAACTGAAATACGTTGTCACTTTCGGCTTCATTGAGTCGCATTAAACGAGTATTTTGAGTTAAGCGCACAGACAGACATTGTCAAGAGCGCCAAATTTATGGCTCGCAGTAACAAAGAAGAAGCAGAAGAAGAAGAGAAGGAGTATAAAAGAACAAATATTGAAATTGTTGCCAAAGGCCTTTTTTTGTTTTTGCCCATGAAATAATCGCCATTGTCTATGCATATGCGTGTTGGCCATGGTCTATTGGAGAGTTGGCGAGTGAGATTGAGTCATGGCAGTGGCCAGACGGAAATTGCAGTCTTTTTTTCCATGGAATGACAGCCAACGCATGTCAGCCGAAACTCCGATAAAATAGATGAAAAAGTAGAAGAAGAAGTACTTTGCCTGCAATATTAAATTCTTAGTTTTATGGTGAAAGAATTGAATTTGTGAAAGATCAAATTGAGCTGTAGAGGCGAACGTAGGCTTGAGTCTTAGTCAAGCTCATGGCCATGGCTAAAATATACCAAGATTAATATTATAGCTATATAATACACTGCTAAGTAAGTTGCTCTATCAGCGTTTCATGATAATCTTGCTGCAACCTCCGGAGAGAGCCTTGCTGCATTGCCCCTCAAGGCCAAAGAGGAAATTGAGTTCCGTTTAAACGCAAACCAAGAGCTGTCGAGCGACCTCTTCTCATTTGCAAAATAAGTAGTTCGAATACTAAATGAAAAGGTTTCCACGAATCGCGGCAAGCAACAACTGGATTCCCCACAAGAGCTAGTGAACTGGCCATGCCTCAACATCAGCTGAACTCAGCTCGAAGTAATCTATGAAACTATCAAAGGATAATGTTACCAACAACAATTATTGCATGCAGCATTTGAGCATGAAAAGACATGACCAATTTCAATGGAATTTCCTACCACAGCCACCATCGCATTAGACATTGAACCTCGACTACTATTTGCTTCTTTTGGCCATGATTACTTTCGAAAGTAGCTACATTTACTAAGAAAATTTTAATGAATTTTCGACTTTATATGCGAAAGGCACAAACTATCATAGTCGTGAGCATAATGGAGCAAATGGGCAAAGGCAGTGGTGGCTGGAAAAGAGTCTGTGAAAAGGGTTTTCCAACCGACCCAGCTAGTTAGAGTTGGAACAGATTAAAAGTATTCAACAGGGTGTCAAGATGCGAAACGGGTTGTAGTCTTTTTTTAGACAACAATTTTGTACATCAACATTCCAACTATATCATATTAAAGTTTCTATTTACGTTTAACAAATTGCAAACATTATTTCCAGTTCAAAGCACTCGCGGCAGTTGAATGAATGATTGAATGATAAATGTCTACACATCAGGAATTAGTGGAAGATTGTCTCCGCTCTTAGGATTGTCAATTGCGGCTTTAAGAGCTAAGAGTAAAAAGACAGGAATTTAACATTTTATGTGGATTACTTTAAAAAAATACAAAATGTATTTTTAAATAAATAACAGCAAAATATTTAAAAGACTTTCAAAGCTCACCTCGTATTATACAAATTAATAAGTATTTAGTAAGCACTTCAATTGCTTTAGAGCTTTAAAACTACACAAATTATTTACGTAAATATTCAATATTCTGCTTGCTATATATTTTTGTCCAAGCAATCAATTAAAAATTCAATTAAAATATTTTGCAAAACTTAATAGTTCTGGGAAATATATAATTTCTGCAAACTGTCAAAACTTAATGTCGCTCAAGCTTGGGCTGTGTCAATAATTTACAATTAGTAAAATCTTTGTAGTTAACCAAATGGATAATAACGCTCGAAGGAACTCTTAAGAGTTCGTTGACACCAAATAAAAGTGTGTGTGCATTGCATATTTAGACAGTGGCTGCCAAAAAGCAAAGCCAGGCTCATTTGTATTCATTAAAGTGCTTGAAGCAGCAGCAGCTGCTGTTAGTAGCAAAGAAAATCTTAGTATAAAATATAGTTACTTTGTCAGGTAAATGAATATAAATATGATCGAGATTGTAACTAAAAGTAAATAGAAGATTTGTAGAATCAGCTGCAGCAAAATAGTAAAGTTTGAAGCTATATGCAAAATATTTTGAAACTTTTTTATTAAATTTCGTTTTTTCCTTTTTCTTTCTGTGAAAATGATATTCTATTCATATAGTACAAAATAACAGAACTTTATTTATTTTTTATTAACATCGCTAATTTATTGAAGCTAAACTTTTGAAGTATTTAGAAATAAATTTTTTTCTAAAATTTTTTTATGTTAGAGATTTTTTAAAATTCTTAGGAAAAGTTATTTTATTTAAAAACAATTTAGAATGTTAAAATTCGCTTTTTTATGCATTCATAGATTCTTTGATTCGTCGATTGATGTTTATATGCATAACTAAAAAGCAAATGAAAACGCTGAAAGTGGGCTTAACCGACTACATCATACTTGTAAACTAAAAAGCCAATTAATAAGCTTTTTGGTCAGGTAACAAAATAGGCCAACAGTAACTTATTTGGTTAATTCGAATACCAGCTTTAAATCTCTGGAGCATTCAGCTTTTAGCCATTTTCCACGTATCCAATTGGCGGGTGTATCTAAGCTGCTTTGAGTATATTTGTGGGAAACTGTGACATTTTCAATACGAACTGAGTTAATGAGTAAACAAAAAATATAAAAACTTCCCCTAACACCGAACTACACTTAAAACTAATAAATACGAATGATTTTCTTTATATTTAAGCTCCACACTTAATCAATTTTATTCAGTGGACTAGACTTGTTCTATTCAGTTTTACCCTTTTTATTTATATGTGTTTCTTGGCATATTCCAGCTTTCGCTCTCAAAAATGTACAATGTGCCGTGGTAGGGCATAACATAAATTCAAAACTTCTAGAAGTTGTGGGCCAAAGGCAATCTTAATGCGAAAACTATTCAAATAATATTCGCATATTGATTCTGACGCAGCCCTGATAGCCCTGTTGAGAAGTTCAAAATTCCACTTAAATTTCATGCGATTTGCCCGAAAAGTTGTTTGGCCAAGTTTTTCTTGTTTGGCCAAATGCCTCAGCCGCAGTTGAGGCAACGCCTTCAAGTATGCAGCGCTGTTTTGTTAGGCGCTGCCGCACTTCTAAGCGCCTTCAGCGCCATGTGGCATGCAACAGATTGAACTTGTCACTCTGTGTAGCTGACTGTCTGCTTGATTTGAGCCAGGTTCAACGTACGGCTAAGGTCCACAAATTGTCAACAAATTGAAATCTCTTCAGTCTGAGTCAGAGTTCAAGGGTCGGCAACAAAATAAAAGTAATAAAAAGTCAAAGCATTTAAATGCTCTAATCTAATTGCCACATGCAAATGCAAATGCAAATGCCCAGCACTGACTCAGCGAGAATAACAAATTGGATGCGGGCTCAGCTTCAGCAGAAATTTAATAACCAAACATCCGCTTGAAAAGGGACAATATTTAAAGCAGAAGCAACTAGCTGAGGAATTTTTTGTTTCTGTTTTTTGTTTGTTGCTGAAACATGTCACGAGAAACAGTAAAAAGCAACAACAGAAAAGAAAGGAAAGCAAAGGCCAAGTGCGAGATTAGCCAATGCACAGAAAGCATTCAAATATGGCTAAGCGAAAGCAAATATAAGATCAATATTGAAATATATAGACTTGACCATGCCCTGTAAATAGTTTTTCTGCTGATATATAAGGGGTGTAATTCCATGGGGCTCTGCGGCGGCGTCTCATGCCAAAGAAGACACTGCGAAGATGAGTTAGAGCTGACTGATTAGTGAATGAATTTATGAATGGTGAAAATATTGATGTAATTTTGAAACTACGTCCAAGCCATTGCCAGAACTGGACAAGCACTGCCAGTTTTGCTGCCAGTGCTTCTAGTTTTTGATCAAAATTTGGCTTTCTGGCTTCTTGAACACTTCTCGCTAAGGCTGCTCTATGCCCATCAAACTACGTTTTCAGCTTGACTTAACATCCAATGGTCAAATATCTCAACAGGGCAATGAACTGCTTCTGAACTGATGCCATGCTGAGCGTCGATTGTTCGAAAGAACTTTCATTGCGCTTTTTGACAATTGTGTTGTATGCATTTTTTCAGTTCACACACAAGACAATTCATAAGCATAGCTCAATTTTGGATAAATTTTGCAGCATTCCAATTTCATCAATCATTACCCACTCTGTATAAAAGCTCTCATGCTTATAAAAATGTCCACAACTCATTATTATATTAAAGGGTATATCTTGCTCTCACAGAGATATTCACAATTTAAGAAGCCCTTTTATACACACCATAGTTTAAAGAATATAAAAATGTTACCATTACATGGATTTATACAGGGTATACGTATCGATTGCGCTATCCAAAACATGCCAGCCTTCACTTGTATATTTACAGGGTATGCTTAGAAATTCTGTACAATCTAAGCTACCCTGCTTACAAATTCTCTCATTTACTGGGTAGCCAAATCGAATGTGCTATGCAAAACATGTTACTGAAACATTAAATTGGGCGAGAAAATGCCAATCAAAGAATGTGATAAAAGCTACCAA
This sequence comes from Drosophila hydei, assembly GCF_003285905.1. Taxonomy (NCBI): domain Eukaryota; kingdom Metazoa; phylum Arthropoda; class Insecta; order Diptera; family Drosophilidae; genus Drosophila; species Drosophila hydei. The sequence goes on from NW_022045829.1 coordinate 1,225,644, forward strand.
GAAATGTGTGCATCGAAACGTGCATAGTTTGTCGAATTCCTTCAAACAATTGCATAGCAAGCATATACATATATATATATATGTTACATATATAGTTGCTTCAGCTGAAAATTGAAGGAACTAAGGCTAAAGCCTGAAAATAGTTCAAAGATAAGGAATTATGAGGCAGACTCACTGCAGAACTCATGGGACAAACATCAATAGCTTCAACCGACAACTTGAATAGCGGCCGCAACGTTTAATAGTCCTTAACCCACTCGGCTTCAGTTGTAATTGGCCATCAATAACAGACAAGCACATACCAGTGAGCGATTTAGGAGGCGTGGCCGAACTTTAGAAATAGAATTCAAGTATTTGCAATGCTCCATTTAATCAACAATTTTATCGATGTGTGTGCGAGTATGTGTGCATGTGTGTGCATGTGCGTGTATGTGCGTGTATATGTGTGTGCGTGTATGCCTATGTATGCGTGTATTAGTGTGTGGGTGAGGAATATTTCATAACTTGAGTTAACTATTTCTTAGAATTCATTTGCGTTCCTGTTCTGATTTCCTTTCCATTGTTGCATTGTTGTGTGATTCAACTATGTTGTCCTATCTGAAGTGAATTGATTCCGTTTTCTGGTATTCGATTTACTTCTTCTTCTTTTTGTCCTTTTCCTTCTCCTTCTCCTTATTGTCCTCCTTGGCTGGGCACGAGCTCAAGTAGCCGCCGCTCTTCATACGATCAAACGCATCCAACGGATCATAATTTGTGTAGAAATTCCGATACTTCACCTTGCGCGGGGTATTGTGAAATATATAAAACATAAGTGGAGCCAACAGGGACAAACAGCAAGCCGTCCTCAAATTTTTTATCATTTTTTTGAAATGCGTATTGTGCATAGGAAATTTGACATTCTTCAGCTGTTCTGGCTGCAATGGAAAAGGACAGTGTGGAAATTCTACATCTACATCAAATATAAATAAATAAACAAACATATAACATATGAAAAAATATAAACACATATATATAAATATACACATATGTATATGCATAGCTATACTTCTAAATATATTTCCAGATTTTATGTAGACTATTACTCACTGAAAGTGGTGGCGGCTTACATTCCTGTAAAGAAAAGGATTTTATTAAAAAAATTTCGATTTTTACTTTTCCTTAATAATTTATTTTACCATTTTTGGTTTTGCGGACATTTTGTTGAGTTTCTAAAAATGTCTGTAACGTCCACAACAAATATAGGTGAACTGAATTATTTGGTTTGCTTCAAATGAGACCTACAGCAAAACATACTTTGACAATAGCTTAGAAATTGAAAAAAACAGAAAGAGAACTAAATTAAATTTTCTAGGCTTTAATTTATTACAAATAATCTCGTAAGTAAAATATATATTAAAAAAATAATAAAATAAAATATAATTTGATATAAAATACAAAAAATGTAAATGAATTAAATTATATAAAACAAGCATAAAAATATCTCTATATATGGAATAAATAACTATATATTTATGTTTATTTATATTTAACCCATTTTATCACAATAAATATGCTGGGAAATTAAGCTGCCAAAAAAATAAACGATCTAAATTAATATTATTCAATGAACAAAAAAACTCTATTAAAGCTTAAAAAGTTGTTTTCTTAAATATATAGAAAAAACTAAAATTTATTTTCCTTTTTCCATAAAGTCTTGCTCTTAGATCACTGCTAAAGCTTCACTCTCTCATTTATATCGGGTATTTAAATAGTATTTAATTTACAGAAGCAAAAAAAAAACAAGTCAAATTATTGTCAAATTTTTTGTGTTCCAGCTGTCATTAAATGCCACTGAGTTCAAGTCAATATGATTGATTGTAGCATTTCACGAGGCAGGCAATCGACTCATTGGCGTCATTATGTGAGGGAGGAGGCAAGCAATTTGTCAGGCTTTTAGACAGCCAAGCTTAAAAAAGCGAAGGCAATCTACTACTGCAATTAGTTGACTATTTAGCAAAAAGCTTAGAGAAAGTGGAGAAAAAAGCGCCAAACTGTCAGTTAAATGAAGTGTTGAAAAAGCTCAGCAAGCCAAAAAAGCTTTAAATTAATATATATGTATGTATTATATTAAATCATAATTTTATTTTTTTCGCATCGCTAAACTACACCATGACTGGCTAAGCCAGCTGAAAACAAAACTAAACACTCTCAACATTTTCCCAAGGGGTACAGGCTACACACATAAAGAAGATAGAAGCGAAAGCGCAAGGCTGACAAACGAGGAACAGCGCTTACGATGCTTAACATAACCATTTGTCTAAGGCCTGTGGGCGGGTGGGTAATAAATGTTTGCTGGCTGTGTAAAGAAAAATACGTGGCATACTTTAAGGCGTGCGGCCGACAACATTTCTGCTTACAACAATTGGAAGCCAGATGCAAAAAAGCTTGCAAAATATGTGAATTAACAGCTTAAGGATTTTTTTTGTACCACTCAGCTATACACTGCGAGTGAGTATAACAGACAAAGTGAAGGTTTTGACTTGGGGTACAGTATCTATTGATATGAAGGGTAGATGAATTGATAGCAAGATTGAGTAGTTTTAAGAGTTGCTAGGGAAACCAGAGGAACTATCTCTTAATATAGATTGAAAGAGAATTAGGAGGAGGATCAAGCTTTATGAATGGAAATTTTGAATAACTGTTAAATGGAAACTTTTATATTGATAAATTGTAAAGCACAAGTGAATAGGTAACAGCTCTAGTGGAGGTGCCCGTCGAAGAGATAATTTGATCCCAGTCCTATGCACCTTTATAAGACGAGGTCAATTAGCACATCTAACAAATATGAAGTCTTTAATTTTAATAGACTGACAGCCAGATGCACAGCTAAGCCAACATAAAATAGTTACAGCAAAAGTTTGCTTATTGATGGCAATTTATATTTGCCTCGCTTTTGTTAGTGTCTACAAAAGTTGCTCAGGTGCAAATCAACGTTGCTTAGCAACCAGGTACTCACCTTCCGCATTTGCAGAACCCGAACACGTGCGCAAGGCGAAACAAAAGCATTTGCATATGAAATGCAGTTGAAGTGACTTTAAAATGCAGCTCAGCTCCTTCATGGCGAACTCTACGCAAAGTGCGCTGATCTTAAAGAACATTTGATTTTTGAGTGCTTGGCAACAAATGAGGCAAAGTTGTAGAAATGCGACCCGAAATGAGAATTCAGCTGGCAATAAATTTTACATTTTCACTGACGCCGCATTCTCTCTGTTAAAATTCAACCCAAACCAACGCTTCATCTGCCTCTCCTCGTCGAATGTGTCGTCGTTGCCAGTTTATTGAAATTTTATGCAATTCTTGCACTTTATAGAAAATGCATGCACTTTGTTAACGTGGCTGGAAACGTGTGGCCCGCTCGTCGCCCGGGGTTATGCAACACGATTAAAGTTTGTCTTCGATACTCTCTGAGTATTTGTTGCCAAACTGTCAAAAGGCCTTCGCACCACAAGTAACCGAAATTGTAAGTTAAGTAAAATTAAGGTGTGAAAACTTTTAAGCATGCTGCGAAGCTTCGTAGCCTTCGTTGGCCATTAAATAATTCAATTGCCAACTGCCAATTTTCCCAATGCTCATTGTTTTTTTTATTATGCCTCTCGCAGTCATTCAGGCTTGAAATTTAATTTGGCCTCCACTGTTATTACATAATTTCTTAATTCAGCACTTATGTCATGGCAAGCGAATAATAATTAAAAAACGGAAATGAAACTGGAAGTGTCACAGCAACTGTTATGCCGTCGCCAGGCTTGGTAAATGGAAACTCTTTCTTATGAAATAATAATGAACAAGCATAATTGGGCTTTAACCGCTGCAGAGATTTATTTTAACTAGTAGTAAAAGCTGAAGGAAAAGAAGTAGTAGTAGTAGTAGTAGTAATAGTAGTAGTAGTAGTAATTGTAGTAGTAGTAATAGTAATAGTAGTAGTAATTGTAGTAATAGTAATAGTAGTAGTAATTGTAGTAGTAGTAGAAGTAGCATTAGTGTAGTAGAAGTAGTATTAGCAATAGTAGTAGTAGTATTAGCAGTAGTAGTAGTAGTAATAATGTAGTAATGCTAGTAGTAGTAGTATAATGAGTAGTAGTTGTAGTAGTAGAAGTAGTAGTAGTAGTGTTCAAATGAACAGAAGTATAAATAGTAGTAGTAGTAGCTAGTTCTCTTTCATATATAACTAGAGATCATCGAACACCAAGTAGAGAAACTTAAGCAACCTTTGCAATCTACTTAGCTCCAATTAATTTACCTACTCTAGCTAAAATTAATAGTAGGACATTCGCTATAGTATGACTCTATTTTCGCTCTTCATAGTTTAGAATATACATTTTTATGTTTAATAGTTACAGGTCACATTTACCATAAACTTTAGCCCTCATGTCGACGCAAGTCGTTGATTAAGTATCCCAAACGCTTATCAAGTGGTTAAGCCACCCTAATATATTTAACTGATATTTAAAGTGATGTGCTTTGCATTGTTTCGTAATAAAAGATGGCTGCAACATTTAACAATTCCTTTCAGCATTTACTAAGCAGTTAATTAAAGTTGACTTCAGAGCCCTTTGCGCCCTTTGGGCCAATACCATGAAATAGTTTGCCAACTTAACTCAACCGCTCGCAGCCACGCACAAAATTTGCTCATTTTCACACAACACACACACTCGCACACACACACACACACATATGAAGCTGTACATTTTATGTGAGGGTAATCCGTTGTGGCCTGCAACAAATCCTACGGTGAGATTTCAGAGATTTCCCTTAGTGCTCGACTCGAGCGCAAATATCAAATGGCCTGACACTAGGCAGCCAGTCAGCCAGTCAGCCAGGCAGTCATGGAGGCAGGCAGATGGATGGATGGCTGGTTGCCTGGTTGGCTGGCTGAAAGGATCCCTACGCATAGCTGGCAGTAGTTTCCATTGTTTAAGAGCAGCTACTCAAGGGATATCAAGCAGTCACTGCCACTGAATGCAAAATCAGTGAAAACGCTATTCAAAACTGCATATGCTCTGTCATGAATGAGTAATATGAATGTATTCATCATACAGCTAAATTATGTCAGGTTTTGGTAACAGTAACTGAGTAACGAACAGTGATTTCTATGCCATTTATATGGCCGGCCTGTACTTGAATTAACTGCATTTAGTTTCACAGCGATTTCGAATGAATATTAAATGAGGCATACGAATGCCAAATCTTTTATGCCAAAGCTTTTATGGTTAAAAGGATTTGCTAGCCAATTGGCATTCACTATTTTACTAATGAAGATCGAACTTCTGAAATAAGAATACCTTGATCGAATCTTGGTTTCGTAATGGAAAATATTAAAACTAGGACTGGGATCAGGGTAACTCCTAGTCGCGCACCCCACCTAGAGCTTTCTTACTTGTTTAAGGCACTTTCGTATCACTACTAAAAACTTTTAAGAAATTTACTCATTCAATTTAAAATATTTAGGAAATATCTTAAAGATCTAATGTGATGTAGATATTCTGGTTTCAGAGTCAAATTCAACCGTTAAGAAACCTTCACAAGGGAAAGTCTGATACCTGATTCCCAACTGCCAATATATTTACAAAGACAAAAACTTAGCTGAGTATTTGATTGAGACTAGTCAAATATCAAATCAATATTTGTATATTCTTTTTGTATATTTTTTCCATCAGTAATCAGTATTTTCTACCCATACGAGGTTTACTTAAGAGGCTAAGATCACTCAGATTTAAACGAAATTTCAGTAAATGAACATAAAAATATTTAAAATTTAAATTAAAATAAATTTATTTAAAATACAAAAAAGCCACTCCTAAAAATGTAAATCTTTTGATTCTATAAATTTCTAACGAAATGTTTAACTTAAACTAGAAAAATGCTCAGCAAAACTAAATAAAATTTAGCTGCCTTTAAAATGGCAGAACGGAAAGAGCGACTCTGCACAGCTCCTGCGACACGCGAAATGTTGAAATATGTTGGATTGAGTGAGTGTGTGTGTGTGTGAGTAACTGTGCATGTGTTTGTCCATTTATGTGTGTTCATTTGGCGCAAAACACTGCGACTGGGCGACACGCCTTTTGTTTGTCGGCGTCAAGGCGAAAATAGGTCTAACCCCTATGCAAAAAAGAAAACTATGCTGCAATTTTATTGTATGGAAAACATTTCCATGCCGCATTCAACTACGCATGGCACCTGTGTGTGCCGCATGCCCCTGCACAACACATAGCAACTTGTCGACCTTTGACATATTCACTTTTTTCACGTGAAATTCTGAGACTAAATTAAATTCCACAAAACTTAAATGTAAATAAAAGCGAAATTTATTTTATTTACACAAATTATTTTTTAGTTAAATTTTACATGGAATTTTCGAATTGTTGAATTAGGTAATGTATAAACAATTTTAATTTACTTTTTTCATCGGCTTCTCACTATAAGCTGCAAATAGCGTTTATTGTGTATCCAACAAATTCTATTTAATTCCATTAGGCAAATTTCAAACTTCTCTATTGCTGTCTCCCGCTCTCCCTCTCACTCACTTCGTCATTTAATTTTCCCATGTCAACTTCTGTCTCTTACTTAGTATATAACTATATTCCCTCTGCATTGTTTACCTCCTTCATTTCTAACTATATTATATTTGTCATCCACGCCCATTCAATAATTTTCACTATAATCCGAAGTATCCACATTTCTCTTACAGATTTATAAATTTCTGTTTGTTTCTTGTTGTTTTGTTTTGTTGTTGATTCTTCTCTTTGCTGAAAATATATTTCGCTGTTCTTGTTTACAAGCGCGTGCTCATAATATGTCCATCAAATTGTTTCGCATACGACATAAAAGTTTATAAAGCGAAAGCCATAACGACGCCAACCACACTGCGCCACGGCAAGCTTTAAAGTGAACATTCCCATATGACACTGAAAGCTGCTTGAACAGGCTTAGAAGGTTAACTATGTATGTATATATATACACATATATGTTATGTGTATATAAAGCACATTTGGCAGTCAAATTTAGCATTAAGTTTATTGTTGAGTTGAGCGTTAATATGTGCTTCATTTAAGTGGCATCACGAAGCAAAACCGCAATCAGCATAACAAGGACAGCTGACAAGGGTAAGTCAACATATTTAGTGAGCAATTTGTTGGACCTCTTCTCCCTGTTGTCGCCTTGTTTGACTTCACAGTTTTTGGCGTTGACATTTGCTTAGCTCAGTTTCGTTATGTATGACGTGCTGCTGGCAGCAGTTGAGCATGATAAAACATTTAGGCATCGCTGTTTAGAGTGGTGAAAATAAATTGAAAAATATTAAAAATTTTACTTGGAAAATGTCGACAATTGTGATACTTAAAGGGCAACAAATGAAGCTTCAATACTTGCACCATTTTGGTTTCAGGAAAGTCATAAACTTTGCTATCTTCTTGCCGCGCTGCTCAATGGGGCGTATGTGTAATATGTGTTAAACGACTTAAAGCCAAATAAGTTGTTTAGCGTGTGTTGGACCTTCGCTTCAATAGGCATTGACTAGCTTGAAGCTTCTGGCTTCTGGCTTCTGTCATTCACTGACATCGCCTTTTGGTCGCATTTTGTTCAGACATAAATCGCATCTGGCATCATTCACATACAGCCACATGAAAGTTATCACATGCCACACGCCGGGCGGCCGGCACAGCTTTTGGCCAGAGCAACGTCGCATTGTTTGCCACCGACCTGCGCTCGTATTTCTGTCTGTCATATTTCACTCTCCATTTTATTATTTTGTTTTGCTCTTTTTAGCCTTTTAGGCGCTCAAATTTGTTGCGTGCCATCAAAAGTTTTTGAGCAGCATCAGAAGCAGCAGCTTTAAGCGAGAAGATTCTTCAGCAAAGATTTTCAATAACTTAAGACTTATTGATATGGGCCCAAAGTAAACAACGCGTGCTTGATTTAGAAACACACAAAGAGAGGAAGAGCCTAAAGTTTGCCAAGCGCCATTAAAATACTTAGAAAACTTCTTAAAAAGTTAAAATTTATTTTAAATAATCTCAGAGCTTAAGATTGCAAAAAGGTTCGATTGCTACTTAAATCTTCATTGATTATTGGGATTTGACTTTGTCCCGATAACTGATAATTGAATTAGGGTCCAAATGGATGTGCCAGCTAGATAAGTGTGTAAATAAGTTATTGTATTTTGGTGACTTACTAAACAGCTAAGACAGACAGACATTTGCTCTGACTGAAGCACGAAGCGGCCGAACTTGGGCTCTTTTTAAGCGATAGTATTGAAGGATCAACATCTGAGGCAAATCAATAATAGGAAAATTAAATGAGTTATCCCAGGAAATGATATATATGTAAAATTATATATATACATTTAGTTTTATATATTTCAAACCGCTACCCAGCTCACCACATAAATAGATATCCTTTCCTTTACATCTCTTCGCATCTGTTGAAGACAACAAAATATTTTCAAATTAAGATTTTCTCATTTTTGTTGTCAAATATTTCATTAGATAATTTATGTTTTATTTTAACTTAGCCCACACTTAACATTATTTCTGGCTTGTATAACAATCCAACTAGTGACCAGCACATAAATTTAGCTCACCACAACAACAAACTCATTAGGAAATCTGCCGCGAAAGCCCAGCACGTGCCAAGCATATCCAGCCAACAGCAGCTGTGAGGCACACAACTTAAATAATTAAAATATGAACAAGACAAAATGAAGAATTCCCACGAAAATATGATATATATAATACACACATATTATATATATATATGTATAGCGCGAAGCATGAACATTTGCAACCACAATTTATTTACAAAGAATTTACGCAAAGGCAAGCCTAAAAAAGGCCAACAGTGAACGTGCCAAGGGAGCTGCGTGCTTACAAATATATGTATATATAGCATATCTTCATTATATATATATAAGAAATTTTGACATAAATCTACTTTACGTGCTAGTACTTAGATATATCTGAACCGGATTTTGAATTTTAGCTGAGTTATGAATGTGCTACGCATTGCGCATACGCCGTGTTAACATGATTACAACTGCGCTGTCTAAGGCTGAAGCAAAAGAAGAAACTTCGCTAAGGATTACATAAAGACTTTAACTTAATTAAGTTTTCATATTAAGGCACATGACGAACGCAGTATGTCAGCTGATGATCTAAACAACAATCAACTCACGCTTTGGCTTCTTCTATTGTTGATTAGTAAGCATTAATAAGCTCACTATCTACTGCCAGATAAAAATCATCATTTTTATTTCTAGAAATTAGTTAGTTAGCACAACTTTCAGATATTTAACAAATCCAATACCACGAAATAAATACCTTCAAGCTTCTTCTTGCTTTTGAGTGGCAATGTAACAAACGAAAAAAGGAGCAAGGGCCTAAATAACATGTTTCAATTTAAAACTTGAATTATAATTTTTAACAAACTAATCTACTATTTAAACTACATTTGGCTTACGTAGCGTATGCTTCATTTAAATTAAATTATCACTATGTATGCTGATGCTCAGCTATTAAATTAAAAAAATTTATTTTATAAATTAATAAAATATACATTGTAATATAATTATATAATTGACTATTTATTACGTGTTTCTAACATACATAAAAGTAATCAAATATACTTTGTTCTTATCTAATACCATATACATCATTTACATATTTACATCACAATTTCTGCAGCTATAATAATTGCACAAGCATTCGTTACAATAGCTACACATTTGCTGTGGTTTAGAAGCTGATTTGTTATATTTTAACTAACGCTATTATTTCTTTATTGCATAATTCATGGCAGTGTCAACATTGTGCTTACATAATTTTCCATTCAGAGACTCGCGCGTTTCAGTTATTTGTGTGTTAATTATTGTTAACAATGTTGCGACGGACCTTTATCCCTTGGCTTTCAACCCACTGAATTGAGGTTACATTTAGCATGATTCTCTCTTTCCTTTTGCTATGTTTTACTGTAAACAAACGTGATTAAAATTGAGTATTAAGACATGAAAAGTTTCAGTTACTTCAAGCGAAATTCAGGTGAAATCAAAATTGTGAATGATGATAAACTCTTGGTGTACTTTTAAGTTGTTTTAAATTTGTCTAAAAGTATAGGGCTTTCAAATAAGAAATAAAGCATGTTATGCCCAAACCTCAAGAGAGTTATTATTATTGTTTATCTCCTCAAAGGCACGGTTAAGCCTCAAAACAAATCTTCTTTTATACCATTTAAATAGTTGAACAAAACTTTTGCTGAAAACCTTTGCCACCAGCCAGACCACATATAATGAAAATAGAAAAACTCAAAAGCTCAACTTTCTCTCTGCCAAAGCCAGGTTCAATTCACGCTGGTCAAAATAAAATAGCTCTTTAATCTTTAGATAATTCAAGTCAGCAGCAGAGCATAAACTATTTTTTAAAAAATAATAAAAAACTTGCACACATTTCAAACGAATTTCAATCAAACTATGCAAACAGCTCTGAAGCAATAAAAACAAAAGGAAAACAATTTTATTGCAGTTGTAAGTAAGTAGAAATTGAAGTTAGCCAGACAAGAAATCATTTGAGCAGGTGCAAACGACTCGACTCAGCCAGGTGAGTCAGGTGGAAAGTGTTGCAAATCGCAGCGTGAATAATGACAAAACTTTTCTGCTGAGTAAAACTAAAAAAGCACAGAAAATTAAATAAATCTTAATGCAAGAAATGCAAATGTAATAAATAAAATACTTGTTAGTTTAGTTAGGATAAAGCTTGCACTTATTTCTGAGAAAGCAAGGGGTTCAAATAAATTGATTACAAATTCATAATAATTTTTTAATTAAGGGCAGGTCTTGACACATTAAACTTCTTAAAATCCTCAATTAAAAGTTGTATTTTTGTGCGCCAAACATTAGAATAAGCTAAAAATAATTCAATATAATGCAGATTTTGTGCATTTTGCAGAGTTCAGTGAATCGTAGAGCTTTTCATGATGAATGAGCGACAGCTGGCACATGCTAATGATTTAAGTGCGTTAGCGCCGAAAGCTGTGGCCACAAAACGTCTACCCCGGCTGCTTGATGGCTTGGCCGTCTGCCTGCCAGCCTGGCTGACAGATTGCAAACGAAAGCAGATGTATCTGAGTCAATCGTTTGGCCAGACTTGGGCTTAGGCTTACAGAGCAAAGCCAAAGACACTAAAATGTAGCTCAACTAGGTGGACACGAGGCGTATGCGCAATATTTTTGCACGTACCTCGGCCAACCTAACGAAGTTATTCAGTGCGACTAATTGAATTCTTCTGTTGGACTATTGATTGGCTCTAATGACGGCTTAGCTTGCCCGAATAAAAAATTAAATAAAGCTTCTTTAAATGATTAACTTGAATCTATGGTAAACCCATTGGAGCTGTATGAATTTTAGCTTGCTATGACTTCAATATGAACGTATTTTATATGCTATAAAACATATCTCAGCTTTGGCCATTTTCTTTACATTTTGAGTTGAGTGCTCTAATTATTACTGTAATTAATTAATGCAGCAGCAGCATTTGGCAAATCAGTTTTTTTTGTCTGCCTGCTTTGACCATTAGACGACTTTTTGCCTTCTGGCCAAAAAAGCAATTAATTAAATAAGATGTCCAGCTGCTGCTGCTACTGCATATATGTAGCTTGTTTAATGCATAACATTGAGAGTTGAATTAAAGCTTTATAGCTCATCATATTTAAATTACAATTTGACGTCTCAATAATGTGCCAAAGAGTCAATTAAAATAACAAAATTTTCATTTAACTAATAATTTCCCAAGCATAACCACATCAAAGTCAAAGGCTGTTAATGAACTTTGCAAAAATATATTTTATTTAGCTAAAATATAATAAAGGATCAATTTAAATTATATATATAATTTTAAATAAAATGAAATATAATTTCAATTAGATATTTGTATATATAGAAAAGATCTATAAATATGTATAGTTAGTCATTATATTATAAACTTTCACCACAAAAAAGAATCTCATATTAAATAAAATCTATATTATAAATTCCAGTAGAGCGAAAGACCAACGTAAAAACAAACTGAGCGACATCAACAAACGAAACCGCAAAGTTCGCGCTGAGCACAAAAACAAAAGCAAAAGTAAAAGCAATAACAGCTTTGTGACAGGTTCAAGTTCAAACCAAAGACAAAGAGAAATACAAACGCACGAGCACAGAAAAACAAGCAAAATCATTCGGGTTAACGTAAACAATAAATGTTAGCTAACAGTGCTGCTAACGAGCAGCACTGCAGGTAGCAAATATTCGTACAGTGGCAGCGCTGCTGGCGTCACGCGTTGCTAATGTAGCAGCACTGCAGGCAGCAAATATTCGTACAGTGGCAGCGCTGCTGGCGTCACGCGTTGCTAATGTAGCAGCACTGCTGGCGTCTAGTGGCGTTGAGATACAGCAGCTAATAACAGTGCTCGGCATTTAGCAGAAGCGCTACTGGTCAGATTAACAGTTGAGACGTTCATGTTTAAACGAAAAACAAATAGAAGTACAAGCACACGAGCGCAGAAAATCCACCAAAAGCAAGCGTGTTCACGTTAACAGTAAATGTTAGATAACAGCACTGCTGGCAGCATATATTGGTACAGTAGCAGCGCTGCTGGCGTCACGCGTAGCAGCGTTGCTGTCGTCTAGTGCTGTTGAGAAGCAGCAGCTGTTAACAGTGCTCGGCTTTTGTCCGAAGCGCTGCTGTTGCGATTACCAGTTAAGGCGGAAGCCCAAAGTAAAAAATTGTTGTATTTATTAAACAATATAAAATAATTTACAGAATATTTTTAAATGGTTTTGCTAAAGTAAAATATATTCACTTAATCAAAAAAATAAGCAAAAATTAATTTATTGCTTAATAGATATACACTTTTAAGAAATACTCCAAAGAGTTACATTTATATACACACATATATAAACTTTCCCATTTTATGTTTGCTTACGCCTTCCTTGGTCCATTTCTCTATTAGATCTCAAACTTGTTATTTACGACCCAATGACTGGGACGAAGTTACGAGTTTTGCTTTACAGCCTCATAAAGTAGAAAGTGGCAGCAGCTTCCGTTGGGCCAAATCTTTGATGGCTCTGGCCCAAGTTGTAAGCAAAAACTAATATGCATATACTATAGCTAGACATATAGACAGATAAACTTGTCTTACTCAACTTTTGCTCTACCTCTGCTGGCTCCCCTTTATATCTTAATCAATTTTAATTTTTTCGCCCATTATTGGCATACGAAATCTATGCGGGTTTGCTGACTCTTTTGGCCAACAATTGTTTGCGATTGCTGCTATTCATGGTTCAAGGACTATCAGTTTATCATATTATGCTGCTCTGCTTCTTGACTGTTTAGATAATGAACAAAATCAACATTTATGCAGTTGCTTTTGTTGTAGTTAAAGTTGTTGTAGTTGTAACGCTGTTCATTCTATCCTCGGTTAACTGAGGTCAGCCAGCGCCCAAATGTATGCTTTGTTTTTATGCGACTCGCATACAAATGAGCATGTCTCTTACACTGTTCATCTGTGCGTATGTGTGTGTGGGTGTGGATGTAAATGAACAGGTTATATGTTTATATACATGCAACTTTTTGCTTTTTGTAGTTATTTGCACAATTCCTTGCATATCATTAACTTTAATTCTAATTTAAAAATTTTTTATTTATTTAATTTCATTTAATATTTTGGGTGTTCGAGCAATTTAGTAGAGAAATAATTTTAATTTTAGTTTTCTTATAGTCGGAAAACACTCAATACTCAAGTGCTTAATTATATTAGTTTTGTGCTAAGTCCAGCTTTTCGTGCATCCATCTATGCCTATGACCGCAAACTAGTTCGCTTCTATTGAAGCTAGAGAGTTGACAGAGTCGTCCTATACACTGTAAATACTTTCCAGATACGCGCACTAGGGGCATGGCAATTTGCAAAATTGTATTTATTATTCAAGATGCTATAGACTTGAAGCTTATAATATTTATATCGTGTAAGCAGGTCAAGGCAAGAAATATAGAGTATATATATCTACGTTCATTGAAGACGTAGACAATTGGCTAAAACTCTATTTTTCACCTACTTAGAGCTCAAAACTCAAAACTTAATCACTAACTTACTGTTGACTTCCTCTTCTGCTTCGAGTTTATATATATATATATATATTTTGATGGCATGGCTAATATCTTCTTAAGATGGGGACCTTAGGCTCCAAAATTTGAAAGTAAAGTTAAGCTTAGACTAACAAGATCAGGCTTCAGATTATAAATATAGTTATATACATATATATTTTTTTTATTTACATAGCTTCAACTCCTGATTGTGCCATACATTCCACCAAATGATGAAAATCTCGAAAGCCATTCAAGAAACCATTAAAAAAGCAAGCGCTCAATTCCAAATTGTAATTCAGCAGGCATAAAAAACACTTGTTAACGATTTTATTGCTCGTTGCTAAGCGACTTTATAGTAGATCCAAATGCTTTAGCCAAGATTTCCGTCTGTTTCTGTTGCCATTTGCCATAAGCCATTAGCTGTCTCTACATGCTTCATATTTAATTAAAGGAATTCGTGCTCAGCTCAACATCTTTTACTATAAATCATAATTGCATACTAATTAAATAATTTATCGACTTATTTACTAATAAATGACATATAAATGTACTCAAATGTGTTTTCACCTAATCATTTATTCACTTGCCCATTGCGTGTTGCAGTTTTACAACTTGCTTTGGCTGCACGCGGCGTATAAGTAATGCAATTGGCCTGCAGCTATGGCAAATGACTCTGCACATATTTATAATTTCTACATTTATTATTTAAGCCACAGTTAACGCGTTAGCCTTGATTCTGGGTCAACTCCAGTAAATGCTTGACCCTCAAACAGGTTCTCTAAATTCTATTCGGGTATAGTCTTCGGACCTCCTCAAGACTTTGAATTCTCCGGCTCAATTTGGCAATGCATTCATTAAGCTTCTTCTTTTTCATCACAATTTTAAACTCATTTGCATGACTATCAGCTGGGGTCTGCTTTTAGTGCTAATTAGGTTAGTGGTGCAACATGCAACGAGCGGAGGCAACTGCAAATTATGCTTGCTGACATTATCGCTGCGTGTTAAAGAGCAGAGACAAGCAGGCGGCTGACTTGGTAGTCGAGCTCATTTGGCCAAAGAAGTTAGCGAGAATAACAAAGTTAGACAACAACTATTTTGTGGGTGGCGGCGCGTGGTCTGTGGCAAGGCGGATATGGCAAATCAGCTGGCTTATCAACCACAACAAACGTGAAAACCATTTCCGGGTTGGCCAAGTCGCCAAGTCACAAAGTCTAGCTGGAATTCAAGCAACATTTGTTAGCCATTTTTATATATACAGGTAAACCCAAAGATATATATTTAATTATATAGTATTTTATTAACTCTAGAGAATTACTTAGAGGCGAATCTCTGTTATCGACTGCATAATAGTCGTTCGCTATCCAAAAAGTAAATCTATTAAAAAATAAGAATTCATAAATTGTCTTTAGGTAAATGAGCTCTGACCCTGCGGATGATATAGTTTTTATATATAGTTGTAGAACCGTTCACAAATTAATTCTATAATAAACGTTTTCATTCATCTACCCTACCCGACTAGGAGATACCCTGAACCCCAAACATAGCTACAATTCCAATTAGTCCAAGCTTCTTTTATACATATATGATGCAAGTTATAAACACCTTTATTCCTCATCTTCACCATTGTCGACTGAGAATATCCCTTTTTATTACGCTATTTATTGCAAGTGAAGCTCAATGAAAGCAATTCAAATTGAATTTTCCATATTATGAATAATTTATCTAATAAATATAAAGATATAAATATTTTCGACTTAAACAATTATATTCTTCTTTTTGGCTAAAATTGGTCAACAACTAATTGGCAAGGGTTTATTTGTGTGCCTTCCATTCCAGGCCAGTTGGCTAGCCGCAAAGAAAAAACAAAATCAAAACCGAAAACTATTCAATAGCTTGGCAAAGCCTGATTGACAGAGGCAAATGAAGTGCTTCTCCATTTGAGAATTCATTTGAAATGTTCCCAAAACCGGAAACCAAAATAAAATTGAAATTCTAGGAATGTGCAATGTGTGGTCAAATGATATCTGAGCCGACTGCAGAAAAAGTGACGTGGTAGTTGGGGATTAGGCGGAAACGAATTCAATTGAATATATTTGACAAAGTGCAATTGACAAGGTAAATGCACTTTAGACAATTTCAGTATGTGCATTCCAATTGACATATATAATTGAATATTTACATGCCTGGCTCGAAGATTCGATTGAAAGCATTTCGTTCGTAATCGTAAGGCGCTTAAATGATGTAGAATGGATAATGCACAAGTGCAGTAAAATCAAGTAAGAAAGCTACATCTATTTGCGAGTGCCTGACTAGGAGATACCCGGCGCATACTGAGAGAGAAAATGAATATAAACTTTATGGCATTTGCCACGGCTCAATCTCTTTCTCAAAGACTTTATACCCTGAATTCCAATTTTCGATGGAAGCAGAGCATAAAAATGTCGTATAGAATGTCCCACAAGCTCTGCCCAAATCTCAGCCAGAAAACAAAGTTGGAAACAAAAATATAAAATCAGCACAAAACACATTTCACAAGATACTCAAAGAAGAGAAATTACTTTGAAATCAAATGCCTCATTTGTAAATTTAATAATTCATTTGCGTCAACACGAAAGCAGTAAAAAGCGCTGATAAAAAGAAAAAAGGGTATGAGACAGTTATATAAAATGTGTGCTAACATAAAAGGGTTGATTAAGCTCAGATAAGTTAACTGCAGAACAAATTGGGATCAATAAAAAGTAAATGAATTTAAAGATTTAGAACAAAGTAAGTTTCCATATTGTTTAGGCTCAATAAAAAAATATATATAAAAGCACTATTAAATACTTTAAAAAAATTTGAATATTTAAAATAATAAATATATAATAATAATAAAATATTACAAGCAAAATAAACTTCATATATGAGTAAATAACGGGCAAAATTAACAATTTTAAAGTTAAACAATCATATTTTATTAAAAATTAAAATATAATTAGAAGAAATAAATAAAGAAATGTATTAAAGTAATAGTGAAAAATTTATTTATAAATACATACAACATTGAGAAGAAGAAATGAAAGAAACAAACAAAATAAATATACAGAAAAATATATTTCAATATTGAAAGAAGAAATGAATGAAAATACAAAATAATTATACAGAAAAATATATTTCAATATATAGAAATTTCAATATATATTTAAAATCAGGAATATATATATAGTTCATATGCCACTCGTGTATATAGAAGTGCCTGCTACACATATTTACACAAAACATCATACCCTGTTAGCTCACATATTCAAAAGAGTCTTTTACATATACATGAAAAACTCCTGCTGCTCATACCAAATGCCTGACCAAATGCAGCAACTCTTTGGCAAGGCAATAAAACCCAAAAAGGACAAACAACTCAGCACAGATTATGCATGTGTGTGTGTGAGAGAGTGTGAGTTTATGTGTGTATGCCTGAAGTGTGAGTTGCCAGCGAGCCGACATATAGCAGACCCACAACGATGTCGGCCGGAAGCGGAAACTCGCGCACACAGACACAAGTGGAGCGCACACACATACGCGCAGCGACGCCCACAGCAGCCAAAAAGAAAAAAAAACAGAAGAAAATGAATTTTAAAAAAATAAAACCCTGCAAAGACTCGTAAATTTTTAAACCCAACTTAAGTTTAGCAAACAGCAAAAGCAGAAGAAGAAGAAACAGAGCAAATACACAAATTCTTAAAGCTGACGCCTGACTTAATTGCCAACAATTTCAATGGCTTAAAGTAGATAATTTTCTGACTTAATTTAAGCATACGTTTTGCCATTGCCTGGCACGTGTCAGCCAACTAGCTGCAAAAACTATCTTGACTTTGTTTTCCTTTGCTGCAAATGCGAAAAAACTTTGCACTTTTACACTTCTTTTATTGCTATCTCTCTGCACTTTTCTTGCTCTCTCTCCGTCGCTCTCTCTAGGGTTTTCCATCCACTGCTATATATCTTATGGTGCGCTTGCAGGTATGAGCTATTCAATTACATTTACCAAAACAATGAGTGCAATTAAATGAAATTATGTATGGCTCGAGTTAAGTGCAAATGACTTTGGGACATCCTTAAGCAGAAGGTGAGAAAATTTATAGAAGATGAAAAAGATGAGGAGGAAATAATTTGAGGAGATAGTTGGAGAAGAAAGTTGGAGGAGATACTTGGAGTGGATAGGAGACAGTTGGAGGAAATAGTTGAAAGAGATAGTTGGAGGGTGTCGTAGGAGGAGATAGTTAGAAGAAATAATGATAGGAGATAGAGAAGAAAGTTGGAGTGGAAAGTTAAAGGAGATAGTATGAGTAGACGACTCGAGTTGCACTGTTAAGTTTAGCTTCATTAACAATGCATGACTTCATTAATAATACAGGATGTATAAATGAATGAAAACAAATAAATTTTTAGTCAAATTCACTAAGGAGATTATTAGACTTAAACTTCTTAACCTCTGCAGGACTTAATTTGACATTTAAATTTCATTTTTACATTACAGGAAACAGAAATATCCGCAAACAGCAAGATAGATATTAAAGGCAAATAATAAAGTAGTTTCTATTTATGAAACATTTTCAAGCAAGGGTAAAATTGAATGCTTTATATAGAAAATGAAAGACAAATTTTACTCAACTCTAATTAATGAAGAGGGGCAAACACAGGTGAACACATACACCAACACACATAAAACACACTCAGTCAGCAGAGACAGCGAAAATAGCTATCAAGTAATTAAAATGCTCATGAATCAACATTTGTATCAAACACACTTCTACCATATACCAAAGGTAAATATTATATCATTGAAAGCGAACTATGTGGCCAAACAAATGTCAACATAAATAGTAAAGCGAAAAAACTGAAAGCAAAAGCAAAAGCAACAAGTGCAAATTGTAGATAAATATTGTGGCAGTTGACAATTTACAGAAAGAGCAAGATAACAGTCAACAGCAACATCACCTGAAAAAGTAGAAAAAAATGTTAAATTAACAAGAATTTCTAAAATATGAAATAAATAAACTGAAACTAAAAACTAATATTATTTGTGCATTCCTATTAGCATAAATATTATTGTAAAAGTAATTTTTTGTAGCTCATACAATTTTCTATGTATTTGAAATGTTTATAATATTTTAACATATTTTTTCACACATTTTTTTCTTGCCCACGTGCATAGCTTATTAGCTAAACACACATCCTACATTGCGTATGCGCAATTTGCGTTTGTAAATATTTACCCTAATATATGAATAAAAATAAAAAATGAATTTCTAAAAACCCTCTTCATATTTGCATATTAAATATTCTTGGCCGTGGTTTCATTTAGCTTACTTTACAAATATTTCATTTGCTAAATAGGTTTTTTCTGCTTTTGCTATAAAGCAGCTGCGTCTATCTATCTACAATAACTAGAGTTAGCAAGAGCAGAATATAGGTAGCTGATGCTTTTATGTCTTTTAATTGAAAAGGAAATTATTTTATATTTTATACCAACAATCAAAGCTTACCTCAAAGCATCGTGTGTTTTTTTAGCTTAAATATTAAGAAAATAAAATATTTTATATTTTATAACAATTCAATGTATTTTATTTTATAGAAATTTGAATGAAGCGCAATCTGGAATATAAATTTTTACAATTCGCACAATCTTCATCGCTAGTAAAGAAACGTGAACCTTTATATATACTTATATATTTTTTTGTAGCGACGATCAACAGTAAGATGTTGTGTTGCTATCTGAAGAACTGAGCTAGGCATAAAGTAGTATAAATAGATACAGATAGCAAGCAGAACATTGTCTGTATATTGTCTATATATACACATATCTACATAGAAATATTTTAAAATATGAAATGAAAATACTTGTCTCATTAGATTAATCCTTGATTATTTAAACACTTAATTACACTTATTTACTCGCAATAAATTCTCCTACTGCTTCGAAATTTTACGAAATAATTGAGTAAAAATACAGTTTGATTCCATGCGAAAATCGCTTTACTTAATCCAAATGGCAGATGATCGAATCTTCCGTCGCTTTTGCGACACAAAAGTTAGCACTGGACGCATCACAGAAGCGTCCGGCGGGACAGGTGCCATTCACAGTTGTGGGCGTCGTGGCGCCAAAACAAAAGGCGAACGTGGTACGTGAGGTGCAGGCAAAAACATTGTTCGCATTGCACCGGCCGCAGCTGTCGGTGTCGCCGCAGCTGGCTGGCGTTTCGGAGCGTTGAAAACAGACTTGCGGCTTATCCGTGCAGACCAGACCGTCGGGGCAAGGGAAGATTTGACTCTGGTCCGGCGTCTCCTTTCCAAAGCACATATGATATGCCGTCTGATTAATGCAGGCGACATCATTGCTGGACTGGCACAGCCCGCAGCTGCCGCTGGCCAGCTGCAAGCGCCAGCCAAAGACAGTCAGCACTGTTAACTGCATAAGCGCTTTAGTTATTCATCTTATAAATATTACGTATACGCACAGCACTCACCGCAAACAAAACACTCTTCATCTTAGCGCGAAACTCAACGAGCTACAATTGAATACAAGTCGCGAGCCACAGCTCATTTTTGTACAATTTCTTTCGGCTAAGCAACGCCTTGACATCAATTTATTTATCTGTCTGCTTATCTCAGGCACAGCCAAAATTTACTTAAAATTTGCGATTTGATAAAAGTTAAAGTAACAAAATAGAAGCCAAACCCCAAAAGTGTTCAAGGCTTGGTAGAGTTTTTTCTGAAATTATTTTTTATCTATTATTTACTTAACTATAAACTACGAAGAAATGTCATAAAGTTTAACTGATCCAGTTCTCTAGGTCATTTTTTTATATAGCTAAAAGGTATGAAGAGTATGAAAAGTAAGATTATGAGTAAGCATTAGATATGAACATGTGTATCTATGTCTATATCTCTCTTAATAACGGAATGTATTCCATGAGCCTATTGAAAGTGAGAGTTATACTCCAGAAAGCATATTTTATCTTGAACAGGCCGATGAGCTGAAACGATCTACCCAAGTACGACTGTCCTTCTGCCAATCTGCATGAACTCCGAGACGTCATAAGCCAAATCAGCTAGAGATTTGTCCTTTTAAATGTTTATTCCTCTATACCATACGAAATTTGAGTTGTTATCGATAATTATCGATATTGTTTTTTTTATCGAATTTCATTTAACGTAGCTTAAATACTATTATGCCTATATATATTTCCAATGTACTCTGTATACCATTCCTGTGTTGAATACAAAGCTTTTATATTTTATATTTTTATAATATTTTATTATATTTTATATTTATTATATTTTTATTTATTTATTATTTTATTATATTTTTATTTATTTTATTTATATTTTATATTTTGTGTACTTTTCACTTGTCCCTCAATATTTCATGGTGCAAATTTGCACATGTAGAGCACTTCTACATAGAGTTCAGGGTATCTTCTAGTCAGGCACTCTCATCAACAACAGTCTTACATGTTTTTTCTGCTGTTATCCAACACTGGCACAAAAATCGGTTTTGTGCGCGTTTCACAGGGCAAAATGAAATTTTCAGTTTTATAGCCAAAAGGCTGCAAACAATTCGCATTCGCATTCGCATTCGCAGCGCCAATTGGCCATTCAGAGTGAAAAACTTCGCCACACACTAATCATGGCGAGCTCTACGAGCTTACGGTTGCAATTGGAATGAAGCTGCAACTGTTGCAAATGTTGCAAGCGGCTGCGACTGTTGCCACAGTTGCAATTATGTAAGCCCGAGAAAAAAATTATAAGCATCAGCATGATAGACTTGAAGATGCGCTGTAAAAGAGTTTCAGTCTAAGAGTGGCGCATATCCGACTACATAATACTCGCGCGTCGTCAAAGGAACTGTTAAATGCATTCAAAAATCAATATGAAATAATAGTCTGGAATTTATCGTTGCTTTCCGATATTCTTTCAACTTTCAACTTTTATTCATTTTATGAATAAAGTTGGTTTCTCTTTCATAACTCTAGCATAACCCGCTCCTAGCCATTCGCACTGGGTATACGTGCCTGAACAATAGCAAATCCGTTTCTCACTTTGGCGGATGCGCATTGTAAGCGAATCAATTGTGCGTAATGACAAAATTCGAATCGCAGGTAACAGGAAATCTCCGAATCAAGCCATGTGCAAATAAAACTTTGCGAAATTTCGCAAAAATTGAAAATCTATAAAGTTAACTTCGCTACTTGGCATATGAAATAATTTTAGCCTACAATTTTTTAGAATCAAGATTTTTGTTAACGCTACCCATAAATTTAAAACGAACTAGAGCATTCTTTAAGCTAAACTAGACTAACTAAATTAAAGTAAAATAACTAATAATTTATGTGGGAATGCACAACTAAAAAATACCCCAAACAACGTTGTAAGCAGCTGTTTAAATTCAATTCTAGCTTCAGTCCATGTATATATATATATATATATATATATATATATATATATATATATATATCCATGTATATATATATATATATCTATGTATATATCTATCTATATATATCTTCCATATTTTTTCTTTCATCTTCTATCATTCATCTTCTATCTCTCTCTCTCTTCCATCTTCTGATTGTATTTTGATATAGATTTTTATCAATTTTAATATGATCTGCACTTGCCTTAGTAGAGTCTACATATATATATCAAGTTTTTAATCGATGTAGATTTCACGATAAATTTTACTAAAGAATATGTTTTTTGGTAAAGAGATCTATTGCTGAATTAATATGAAAAAAGCTTCAGAAACTCGAAACACTTAAGTTTATGTATAATCTATAGCTTTCGTTTACTCTGCGAAGTTTCTTTTTAACGATATATTTAAAGCTCTTTTCATCAACGGACTGTAAGATACACAGTTGACTCGAGCAGAGCTGCTTCAACTTCTTGACTGTCTCAGTCTCTATTCATAAAGTTTTCAACACACATACACCCACACCCACACTCACAATCAAATACTTTAAGCTGAGCACTTTTTCGCCAGCTTGTTGTTTGGCCCAGAAAAGTGGTCTAATAAACGTTTCTCTTCTTCCTCGGTTTTGGCCAAATAAATCAATGCATTGCTTGACTGCTCGTAAATATACAAGCATCAGGCACTGTGCGCTCAATGTACGAGTGCCTTTTGTGTGCTTGACTGCAATTTGGCCAGAGTTCGGGCCAACATTTGTCCCGGCCCAGCAAAACTGTCATTAAGTACTTTTGCAAACCAGAGCCTCCGAGCCGAAATGTGATTTATGTGGTGCATGCCTCCGGGAGGCGCTCAATTTGCCCCATCATTATGCAGGCCAGGCAATTTGTCAAACTTGCCCAGAGTCGAATTTCTAAAGAGCCGATTCGAGGGCCAAATGAACCAAAATAGTCGCTGCAGACATTTGCCAGGCGCCGTAATTAGATGCACCGAATATCTTCTTCTTCTTCTTTTTCTTTGCTTCTTGGTAATGGCCAAGACAAGAGCTTGACTCAATCAAATTGGCGTGTCTGTTGCATAACTTAAGGCAGCGCCAAGACGCATATATATTTTATCGGCGAAAAGTATTCATTGAGCTCCATCATTTTTATAGCTTCCACTAGGCCCAATGCATACTAAGAGATGCAAAAGCATTGCTGACAATTGGATAAGCACATAGACCGGCCAGCCAGCCAGCCAGCGGGTCGTAAAATTTACTGGTAATACAACATATACTTGCGTTGAGCCACGGAATTTGTAATCAAAATACAGCCCAAAGGCAGCAATGTGTAAAATATTCAAATTTGGGCATAATAGCGCGACTCTGAGCTATGCTGGATGTGTTCAGCCCTCCACACACCCATATACAATAAGGAAGTGAATTCTAGGAAATTTAAATGTTATATTTTAAGCCTTAAGGGCAATAGTCAATCTATACGATTATCACAAAATATATTAGGCCAAATAAAATTTGTCCTTAGTTTGCTTTAAGCTGAAAGGGTCGAAAATGTTAAGGGGAAACGCTTCTGGAATGCTTCGATAGTAAAATTTTTGGATATTTGTGCGATTGGTTAAATGAGATTGGACAACTCTGCACATGCCTTGGCAATTCGGTGCCTGAAGCTAGCTATTCGCTTTAAGGCTCATATAATTTATAACACTTTAAAGATATAAGCGAAAACTAAGACTCTTCACCACAATAAATAAATCAAGTGAGCAAATGAGTAGGCTCAACGTAGGGTAAAGCATTCGTATAATGCCTTCAACTTCAGTTCAGTTTATGAAACTGTTACTCTTAATTGAACCAGATTCAAATGAGTAAAAGAAAAACGTTTCTGGGCAGAGTTCCTTCATATTCTGGAAGTTATTTATATAAGAACAAGGCTTAAGGCTTGATAAGGCTTCAATTTCCATATTCATCAATATGAAGCCAGCTTTGAGTACAAGCCTTCCTTCTACAGCTATGATTCTATTCCATATGCAAAACATAAGCACAAAAGTCTTCAAAATCTAGACTTAAAAATTCTCGTTCCATAAAACAACTTTTGACTTTGTCTCTTCTCAATGCAAATCAGTTTTTCTTAAGATTTAATTTAACTCAACATTTATCCATTCTCGAATGCCTTGAAAAATCTTTGAATTTCCTAGGCTTTGAGTTTCTTAGGCTGCCTATATTTCGCTGTGACTTTGCAAACAAAACGTCGGCAGCTCGATTCTGAAAGACATTTAAGATATTAGAAGGCATTACAGCTCACGAAATGCCTCAATGACTGAGTCTCTAAAAGTCTCATAAGGCACTTTAAAACAAACATTTGCGCAAAGATTAATTTTAAAGCATAAGCAAGACACAGAACTTTTACACTCTAGAGTTCAAATGAGAGTGCTCAGTTCAAGAAGCAGTTTGTATCACAAAAAGCATATGCCAAAAACTCTTAAAGTTTCTTGAGAATTCAGTCTTGACACAACAAAACTTCGAGTTCAACTCTTGCTTATTCAGCTCAATTCATTTTAAGGTAAAATTCTAACTTTTTCATTCCGGAATTGACTTTTTGTTGTTGTTTTTTTTTTTTTCTTAGAATTTTGACTTATTTAGACATTTTGTGAAATTAAGAAATTATTATGTAACGCAAAAGAAAATTTCATGCTCAGTCGATTGTTGAAATTTAAAAAGTTTTCGCGCACTTGTCATCTGTCCAGGCCACAAGCCGGATACGCGTGCAGCTTACGTTCCAAGCTTAATCCTCCGACGGAAAACAAAAATAAACAGCAATAAGCAGAGGAAGCAGACGCCTCGAAGGATGTAACACAACGACAGCCCCGATTAGCAATGACCATGATAGGTCTTCCCCTTCCCCTCGCCCACTCCATTCACCTTCAGCTTCTCTCCTTGCAGCTCAAGGACTTTTTGTATACATTTTGCAGCTTAAGTGTTTCACAATTAGCTGAAAGCTGTTTGACCATAACTGTAAATGACACTAGAAGCTTAAAAGCAGCTGAATCTTAGTCAGTTAAGTAGATACAAATATTTATATAAATATATTTATGTATAAATATATATATATATATATATATATATAATATAATAAAATAATATATATAAATATATATATAATATAGAGTTAATAGTTCTATTCCTGCTGTTCCATTTTGTCTGCTTGTTTGACAGCAGCTGTCATATTGAATGACATTCAGCTAACAATCATGTTACAAACACCTGGCACACACAGCACACTAACGCACACACCCCCACAGGTGTTAAAGGGTTGCTAAGGAAATGAAGAAAGGTTTTTGAACTTAAAGCATCTCGTGCTAAAGCATTGAATAAGCAAATTATAACTAAGCTTGCGAAATATAAGATAAAATTTGATTTTTAACTTAATGAAAAATAAGTCAGTGAACCACAAGAGACCCTAAAGCGCAGCTAATCTATACAAATTTTAGCAAAGACATTCTATTTCTAACTACTATTGAAATGGGTTCCAGAGAAAATCATAGTTTCGTCCTTAGAAGGCGAATAATATAATTAAAATCTTTTTGCTTACTTATATATAATAAAGTTTTTATAATATCATAAATTTTATGTTTCCAGTTTTTTTTTTAGATTCAATCGCTGATATGTATAAGTACGGCTGGATAGACAATTTCTAATATAGATAACTAGATCGTCTGGGCTCTTTGTCCTGCTGAAGAGGCATTTGCCATGTCTACTTCTGCCTCTTACATCGATTATACTTCGAGTTTCCATCTTCAATGGATTGAGTGGTTTAATTAACAGGCTTAATAAAAAACATATCTAAATCTTAAAAACATATTTTCCAATATATATGAAAAGTTAAATATTTATAAAACTACTGCAATAGACAGAACGCAAGGAGAAACCTTTCAATAATTTCATTTAGTTAATTTTTTTAAATAGTGTCATAAATTTGTAAATAATAGTAATTAATAATTAATAATTTGTCTACATATTTTTTAAATTTTGTTTTTTTATTTACATATATATCTTATATAAATATTTATATATTATAAATCCAATTTACCGTTCGATTATTTGCAACTAATTTAAATCGTTTCGCTACTTAAACTGTTCTCAGCTCTCTCAGCCCGCACACAGTGAATTTCTATTGCTCGAGGCATTCGGGCCAAATGGCCCAACCTCACCGAATTTCCTTCAACATGTTGCAAAAGTTTTCTAATTCCTGCCACAAGCTGGCAACAAAAATAGCAACAGAAGAAAATCGAGAGAGAGAGAAAAAAAACTTGTGGCTTTGCTTACGAAGACAAACTTTAACGCGTTTCGCCGAAAGCCGCATGTGCCACGCCCACTGTCAGACGCCCCCTTCTAAATATAAAATGCAAACAGTGCATAAAATTTCAATAAACTTGGAGAGCGCCCGGCGCCGCCAAAGAAATTGCACGCGAACCACTGACAACTGCAATGGGATTGCGGTTAACTGAAGGATTTCCGACAAATGTCTGTGGGAAAATACATATAAAATAGACATATATATGTAGTCATGTATAATATATATAATATATGTAGTTCAACTCTGTCACGACATCCGATTGCTGTTCGTGATCTTTAATAAAACATTTTTGCAATTCCTACAAATTGCTAAACTTTAACCGGGTCTGCTCCATAAATTCTAGAAATATATATAATATATGTGATACAAAATAGAAGCAAATAAACACTCAATTCTATATTTGTTTTACTCTATTTTTTAATTCAATAAAAACCAATAAATGTATTTTTACGAATGTTTCCGTTCCATTTTGCTTGAATTTATGAAGCCCGTTTGAATAAATGAGTCAAAATGCCTTTCAGGCAGCTCTCGAACTGCCTCATAAAATGTTTGCAGGGTATATTAGTTGTATAAAAATATATGAGCCAACTAAGAAGACAACTATTTAAATTTCAAAGCAGGGTATCGCGCTACACATACACTATCTGTGCTTTAACAATATTTACAATATAAAATCATACTAAACAAATTCTTGGAATTCAACTCAGTTTTAACATTTATTATTTACAATTAATCAAATAAGTGTTTACCCTTCTTTAAATAAAGTTAGGGTATATTGAAAAAAAAACAATTCTTAGGCAAACAATAAATATAAATAAAGAAAACAGGGTATCTCGTCACACATATGCTTTCAAATCTATAAACTATTTAAATATAGGGATGTCAAAAAAAATTCAGTCAGAATTCTTTCTTAACTTTCTTTTAGCATTATTATTAACACTTAAAGAAAACCCGTGTGCCCCAATTTCACTAAACAGGGTGTCTCTACACAGCTATACTTTCAACCATTGACCTCATTTACTAACTAAAATTTCAACAAACGAATTCTTTCTGTTGACACAATTGTCAACAATTAATTCCAACAAAATGCATATGCCCTACACAACATACAGCTAGGGTATAGTGCAGCTGAAACTTCATTCCGTTCAAAATGTTCAACGTTTAATTATTATTAATAAGTACTCAGAGCTACAGAAAGAATAGCAATATTTTGTAACTTGCAGCATTGTCTTCCTCTTCTTCTTCTTCTTCTTCTTCCTTCATTGCTTCTTGCTGCAACTGATTAAAGTGGCAAAAATGGCAGTTAAAGTTGCGAGTTATAAGTCGAAAACTGATTTTACGCTTCGCAACTTTTAATGGCAATCAGCGGGTGCTGGGCCAGGGCGGAGGGGGCGTGGTGTGGCACGGCTGAGGCGAGTGAGGATTTTTGATGCCAACATCAACGGCCCAACGGCACTTCGGCATCAAAATGTGCGCATAATGTGGCTCTTTAATGGATTCCATTGCATACATTTTGGGCGCGCGCAGGCTGCAGCAGCCGCCAGTCGAAAAAAAGTGAAAGAAGCAAAAACAACAACGCCAACAACAACAACAATTTATGCAACGCCCTCTGAAAAATGGCATCTCATGCAAATTGCCAACGCGTTGCGTGCGATTTGTGGCGCCCCACGCTGCGGCAGCATTGCGGCATGTTGGCCAG
The DNA here is from genome assembly GCF_003285905.1 of Drosophila hydei. NCBI lineage: Eukaryota > Metazoa > Arthropoda > Insecta > Diptera > Drosophilidae > Drosophila > Drosophila hydei. The sequence goes on from NW_022045829.1 coordinate 1,254,276, forward strand.
TTTAATTTATGAAGGCGTCAAGGGGCGCACCGACAGATGGGCTGGCAACATGGGGCATACAACTCCGTTGTGTGTTGTTTTCATTTTGCTAAAAATTAGTTCGCAATTTGAGAAGCTACTGCAAACGGTTGGCTAATCGACAAAATTGAGATAAATTTGCGGATAATTAACTAGGAAAGTACCGCCAGACGGTGGAGCTAGCTATCGCTAGGGGCTGGGTTGACTCGATTATTGAAGTTATTTTGGACATTCGTTCAAATTGATGCGAATATATATAGCAATAGATAAACCTAGCTAGATTCAACTATTTCAATTTAATTAAAGGTTTTCCTTTATAAGTTTAAAATATTCATTTTAACAGTATTTAGAAATATAGCAGCTTCAGATAAATATATAGGTATAGGTATATACAGGTAAATATATATTTAAATTTTCTGGAATTTAGCCTCAAAAATCCCCTTCCAATATCAAATAATATATTTAAATCAGTCAACTTATAACTCACATATAAAATTTTTTATTAGAAATGCATGTTCAATTTTGACTTAATCAAATTTTAATGTAATATTAGTAGAGTTAGCCACAGAATTCTCGCAACACTTCTCAATTTAATTATTCAATTTGGCTGGGATATCAATGAAAGCTCATGCTCCACAGTGAAAGCCTTGCACAGCGGAACAAGTGTGACAGGCAAGCATATTATAGAAAACCCTCTGGCAGGATAATGAAAATTTATAGCTCGGGTTTTGGTAGGAGCTCACAGAACCGAACGACGTCGCGCCCGCGAACGACTGCAGCAAATCTGTCAAACAATTGGCACAAGCCGGGCTACAATTAAAACTAATTATATGAAAGCGTGCGTGGAAGTGTCGAGTGAAACCATTTTCAAATAAATGTCAAAGTGTTAGAATTTTCATAAAGTGCTGTTGCCAACTTTTCCAGCTGTCTGGGGGATCAAGCATACAAGTAACTTTTCTAATACAAAAGGCAAACAGTGTTGCGCTGCAATTATTTTGTGACACTCAACAAATGAACTAGTTCGCAATAAATATTAGGTTATGGTCAGCGGAATACCTACGCGACTGCTTAAATGCAAGACACTGACAGACTAAATCATATATAGTGGTCTCTTTCTGTCTTGTACGTCTAGTCGACGTACGCTCACGCCATCTCCACTGCTTGCTTGCTCCGCCAGCTAACTGAGCAGAGTCCGTGGATATTAATTTTCGCTCTCCCGCTCACATGATCCAAAATGTGTGGCCATTTTTACTAGCTCTCTCATTCTTACAGTCCACAATGCTCGCCTTCTGGGAAGCGCAGACCAATACTAATAAAGTCATACATATACATGCATACATTATCCAATTAACAGAATAATCCCTCTCTGTTAAAGTGCGGATAACTGACACACACGCACATTAAGTATGAACTGCCTTTATTTTCCTTAATATTTGCTAGACAAATATAAGAAATATTTAAAAAATGTATTGATCTAGTTTTATTATATTTTCCGCAATTAATATTATAATAATTAATATTATAATAATAATATAATAATTAAAATTAGCGTAACAACATATTTACAATTTCACAAATCTTTTCTTTTTTCTTTCTGTTTTTTACTTTTTCACAAATCACAACACCCACAAGCAGCCCCGATCAACAGCATGCGCCTTTGATAAGCCGGCCTTTTATCTTATACAAAAACAGCAACAAACAGCAAAGGATACAATACTTATAAATACGTACTCATGCATATGTATACCATCGCTCTCACACCAGTTGACCATGCATACGTACGCTCGACTGCATGGGAAACTAAGATAACAGGATCAAAGTATTACACAGCGGGAATAAGCATGAGTTGGCACTTGCTCTTTAATCTCTAGCTTTAAAACAGAATTGAAAGCATAAGGGCGTTGCGGAAAGCAAATAAGTTATCTGTCATGCTCACAACATCCGCTCAAAACAGCAGCAACATATGCAGGGAGAGTTAGCATGAAATATTACACACTTTTGTACATATATACAATCACAAGTATTTTACAGTTTCACATTGGAATTTGAAAATTTTATTTCACTTTAAGCATTTTAAGTCTGAAAGCTTTTTATTGCAAGCTATGTTAACTTTGAATATATGATTGAAAACTAATTTAATTGCCACAATTATTGCGCAACGCTATGTTTTACTCGTAGCTATTTCTTAGCAATTAAAAGTTGAACCAGTTCATTCAACACAATTATTGCGCAGCACTGACAAACATCTTATGTGATTTCATAAGTTTTTGCGCTCAACGCATTTTCTAAATGAAATTAATGCAAATGCGACGCGACGCGACGGTCCCTGAAAATGCCAAACGGAAGGCGCGAATTTCACACAACCATTGCCTTGTGTATGTGTGTGCGTGTGTGTGAATAATGTGTTTATTTTAGCACTTTTTGTGCAAGTTTTCGTCTGGCTGAGACTTTTTGTTTGCGAGCCGGAAATTTAACCCATGTGTACAAAACTATGCCGCAATTTTATTGTGCGAAAATAATGTGACAAATGTTTATATATGCTATATATGTGTGTGTGAGAGAGTGTGCGTGAGCTTCTGTGTGCCGGATAAACTTGTTGACCTTTTACGCAATTATGTTTTATACGAAAAGAAAGCTTTGTGCTTTGCTTAAGAATTTTAATTATTTCTAAAATTAAATAAAATTATTTAAATGCAGGCAAAATAATAATAGAAAAATATAATTTGTTTGTTATATAATTTGTTATTTATAAAACTAGATTCAAATGCTGAACATTTTTTATTTACAGGATAAATGTCATGTCAGCCACTTCATTGCGCCGACACTCACAACCTTTATGCACGACATCGATTATCAGACTGACTCAGCCAATGCCGCGGTACCAGTGATCGTCGTAATCCGACACACACATACCAATGCACATATTGAGACGCGCAACTGAAGTAGGCAAGTTCCACTTATCTCTCTCTCTCTCTCTCTCACTCTTGAGCGCATTACATAGGCTATGCAAGTCAGAGGTAAAGAGAGCGCTCTGACAGGCTAATACAAATGAACAGCTGAAAAAAGAGAATACGTAAGCGACTGAAATGATGAATTATGTTGCCTTATATTGCATAGTTACGTTCAAATAACTAAATAAAAAATTAATAAATTTTATCTTCCTTTTTCTCGCTCTTGATTTCATAAACGCTCATAGCTTATATAGCTATATAAATTAACTCCATATAAATCAGACTCGAATCGAGTGAAACAAATCAAAGTAAACTTTAAATTCTTATATTTACAGATAGGTTTCACTCAAACTTCAGTTCATATTACATATTATTATGTGTATGAAATATATATTTTATAGAATTTTTAAAATTCACAGAGGATTTTTATATTTTTGAAGTATTCGTTAAGAGCTCCATATTTATTTTTCAATGTTTCGAGGTCAGTATGACAATGATGTCACTGTGTGGAGTCCGCAAGGTCGGCTCTTTCAAGTGGAGTACGCCATGGAGGCAGTGGGCCTCGGCACAGCGTGTGTTGGGCTGAAATCTCAAGAATTGGCCGTTGTGGTTGGTCTCTATAAGCCAGAGAATCAGACGGGCTTAAGTCAGCCGAAGATCATACCGATCGACAGGCACGTGGGCATTTGTATAGCGGGCATTACGGCCGATGCTCGAGTTTTGGGAAAATATCTACGCACCGAGTGCCTGACCTATAGGCATTCGTATAACGCGCCCTATCCGATCAGCCGTCTGGTTTGGAATCTGGGAAACAAAATGCAGATAAGTACACAGCGTTACGATCGCCGGCCCCATGGAGTGGGCCTTCTGCTAGCTGCCTATGATAAGAATGGCAGTCACATCTATCAGGTGATGCCATCGGCAAATGTCTTCAATTGCAAGGCGATGGCTATTGGGAATCGGTCGCAAGGCGCCCACACCTATTTGATGAAGCATGCGGACACATTTCCGTACTGCACCAATGATGAATTGATCTGCCATGGCATCCAGGCGATTAGCTATGCGGCTTCGATTGATGAGCCATTGAAATTGAGCATCGGCATTGTTGGAAAGGATCAGCCCTTTAAGATACTTAGTAATGCAGAAAGTCTTTCGTACCAGAGGACCTGCAAGCCACCTGATGATGCCCGTAATCATGATATGTCCTGGTATCCGGAGGCTCTTAAGGAATTCGAATTCACTGAAAATGATGATGCAGGTCCCTCGGATCAGGGAAATGCTCCGACTTCCCAACCTTCGCATAGTGATGTGACGCCAGTGACATCTGGTAATCAAATCAACGATAACAAATCCAGTTAAGCTTCATGTTTTTGTGCACTTAGTAATAAAGTTTTCAAATTTTGCGTTTAAAATAAAAGAATTTACTAATCCATAGCAGCCAAATTCGGATAAAAAAGAAAATGAATGTATGTGCGTAAATGTATGCTGTACAAGGCCCGTTTGTCCGAAGAGCGCACATTGCGACTGACATCCACTCCTAGCAGAGAGTAATTGTATTGCACTAGCAGAGCGCATTTATCCAGAGCTCACCTAATGTCTGCTCTTGATCTAATGACACAAGCAGATAGCGATTGCTGTATAAGTGTGGTGGTGTGCGCAAAAGCTATCCGCGTTATCCAAAGAGAGCACGGATAATGCACGGCACATTGCACTTGTGGCAGTATATGTGAGATTCAATTTTGCAAGCAAAAGCAAGAATTAATGGACTGTACTTTATAAAGTTAAATTAAACTATTTTCGTAAGATGAAATGCATTTTATATTTCACTAAAATAATGGCAACCTTTATGAGACAAGAAAAATTCTAAAATAAAAAAGTTTTTATTATGCAAAAACTTAATTCTCTACTTAAAGCATATAAGAAAACTAAAAGTACTTTAAAAAGTATTTTCTAATAAAATGTCGCTTTAATCCAGGCTTTTTAGAGAAAACACATTTTGCTATTTTCGGTTCTGGCTAAACATGTTAGCTATAAAACCGCTAAAACTTAAATTTTATTTAGCCATTTAATGGGCCAATTAAAATGTCTGCCCGCGTTTGAATAAACACATTTAGAGCAGAATCTGCGAAAAACTTTTGAAACGCCAATGGCAGACCGGCAGCCACGCCCACGCACGCCCACAACTCTGTGAAATGAGCTTTAAAGCATATGGGTTAATAAAAGTTGAACAAAGTGTTTAAGGCAGCCAAATGGGTAATTTGAGAGGGACATTTGTGGGGGGCAGACAGCAAGCAGCAGACAGCAGCAGAGAAATGTCCTTGAGCACGCAAATTTACCGTAAAGTTGTTTTGGCTGTCTGTCAGTGTCTGTGTCCATGTCTACCCTGTCTGCCCATCACAAACTTAACCACAATATAGCAGCAGACAAGACGTTGAAGAAGAAGAGCACGACGAAGACAACAAAGTGAGCATTGCTGTATCGTTGTCTGCGCTATTAGCCAAATTTGGAGCTTGAGCTTTGCTCTTGTCTTGTATCAGATTGCTGATATAGTTATATGTGATATAAAGTGATGTTGTTTAATAAAACATTTATTGTCGTTAAACTTCACACTTTAAGCTCTAAGTCTTAATATTCTACAACATATATTCTTATTGCTTATCTCGTTAACACTTAAATCCCTTAGGCAGCCTGCAGCAAAATCATTGAGATAAACTTGATTTCTGAGCCACAATTCTAACTAACCCAACTGCCCACATGCCACGCCCGCCTATCGATTGCGTGTCAAACTTTGGGCCATCTCTGTCAGTTGCTTAATTCCACAGAGGCATTGCAGCGTTTGCGGCTTGTGAACTGTCTATGCAGTCGTTTTATATTTTGCTGTTTCTTTTTTTTGAAATATTTTTCTATTTTTGGTATACCCGTTCATGAAGTATAAAGAGAGTATATGGGTTTTGTGCAATGCCCGACTGTCCATATCATACTATACGCCCACAAAAGACGTGCTTAATATAATACAAATATCTAAAGTCTTAAGTAGTTACTACTCCTAAGATAACATCTAATGAGCACTTGGGGTCACGCCAAATCGGAAAGAACTATATCTTGCAGTTAGAACTTGGTCAAGTCCAGCAAACTCTGACTTGAGAGTGATCAAAAATTATAATAAATCGCAAAAAAACAAAAAGTTAACCCATACTTATGCACAGTTAACAGTGTTTGCAATGTGTCTGAGTATTACGCAGTCGATCACGCCCGACTGCACTGGTCCTACTTGTTTTCCCTTTTGCGCCAAAGAGAGCAATCAATTGACAGAGACAGTTCATATGTGAGCTGTCTACAAAAAATAAAGTTCAATATTTTGTAGCTTAGTTATTTGTGTGCTTCTCTTCTTAGTAAACTTTAATATAGCTTCAGATAACATGAAATGTGGAAATGCATTTTAGGTAAAAGAAAGTCGTATTTAATAAGAGACTTAAGAGAGGTTGAAAATATTGAATATCCTTTTGGTTCACGAAACATTGACTTTTGCAATAAGCTCATCAAATATTTGCACTTCACATATTTACTTTCCAAATAGCATAAGCAAATAGCAACGCAGTGCAGTTCATTCCAGCCGAGTTAAAGTATATATTATATATATGAGTAAGCCTCTTTGCTGCACGCTCGAAAATACCCTGTATTTGCAATTATAAGTGAGTTGATATGTCATAAATCTTAAATTTATAAATCAAATTCTCAATATTTTCAAGTTTAAATATTTGTAGTACCTAAATAGTAATAAATTGGAGTATATAGAAGGGTAGTAGTACTTAAATAGTAGCATATTATGTAGTATATAAAACGCAAGCAGAAATAATATATTTTATGCATTACAAATGGATTTTCATCTTCAACAATCTTTATAGGGTATTTGCACGCAGCTGCATCGTGCTGATTATATTTGTTTATTTATGGGCTGCCCATTTGGTCTGTTCTGCAGATTCATTTAACACAAAATTATGCTGCAGCATATGAATATTGAATGGGCCCGAAGGTACAAAGCGGCAGACAAAACGAAAAATAAACCAAAAACAAATAAGCATTTTTTAGGCTGGCCATATCGACTGCCTAATACTCGTTCACGATCAAAAGAATAATTAAAATATTTTGCTGAATCTCAAAAGCGAATCTGGATGTAACCTCACTAGCTCTACACCTTGCCTTTAATAAAGGCGAACACAAAACAATATACTCTTTTCACTTCGAGAACGATTATAAAAATAAAAAAAAAAAAACATTAAATGATACTCAATTTATATAGGAATTTACATAATATCAAAATACTTAATTGCGTATTCAAGTGAATATCAACTATAAATAAAGGAATGAATGAATTATGATGTAATTCAGACACTAAGAAATATTTATCTTAAATTTATCATCATATCTGCTTTGATAGACATTTCGAAAACTCAATAAAATCTTTTATAAATTCTAAAAAAAATTGACAGCTTATCGTGCTTAAAGAAATATTCACGTAATAATGCTTTAAAAGTCTACGGGAAAATTATATAGGACTAAAACAGTTAGTCCCATTAATTTCTTCTTCTTTCTGTTAAGGAAACCATTAAAAGTTAGCCAAGTGCCGTTAAAGCGCTTTGGCCAAGGCTCAATAAAAGCGACCAAAAAAAAAAGTTTAACATTTATAATTTAGTAGCTGCTGGATTAAACCGTAAGAAGGTGCGATAGCCAAGTACTTAAGCACTTCTCTTGGGTGTACTTCAGTTACATTTTATTAGCGGGGTTGGAAATTACAATTTAATAACTGCGACATTTTTTTGGGAAGACCGCAAAAGATGTCTTTTAAACTCTTGAATTTTGTAATGTATATTAAAGAGTTTCGAATGCGCCTGAATTAAATTAAATATAAAATACGAAAGAATATATGGATGCATTGAAGTTTTATTTGATATAAAATAATAAGTAAATATTTAGAAATATATTAACAATTTTAAAATAAGAAAAAATATTGAAACAAAAATGCAATTGAAATAAAATAAAAAAATTAAATATAAAACTGAATAGTTTAGATAAATATTTACAAAAAAAATATATATATAAATAAAAACTAATATCTATTTATAAGAGTAAATATATAAAAAACATAAAAAGAGATGGAAATTTAATTTAAAATAAAGACTTAAATAAATAATTATAAAATTTGCCTAAAGGATAAAAATCACATTTTACTTGAGAAAAATGTTGGCGCAAAAACTAAAAATCAATTTTTTAGACAAAGTTTAAAAAGGTATCTCAAACTTCTTTAAGATAATATTGCTTATGAAAATATTAAATACTGGAAAAAATGTTTTTAATGAAAACTTTCACAGCTGAAACTCATTTGAAATTTAAAACGCTTTCAATTTGAGTTCATTTAAAGTTTTTCTAGAATTCTGCCAGCAGGAACATTTAAGAAAAGTTTCAAAGCTAAAATACAAACGCTCAAAATGAGTTCACGTGCCGAAAACAATTTTGAGAAAATAAAGGTTCAAATATTTTCAATAGTTGACAGACAATTCAATTGAAATGTGAGCTAAAATATTGGGCAAGTGTTTTAACACTGCCATAGGTGGCAGCCGATAGGACCAGAAGTGAGCGAAGGGGGTTTGTCGGGTTTTTCGAGTGTGCAACTTAGCACTTGGCAACGAAGCCAAGCAACAGCAGCAGCAGCAGCAGTAGCACGTGCCACAAGAGGTTACAACTTGGCTCAAGTTGCAATTGCATCTACTTCTTACTCGTCTTCTTCAGCTTCCTTCAACACTTTCTTTTCCTTCACATGTGCAACATTTTGTCATGATTGTGCAAATTGTTATTTTCCGCACGAAATTCAATAAAAATGAAAGCAAAAGAAAAAATCAACTGAAAAATATTTCGGGCAATTTTTCTAGACGAGTTTTTTTTTTTTGGGATGGGGCGAAACTTTCTTCGTTGCGGCTTTACAAGTTTTTTAGGTTTTGTGTTATGATGTTTTAATTAAACAGTTTCCAAGCACTAGTTTCTTCGCTTACATATATTTGTCTTTGTTGCAAAAGTTTAGCCAAGTTATCCTGGAGTGGTCTGCTAGCCACTTGTACATATGTATGTAAATATTTGCAATTAAAATAATTGAGTTTTAAGTTGTCTTTATTAGACAAGTTTGGGCCAGCGCAGTAAATCATAAAACTTTTCCTCCGCAAACATTTTCGCAAGCAATTTATTTACTAATTTTGTGAGGGAAGGATCTTATGCTTATAGTAAGTTTATTTGATAAGACAAAAGGGGTTTACAATTGAATTTAAAGCGCATATACCAAGAGCAATTTGCAGTGCTACAAAGGCGCCAAATAGGCAATTATAAAATATATCTTTATTGTTTAATTAAAACAGATTTTGGAAATAAAATTCCATTGCAAATTAACATTTTTTATGTGAATAGCTAACTTTTCTCTACCACAAATTGAAATTCAAAAACGAAAATTCTTTCGTGTGTGCAAAAACCTCCAACAAACATATATATATATATATATATATATATATATGTATAGAATTGACTAGATTTTGGGCAATGTTTTTGCGCTACGCATACGCAATGTGGCTCACGAAATTACCACATAAAACACAACGCAACATCTAAATGTTGTATATTAACTTAAATATCTGTGCGCCGCACACATGGCGTATGCTTATTATTGTTAATATATATGTATTTATGTATGTGTATATATGTGATTTTTAAGCCCACAGAAAAACACATCAAAGCTTTCTGCCATGCATGTAAATTTGTTAAAAATAGCAGTAGATACAAATCGATTGATTTGCAGCAAGAAAAAGTTGAAAACGAGCAACCATAAGCCATAAACCCATGTTGTTTGCCAATACCAAAGTGAAAGTGCGCAGGCTGTGAGAAATGTATATCAAAGCAGTTTTATTTCCTCCCACACATTTATTTGTTGAATGCCCTGAGGATTTGGCATTTGTTGAATGGGTTTCTCTTTACATGAAAATGCTTTAAAAATCGGCCTGAAGGAATCGAACTTTGCTAGCAGAGCTATGGCATGAGATGCTTTTTTCTAAAACTAGATACATTTTCAAAATTAATAAAAAACTAATAAAGCTTAAAAAAAATTAGTTTCTTTTTTAATAATTAAAATGAATTAATAAAATTAATAATTATTAAATTAAAAACTATAAAAAATAGAAAAACAGAATATATAAATGACAAAAAGTTTTCTGTCTAGTGAAATTAAAATAAATTTAAATTATTAATGTAATAAAAATTAATTAAAACACTTAAAAAAATTAATAAAGTCATAAGAAATTTAAAAATAAATCAAAACAATTTCAATATTATTTATAATTTATATTATAGCTTAATATATTTAAGCTGTCAGCTCTTAGTAAATTAATGTATTGTGATACATTTCTTTACTGCGTAATTGTTTATTTATATATACTTTATATACATATATATATAGATACATATATATGTATATATATATATTTTCATATGTATGATATATATGATATTTATTTACCAAAATAACCCTAATCAAATTTTTTGAAAATTCTTATGCAGCATTACCCTGCACACATTCTTGCTAGGTTTCTGTTTTTATACCCTGAACACGTTTAGAATTCAGGATAGAATGAATCTGGGAAAATGTATGTGACAGGCAGAAGTGAGCGTAGCAGATCATATCTGTATTCTTAGTCAGGAGGACGATCTGTATTTTTTTTATATTTTATGTATCAACGCACCTTCCCGCTCAAGGTCTTGTGCTTTGACAACGAAAGCTCCCATTATGTGTGAGTGATTGAAATATCAGATCAGCGCAGGTTTCAAGGTATTTCCTAGTCGATCACTCCCGACTAGAGCACTCTTACTTGCTTTTCATTTACTGCCAAAATATTTACATATGAATGAACTTCGGCTGAAAAATACATCAATAACATAATTTAATATTAATATGAAACGAGCTTTGCGGCATGTTTTCTGTGTGTGCGTGTGAGAATATGTGTGTATGTATGTATATGTGTGTATGAGTGCGTGAGTATGTTCTACTTTGAATGGGAGTTAAGGAAAAGTTCAAGTTAGGAAACTTGACAAATATTTATGAACCTTTTTAAAGGTCTTAAGGGAGTAAATATAAAATGAGAAAAGAAGAATCAAAGAGGACTTAAGAAACAATCAGTGTTTGAATAGCCTAGCAACAAAATATGATAAAGAAAATATACTTTAAAAAAATAAATAAATGGCTTAAATAAAATAAATTGATCATAGAATTTAATACAGATTTACAAAAAATAAGAGAATATTTTTAATAATAAAGAAATGTATAACAAAAAGTAACATTTTTATATTATATAAACAGAATTTTTCGTAAATATTTAATTAATATATTACTTCATTGTGGCATATATATATACAAAACAATATAAATAATTGTAGGGCAGCAGCTCTATTAACTGTATATTTCTTATTGTATTTTAAAATTTTTGCTCTGTTTTTAACATTTTTGTTTGATTTGATTGCTTTGTTTTATTTAAATATATATCAGAATTATTTTTAAATGTATTCCTATAAAATGAAATAGATAAATATTTTTTAAATATTTCATATTGGAAAATGTGAACGTTCATGTCAAATTCCGAAGGTAGTGAATATTGATTAAATTGTTTGTTAGAGAGGTACAAACAGTGACACAGCCACACACACAGCTGGCGACAATGATGTGTGTGTGTGTGGGTATGCGTATATGTGTGTGTGTGTGTGCCTGTGTGAAATGCAGTCACATACTTTTTGGCCCACTCGTCTCTCATATTTTAATTATATCGCCCCTGGCCGAAGTTCACAAATATGTGCAGCAGGGGATAAATAAAAACGCCTGCTGAATATGTTATTGTCATTTTACACTTTGCAGTGACAATTTAATTAAAAAAAATAAAGAGAGACAATTAAGTTAAACAACAACGACAAAGTGTAGCTCCAAATAACTGACAGAGAGAGAGAGAGAGAGAGAGAGAGTTAGAGGGAGAAAGTCAGAGTAAAACACAAACAGCTTTAATGCAACAACCCATCGACATTGTAAACGTTACAGATTTGTTTCACTCTTCAATGTTTTCTTGTTTTCGCATTACATTTTTCATTTTCCTGCTTTTTTGTTGTTTTTCTTTTTTATTGTCGGCTTGCCACACACATTGAAGCAGCGATGCATAACTGACGCGACACCTGAGGGACACACAAAAGAGCCAAAGAACGTTGCACCAAATTTAACAGATTGAAAAGCAAGTCAATAAAACAAAGAGTGAAAAGCACAAAGAGGGAAAAACAAATGATGGGAAAAACAATCAACGATAGTTAAATAAATACATTTACTATTGCCAGCACATTAAAGAGTCAGCAAAGCAAGTGCTCTAATTTCAATTTAATATATTTGATTGAAATAGTATATATAGCTAGGCAATGATATAAGCCTTGAAATAAATAAATTTACAATTATCGTTGTTGTTAAGAATTAACAGATAACATATATAAATTTAACATTTTTTATGTTTAAATAAATTTTATATAATTTTAATTTTTTTTAATTTTATTTGTAAGAGTTCTCCAAAATGATAGTATATTTATATATATATATAATTTTATATATTAATCCATGTGCATTACTTTAAGCTCTTGCATAAAATTGAGCTTAATTAATTGCCTTTGAATAATGTTATCGTAAAATATATTGTTGCAATAAATTTAATCGCAATTATCATTAATTCAAACACTTTTCTCAATCTGCAAGTGCATTAATTTTGCATTTTAACCGTTTAATGCACTTTGCGGTTCTGAGCGCTGCCAAATGCCTTTGTTATTAAATTGTTTATTGTTTTTTCTCCATTTGCCTTGTGACATTGCGGTTGTTATATGTTCCGTTAAATTGGCCGTTGGCCACAATACACGTTCGCATTTTTATTGAGCTTCCTGAATTGTTTATTATCGGGCAATTTTAATGGATTTTCAATTGGAATCAATGCCTTTGTAATACATAGTGGGAGCACAGTGAAAAGTACTTTAATTTTAAATGAATGGCAAGGGATGCAACTATAAGATGCGGGATTAATCTATGAATTATAGAGCAGCTCGCATTATACAATAAAAACAAACAACGTGGAAACATATTTGCGGAGTCGAAGGCCTTAGCATGAAATTGGTATTCAATAAAAATGTTATCTTGTTACACAATTTTATTTTATATTTATTCACATTTTTTTTTATTTAATTTTATACAAAAACAACATTTATGATCGATACATGGAATATGATATGTTAGTAAAATTTGCTAAAATGATAACAGAAAAAGCATAATTTTCTCTGGAATATTGACATTATTATTTAAATTTAAATAATAAATAACATTTTCATTATATTTCGTTTTTATAAGGATATTTTCTGATTCACACGGAATAACAAGTTTTATTGGTTCTTAAAAAAATTCTAGAATATAAACTAAAAGTTGCTTCCAATGAAAATGTTCCATGCTGATACTGTTTAAGAATACAAGTATATATATATATATATATTATATATAATTTATTCCTTATCGACAGTTTTGCTTAGGCAGTTGAGCCAGAAATGATCGATTGTATTATATAAATGCGGCAAGGCATTACCAATGCTATGATTCTCATCAGTATATGTCTAGAAGAGCGAGATCAAATTACAATAACAAATAAATAACTGGTTTTAGCTTGTCATACCTGCTCCTCAAAGGGTATATCAGCACGTTGTAATAGCTTGGCCAAGATCAACGAATGTTGGTAGTGCACATTGTCATCACCTGAGCCATGAATTAGCAAAAAGCCATGAGTTCTAAAGTTATCCAAGTGGCTAAAGGCGTTGCTCTCTTCATACTTGAGCAGATTGTCCTCCACGGTGGGCAAGCCCATGAAGCGTTCCGTATATATCGTATCTGAGTGAAAGGAAAGTCGTATAATTAGATTCATATCTGATAAGTTATAGAGGCATGTATAGGTTACCATAGTAGAGCCAGGAGGTAACTGGCGCCACGGACACACCGCATTTGAATATATGACTATTATCCATTTCCAGGGTTTTTGCTGTCATATATCCGCCATAGCTCCAGCCCCAGATGCCTGTGCGATTGGCATCGACGAAGGTGAGGTTTTGTTGCAGCCAGTTGGTGACAAATAGCTGATCCTCCACTTCATGATCACCCAAATCATTGTTCACAGAGAACAACAGTCGTTTGCCCTTATTTCCCGTGCCACGCCCATCGATGTAGGCGTAAATGGTCTGCCTTTTGGTAGTTACATAGGCTTCGTAGCCCACAGTGAACGCATTTGTTACACGCACCGAATTGGGTCCGCCGTAGACAACAACAATCATGGGATACTTTTTGCTCTCATCGAAATTAGGTGGCAACGCCAACTTGGCAATGCCAGTGCTGCCATCTGCCAAAGAGACGTTGATAAAACGATACGTGGGTAGCTGCTTGGTCGTCAACTGTTCACGATAAAGACTATTCAACTCCCAGTCCACGACCTTAGTGTGTGTGGCCGAACGCCAGACTTGAGTATAGGAGGGATTGGGACCCGAGCAGGTGAGTGTGTAGTAGGAGAAATCTTTGCTAAATGTGGCACTAGCCGAACGGCAAGTGGTACCGTCCGCATCCACTACGTTGCAGCTCAGGCAATCGTTGTTGCTATACACATGATATTGAGCCGGATCACCCTTCTGAGTGGCCTGGTAATAGCTGGAGAGAAATGAAGGGATATGTATATTAAAGAACTTTTATATAATAGTGGGATACTTCTCTTAATTAAAGTTATTATTGGCCTGAATCTATGTAAGAGATATAAGAAGACTGAGAGGAACTCGATAAATATACTTTGTACATGGTTTCGGGTATCTTTAAGTCAGACACTCCCGACTAGAGCACTTTTTTCTCAACAGATTGTCATTGGTTAGACGAAGAGGACTCATACAATTTTGCATTGGTTATATCTTATCTAGGCGAAGACAAAGAGATAGAACTGACGGGTTCTTGAAATAGCTTTATATATTATTGATGATTGATGATAGTGAACTGATACATGAAAAACTGATTGATAATATGTGTACTATAAACCATAGGTGCCATCCACTAGTCATGCATAGATACAACTACTTTAGGTCATAGACTATATAGTTAGAGGTAGCATATATGCCAAATACTTACAGCTTATCGTTGACTTCATCATAGCCATAGACATTGAGCACAGTGAATTCGCCTCGTGACTTCCAGCTATTGACGCCCGTTTCCAAATTGAGATTCCACACCTGATACCAGTTATCAATGAAGTAGGCAAAGATGCAGTTCAGGCCACTCTTCAGGCATTTGGGCGTGCTGATGTCCACCCAGCCATCGGGCTCCTCAATCCTTGTTACCTCCTTGCACACACCCTGATGGCTGCAGCTCTGTATCGTCGATAGATTCTGGCGACGATTCATCCAGTTGATGAGCAAATGACTATTGTTTGACCAGACCACATTCTGGAGTATGTGATCGGAGCTGACAATGCCCACGGGTGCTTCGATGCGTTGCATAATGGGATCGTTGTTGGCCAGATCATAGACACGCAAGTAGACAATCGGATTGGGTGTGCCGCTCTTTGGATACTTCAGGTTCTCCTCATGCGGATACTGATAGTATTCATTTTCCGCATCGCCATAGAGAAAATATCTAAAGGTCTCCACTTTGGTATCATTGAAGAAGCCCACGGCCAGCTTAGTGCCATCCGGTGACCACCAGAGGGCGCTGCCACTGCTCAGGACCTCCTCCTCATAGACCCAATCGGGCACACCGTTATACACGATGCCATCTCTGCCATCCTCAGTGATAGCTATCTCCAGATTCCTATTGAAATGGATGTGCACATTGTTCTGATAAACATAGGCCAATCGATCCTTGAGCGGCGACCAGCCGCAATACTGCAGCTTCTCGCCCTTGTGTATCTTGACCGTTGTGTTCGTTGCTATATCATAGACATCGTATTGGGCCACATACGAGTGCCGGAACTTCTCTGTCAAATTGTGGCGTACCAAAATTTTGGTATTATCCGCAGAGAGCGTAAATGTGGCGCCAACGTACGTGTTCTAAGGGCGTAATTGCGACTATAAATATTTTCATAATTTCATTTAGTTTATTTTGAAATAAATACCAAAAATGTTGATTGCAAAAAAATGGTATCTTCCTTTGTGGCTGCATTGTATTTGTGTATAGATCGATCAGTGGCCGTATAATAGAACTCCTGATCTGTAAATGGATTGAAGCTGTTGTTAGTAAAGGTATAAAGGTGAAATATTTTTAAAAATAATATTTAAAAGTATAAACAAACGAAAAGAAGTTTAGAGCCAGCATAAAATTGGTTAAGCTAATTAAGTTAGCTAGAAACACATGAGCAATGTTTTCTATTGTGTTCACAAGCTCGAGCAGCTGCCGTGATTCAATAAATGGCTTACAAATCGTATTACCCGCATCTTAAATCACCTTCAGATCTTGAATACTTATCACAAATTGTTGCTCAATTTGAAGCTTTTGTAGTTGCTATACAGTTCGTCGTTATCACCAGGCAATCCGCTAACAATGGCTGGAGCAACAATTAACTATTGCGTAATGCCTTGAACCACTTTATATTCAAAACCCATTTCTAAGTGCTTTATGTGTGGCCTCCTTTGTGATACTGGTGCATGTGTAATA
This sequence comes from Drosophila hydei, assembly GCF_003285905.1. Classification (NCBI taxonomy): domain Eukaryota; kingdom Metazoa; phylum Arthropoda; class Insecta; order Diptera; family Drosophilidae; genus Drosophila; species Drosophila hydei. Next base: position 1,271,010 of record NW_022045829.1, read on the forward strand.
TCTTAATTGAGTTTCTAAACTTGCACTGAAATGTTAAAAGTTCTCAACTTTTTTCCGCTACTTTTAAAGTTCTGTTTTTAGCTGCACTAACAATATTTTTAGCTAATTAATAATACACTTGAAAATAAGTTTTAAGTTATTTCCGGGCAATTTCTTTTTCAATTTAAACAAGCTTGTTATATATATTATTTATTATTACAGTATTATATTTAGCAAAAAATAATTTTATAATACTTAAAACTAACTTTACCTAATTTATATCTGTAATTATTTACCAAGAAAATGTGTTGGAAACTAATTGAACTGAAACATTAAATATAATATTCATTAAAAAGGCTAAACAAATATATTTTAAATTTATAATAATATAAATCTAAAATAATTGTACAATATGTTTTTTTGATTGCCTGTTTATTTTTAAACATATTTTTAATATTCTTTAGTTGACTTCAATTTTCCATAAAAACAAACAAGCGAACAAATAAATTGTGTTTAAAATCTTAAATAGTATACAATAATTTAATATTTAATTTAATATTTAATAATAATTTAATATTTTCTACAAATAATAATAAAAATAATTAAATAAAATTTATAAACTAAACAAAATCAAATAAAATATTAAAACATAAAAATTAATTAAAAAGATTTTTTACTTCCTGTATCGCTCTCTCTCTCTCTCTCCTTCTCTTAGCATACAGTGTTAACGTTGTTTAACATATAATTTGTTATCATAAATAAATAAATCTTTTTATTTTCACTCTTAATTTCAATAAACATATAAACAAATGCAAAACTTGCTCAATAATCCGAGTTAAAAATACTTGCAAAACCTGTTCGAATGACTTGCAAAATTTAGATTTGTTAGGCTGCAATTGTTGGCTAAGTCATAAGTATATCAGCATTGGCATCATTATTAATAGCAGCCGATCTCTCCTTTTTCTATTTTATAGACTTATCTATATAAATGAACAATGATAGCACTAAGAATAACAGTTTGCACTTGAGGTTATCTCATAGTCGAGAGAGCTCGATTGTTCAAGTAGATATAGCAAAATCTGACTTGAATTAAGAGTAACGACAATTTAAGAGAAATAGAAGCAAGACCCATAAGAGCTTCAGGTACTCTGTATTTAGACCAAATATAAACAGGTTTAATTAGATAATAAACAATAATTCGATTGCTTGAGTCGAGATAAGCAAAGATAAGATACGTTTGAAAGAGCATAGAGCGTGTGTTAAACAAAGTAGTTTGGTTAGATTATTATTATTTAGGGTCTACAGATATAGCACTTGATAGGGTATAACTCGTGACTCAAGGCGACTAAGCGAAAAGCAAGGAATTGGCAGAAAGATAGAAAAGAAAAAAGGCACTTAAATAGAAGGGAATTTCTTGAAATTAACTAGAATTTAGGAAAGTCCATATAAGTTTAAAAATAATAGTTTTTCGTAATTTATTATTATATTTCTATTATTTTGTTTTCTTTTACTATTTTATTTTTTCTTTTCTCTATAATTTTTGCGATGTTTAACACCTTTTAATGCCTGATTTATATCTATTAATATATAATAATATATTGTATAAAAATAAATATTATTTTAAATTTTTTAGGCACAAAAGCTTGACTTATATTTTTTTTATTTATTTTTATTTAATTTTTGCTTTGTAAAATGATAATAATTTTCTATAGTTTTTTTTAGCTGTTTTAGATTTATTTATATTGTGTATATTTTTTTATATTTTAAATATATATATATATATAAATAATATATATAAATTATTTTATTTGACCAAAATATAAGTTCCAGATTAATGTGGACATAAAATCGAAAAAGTACACAACATTTAGCCTGTCTATAGATAGCTACATTAATCAATGCTATAGCATAACAGGGAAATGACCTCAACGGAATTATTCTATTCAGCTCACGCGTCATTGTCATTGCGGGGACTCTCCCTACAAAGACGCGGCTTGGCACGGCGCGGCGATAAGCTGCGCTTGAATTGCTTTGTGGGTTAAGCCGACAGCTTAAATAATTCCCAGCGTGCTGATAACAAGGAGAAAAAGAAGCAGCAGCAGCAGCAACAGCTGCTGCAGTAGCTCACCTGTTATCCACGTGCCATTGAACCCGCGCAGACCAGAGGTGCCATAAATAGCAGAGATGAGCTCCCACGGCGTCTTCTCATCAGCTGTTGGTAATTTGATGATCGCGGCGTGTGACAAGCCGAACGCGCATAGCAGTAGCAGCACGACAACATTCATTTTACAACACAATACAAACAACTACAACAGAAGCAGCAGCAACAAAACCAACAACAACAACAACAGTGAGAATACAAATCAGAAACTCAGAAAAAACGAAAGTGAGAAGAAACGACGACAGCGACTCAAGCAAGCTACAGGCGCAGCAGCTCGCTGCGACTCAACAACAGAATTCGAACTGAAGCCAAAATCGATGTTAACATTCAGTTAAATATGTTAAGAATGTTAACTAACATTCGCTGCAGCGACTTAATTCATCGGAGAGCCGAGCGCCGCAAAAAAAAAAAAAATACCCGCCTTCGATTTAATTTGATAAGTGAATTGGGCTGTTCTACAAATATACGGAATTATTTATTAATTATATTTGGCAAATCACTTTTATGTTTAGCAGCTGCTGGGTAGTCGACACTTAAATACCCTGTATAATTCATTTAAGTAGTGTTAAGTCTATTGTGACAATTCATTTGAGTTGAAGACTTGACTATAATACTCAGTATATATATATATATATATATATACATACATATATATATAATCTATGCATACCTTAGCTTACATGTAATTTATCTGTAGGGTATAATTGACAATAAAATTGAACAAGATTGTTATGAAATGTTATTTGTGATTATGCTGTTATCACGAATCAGCTTATGAGAGCTACCAGCAGGATAGTCGACCTAAAAATACCCTACATATATAATATATACTTATATACTTATTTAACATTTAATTAACATTGAATTTTCCTGTCAGTGTTGAAAGACACAGAAAGATTCATACTACAGAAAGTGAAGTCAAATAGTTATTAAATTAAGTCCATTTAAATTTTGGTTGGCCATACAACGCCTCCACCAACTCCCACGAACTCTTCCCAAGAATTCCGCTTGGAAGTAAAATTGACCATGCAAGGAATAGCGCATTGAAATGTATTTGCATATAATTAATTAAGCGTGCAATAAAATTACAAAATAGATCAAATAACATGGAAATTTCACAAAGTATAGAATCATTAATGCAGAAAGTAAACCTTAGTGTCAGCCGGGTCAAAGCTAACTGAATATTGCTCCAATGAAACTTTAATAAGAAAGTGTAGAGCACATTTTACTATTTCATCAAGCAAATTTTTTAATATCATTAAAAATGGTCATTAAATTGTTAGATGCTAGGCAGAAAGGTTAGATATCAATATACCCTATAAATAATAACTGAATAAAGTGTGTTCATTTGACTATGTAAAGAATTCAATTTATGTTTTTTTATATAACATTGAGGGTAGTCCCAAAAATGTTCACCTTAACTAATTTAATAATATTAACTTTATTAAAATGTCGTTTTGTTTCCTAGTTTTTATTTTTAATTTTTTTGGACATTTTTATATTTTTATTCAACTAAAGTTATCAAATATTTTTTTATTTATTTTATGTTTTTTATTAATTTTTTACATATTTGTTTTTGTATCCTTCCAATTTCTTTTATCTGCAGTTTGAGTTTGCATATTTTTCGGACTCCCCTCGCAGCTATACACTGCGCGTCATCAGAATAGCGCCGCCTACTACGTTAATTTTAAATAATATACGTGTCACACGAGCGATGGTTGTATAATGTTCTTAGATTCGACTCTGTTTTATTCAAATTTAAGGAGTATCAATTCAGTAAACATTAAAAAAAAATATTTAAATAAAGCTTACACAAATGGTTGAGATAAATGGTGTGCTTGATCATGATAAGCAGGTGCTGAACTCTGTTAGTATCCATAGTACAATTAGTACTGTATCTTGTCTCAGTCTCCATGGTATATATATGTTCATAGATCATCTTTAGAACTTTTGTAGTTAGTCGACATTTAGCTCTCTATCAGAAAGCTAAACGAAAGAAAGTGCTAAGTTAATATATAAAAGACAGTTTATCTAATACAAGGATCTATTATCTATTACGATGACAGAATTGTGGAGGCTGAGAGTTGGTACCGCAAAACTTGTGTGAACTCATAAAAAGATATATTATAATATATGTAGTATCTAGAAATCAATATGATCAATAAATGTAAAAATAAATTTCAGAATAATGTAAACTTCATCTGATCTATATACTATATATTTATTTGATTTTTTAATATAAACTGAAAATATTTTTGTTTTTCTTTCCTCTTTTTTCTAATTATAAATTCCTTTTCAAGTTTTTTTTTTTACATTCTTTATTAAGAGTTATGCTTAGTGTTATAAACAGAGTTTTGTTTTTGTTTTTTTTTTTTTTTTGTTTAAGAGAGTACTGATTAAAACATATAGTACGGACATTTAAGCAATAAATTGCAATCGATCGAAACGACATTAATGCAGTGAAGCAATGAATTTTGATCATTTTGTCGCCTTAGATTCTACAAATTTCAGTTACATCTTAAATTTGTAGTACATTAATTATTATTTTTTTTTATTTTTTTGACTTATGACAACTAGTTTAAGTGGTAAACATAGAACGCTACCGGGGCTCGGGCTATATTGAATTTAAAGTTTTATTTATTTCCTTTCCTTTCTTTCTTTTACTGTGGCGGCTGCTGCTGTTGCAGGTGTGGCAATTGCATGACACGCGCTAAAATATGCGCCTGCTGCTCCAAGCATTTGGGAAAGAAGGTCTGCAGCAGCTCCAGCTTGCGTTCCTCTAGCTCCAAACGCTGTCGAGAGATTTTCGTTTGCTCTGCCAACAATTGGTTCTTGCGACGTACTTCCTCCATGTACATGGACTCCAATGAATCAGCGGCTGGCGGATTGCTGGAACCGAAAGGTCTGCCACGCTTGCGTGGCGTCGGTATTGGCGTTGCCAGCGCACTGCTGTTGCAACTGTTGCTGTTGTTGCTGTTGCTGCTGCTGGCAGCAGTCAGTGCCGGCGGTTGCATATGACCGCCGTTGCTGTTGTTTGTTGCCACGCTGATGGTGTTGTTGGTGCTGTTGATGTAGGCAACAGCTGTAATAGCCTGATGATTGATACTGGATGTTGCTGCAACATTGTTGCTGCCGCTATTGTTGCTGCTGCTGTTGTTATAGCTGCCTGCATAGCTAGCTGAGTCATAGCCAGATTGAAATTGTTGTGGTTGTTGTTGCTGCTGATGCTGCTGATGTTGTTGTTGCTGCTGCTGATGTTGCTGCTGCTGCTGCTGCTGCAGTTGTTGTGGCGTTTGCAGCTCCAACAGCTGTGCGGGCTCCGCTGGTGAATACTGTTGCATTCGCTCCTGAAATGGCATCGAACGATAGTCCTCATCATCGTATTCCTGTTTGATATCGTCATATTGATCCGTAAACAGTTCCGTATTGAAGCTCATTGAATTGTTGTTGTTGCTGCTGCTATTATTGTTATTATTGTTGCTGCTACTGTTGCTATTATTGTTGCTGTAATAAGTATTAGGCGTTGGCTCAGCTGGTAAATTCAGCACCGACTGCTGCTGCGGGTGTGTTTGCTGTTGCTGCTGCGGGTGCTGCTGCTGTTGCTCCTCTTCGCGTGGCGGCGAAACATCTCGATTATTAAGCAACACATCTGGCGGCAATGGCTCAGCATTCTTCGGCCTGTGTAGGTTTTTCAATATACGATTGATTAAGTCATACTTTTTCCAGCGCAATGGATAACTCGATGGATCGATCTGCAGCTGCTTCTTCACTTGACTGCAAGGCACAAGAATTTCTCAATTTTCAGTTAGATCAACAAAAAATTGTATTACAAAAACCTACCGAAATTTAGCCCTTGTCTGATTAACCTTCATTTGAATTTCCTCTGGCTTTACGTCTACGGCGAAACGTTCGTGCAGCTCCTCGGACCATTGACCAAAATAAACGGTATTTTTACCGTTGCGCGTGAGACGCCAATTGTCTCGGCCCCATATCTCATAGAGGCGCTCCTCCTCGCTGGGTGTCCAATATCGACGCGCCTTTTCCTTGGACTTTACCTCCAACAGGTCCTGGCTGCCGCACATAGTTGCCTCCGTTTCAACGTCGGCGACGTTCGGATTCAGATTCGGATTTGTGCTCGCAATCACGTTCGCATTTGCAGCGCCGGCCGCAGCGCTCCCTCCACCAAGATTCACGGACAAATTTTCGTAGTCCATGCGAACGCCAGGACTCAGCTTTTGCCTTTTTCGAATTGATATCGAAACAGTTAATAATTAGCTCAGCGCTGCATTACCTTAATGCATTTCTACAATGTTGTGCCACATTTATTAAACACTAGCTTCACTTTTTCGCATAGAAAATCAACAACTAGGGATGGCTGCATCTATCGATTGGTATACGCAGAAAAAAGTCGATATGTACATTTTCGATAGCTTACTGGCAATAGGTATGCAGCAATTTTTTCGCTAACAAGCATTGAAGCAAGTTTAATATTGAATGCTAAGTATTTAACGGAAATAAAGTTCTTTTATATTTTATACAGCAAAAGTTATTTATTATATAAATAAATATCGGTAGTTTTTCCTTAATGTTCCAAAACTCCCATCAATAACAATGCAATGTACACATAAGAGTGAGACCTTTGACTTGCTAGCTATAAAATCCATAAAATAAAATACGAAGATAAATGTGAATAAAACTAGTTTGGTATATAAATCATTTTTATTAACTATTATGAATTGAATACCCAAATAAAACATAAAAATAAATTCAATATAGATAAAATTAAAACAAACAAAGTTAATCGAGTTAAATATATATTATGTATATAATCAAATAAATAAATACAATCAAATAAACATTGAAGAAATTGTATCAAAATAAAAAATAAATATTCTGTTTAAATGTAAGACTATACATTGAAATAAAAGACGTTTTTAAATAAGAAATAATCATAAGAAAATATTTATAAAAAATCAGCAATCCGATATATCGATAGTAAAACATCTTCAACTTGTCACATCGTTAAGAAATACCAATCAATGCACATCTCTATTAGACATTTGGTCAATTGCAATTTGATGAATTTTCAAATGAAAAACACTGCATAAACCACATGAGAATAACCTAAGATAAGGAAATGAGTGATCCAGAGAATGAGTCGAAGCCTAATAAGCGCGGACCCAAACATATGCGACTGCGCTATTATACGTCCTATGAGGAGGCCACAATTGTGAAGTTGTGGCGCGAGCACTTGCAAGAAATCACTTCGTACACGGAGAATTTGGCAATATTTCGAGAGATTGCCTTTGGACTGCAACAGCACCGCATAAGGCTGAATAAGCAAGAAGTGCGACGACGCATTAGCAGTTATCGCAATAAGTATTTGTGAGTAAATATATATGGTTTGATTGATATAAAAAAAGAGTCCATACTAATCTCGTGCCCCATTGCAGAGTCGAACGCAGTCGCTATGAAAGCGATCCACAGTACAAATCAGATTGGCGCTTGTATAAACTTGTCGACTGCCTCTTCCAGTCGGCAGCAACTGCCACGCCACTCGTCATAACGGAACGGAAATGGATTGAGGATTTAGAATCGAAAATCCGTATCGAATTGCCCACGTTGCCTCGCTTCAATCGCCACGATTGCAGGACGCTGAAATTCGAAATGGATCCGAACGGCTGCCCCTTCTTTGAGGGTCAGGCAGCCGCTGCACAGGTGAAGGCTGAGGTGCCTACAATGTTGGACTCACCCAAGCCAATAATAAAGACTGAAATGAAGACAGAAATGGAGCCACTGCAGTCAATGCAAACAGAGAAACGTTCGCCCTTAACGCCCGCCAATCGTACACTAGAACCACAATTGCTATCGCAACAATCGCCCGGTCTGGAGTTCGGCCAATCCACGGTGCGCCGTTCCCGTCGTCGTAGCATAATGCCACGCACGGGCCAAATAACATTAGCACAAATCGAAAGATTGCGCAAAGAGAATCAAATGCTAGCCGAGCAGCGGGACGCGAATCTGGCGGATTTGGCTTTGAAGGAACGCGAATATCAGCAGTTGGAGCAAACGTTTGACTTTTGGCTGCATCAGCAGGAAACGTGGATGACCTACCTAGATGAGCGTGGCGTAAAGTAAAACTGATAGTCCCCTTTCTAGTCTATAAGTTGACAATTAACTGGGTTAAAGTTGAATTGCTTCTTAGCTTTCATTTCGCTTTCCTTTTTGCGTTCCGGTTCTTCGGATTTTCCCTTGTTCAAATTAGTGATTAAGAAACTAAAATAAGTTGGCAATTTTATAATTTTCTTTTTTTAAAATGAAAGTAAGAGAATGATGGAACTTATATAGATCGTAAATATAAAAATAAATTTAAATTACGTGCTTTAAGCAATTTGCAATTGCAGCTTTCATCTCTAATCTATCGATTTTTGGAACATAACGATTGCTGGTATTTATTAGTATTTTGTGTGGTATTTTGATGCTCACTAATGTATAGTCACACTGAAGCACAATTGCACATTGCGTTTAGCTGAAAGTAATTTGTTTAATTAAAATGAATAAGCAATTAATAACAAATTCAATACGCATATTGCGCATAGGCAGCGGTATAAAATATCAAGCGCCCGTCCTTACAACAGTGCGTCAATATGGTGAGTGAAGCGGCAGAGCGTGACAGACATCATCAGCAATTGCATAGATTTCATAACAGCCGGCAACAAAAACAAAAAAAAGAAAACATGATATCGATATCTCTTACTCCTCCATTAGCCACACCGCCGAAACGTTTTTATAAGTCTACAAATGTGATCAGCACAGATGCCGGCTATGAGGTGACATTGGATCATCGCAAGCTGAAGACCCCTAACGGCACATTGTTTACGGTGAAGAGTGAACCCTTAGCCATAGCTGTAGCCACCGAATTCGATGCCCAAAAGGAACATATCGAACGTTCTCGCATGCACATTTCAGCACTATGCTTTACGGCTATCGATAATCCTAATAAGCTGACGAAACCCGATATGGTTAATTATCTGCTAAATTTCATACCCACCGATACTGTGTTATTCCAATATGATGTAAGTTAATCGATAACCGATCGATAATTGTTTCTAATCCGTTGAATTTCTCACGCAGAATGAACAGGATCTGCAGGAGCTGCAGCATAATGAATGGGATCCCGTTATCGACTGGTTTAATCAGCGTTTCGAGACGAATCTGCAAAAAACTATGAACATAACACCACCTCAAGTCAGCAGCGAGGATAAAATGAAAATTGCCAAGCACTTTCACTCGTATAACTTGGAAACCCTTCATGGTAGATTGATAAATTCCTCGATTTCTTATACTTTTTGTGAACAATTTGTGTTTTAGGTTACATTTTTGCTGTGGACACGCTGAAATCTATTGTGCTGGCCTGCGCTGTAATTGAGCAGAAGATTACAGTGGAAAAAGCGGTGGCACTTTCCCGTCTTGAGGAGGAATACCAGCTCAAATTTTGGGGACGCGTTGAATGGGCTCACGATTTCAGCCAACAGGAGCTGCAGGCACGCTTAGCTGCCTCAGTGCTTTTTGTGCACCTTAATTGCTCCGAAAACCTTATCAAGCAAAAGTCGATATTATAAAATATTGATATTTAAGGAAAAAAATTTGTTTTGCTGACCGCTGTGAAATTTAATTATACAATATCGCTTAGCCGTTAAATTATAGCTATCTGGCAACGCGAGTGCATAAAGTAAGCAGTCCAAAGATGTGGTGCACTGCTTGTTCATAGATGTTTCCAATCTGCAATGAATTCGTCAAACTCATGCAAGCAGTTAACACAACTGCTATATGACCATCTCATTTACACAACTGTGCCTCCAACTAGAATTTCATTCAAATGGTCTAATGTTATTTACAGTCACAGTACATGCCCAATTACTTGTAAGCGATGCGAACGAGTTCTATCTCGGTTACCGAGCTCTGGCGCCAAATTGCTTTCCATTCAAATGCTGTGACGCAGCCTTAACTGTGGGACTAAAACGTAAACAAGACAAGTTGCGGGCATAGCGCACGTTACCATCGAAGAACAAACGATGTGCAAACCGTGTGCTTTAGGTTTATTGAAGTTTGCTCTCGCGTATTTTCTTGCGCCCCTTTCATTTCATCTATTTGTATGTGCGCGTGTTTATATGTTTAAGCATGCACACGGCTTTCTCAATTCATAGTTGTACAGTTAGTTAGCTTTGCTTTTTTTATATTTTAGGCTGTCAATCTTATCTCGTTGTCCGTCACTTATCTGCTATTTGCTTTCAGTTTTATCGCTGCTGATCTCTAGCTGTGTCTTCGCAGCTTCGCTTTCGACATATCCACTTGATCCATAAGAAACGTATACAGTTGATTGAGAGCGTTTCCATTGTGAAGTCGAATTTAAAGTTATATTTTGTGTGTTGTTTCTTTACCTTCTTTTTGTATTTTGTGCGCATTTTGTTATTGTATAATAATGTCGAAAACTGAAGGCACGCCGATTGTGACGTAAGTTTTTCGAGGGATGCAGGCTGCAAGGCACTGCAGTGAAAAAGTTTGCTGCAAGAGTTTTTGCATTATGCGAAGAAAAAATTCAAGTAGAAAATCTTAGCAAATTAACATAAAGAGCAGCAAAGTCGCCAAATGAGCTGCTGATTTGTTAAATAGCCGTAAAAGCGCCCGACCGTGGGATCCTCGACAACTGTCAGAGGTGTGAAAAGGCCTCGAAAAAGTTCGCTTGCCAAAGAACGAGACTTCAAGTAGAAGAGTAGCAGAGTTGTATCTGTAGCTGCGGCTGTAATAGTAGTAGTAGCAGTAGTAGTAGTAGTGCAGTAGTAAGTGAAGCTGTAGCTGCAAAGAAAATACTCACTTCATCTCACTTTTTTTTGCTGCTGCTTTCTTTCTACTCCTTTTTGTTGCTGCTGCAATTGCGTTCCAAACTTGCAGAGCAAGTAGTTTAGCGCCATTTGCACTTTTCGTAGTAAAAATTACGCGAGCACCCACACACACACACACACACAGACAGCAAACTTATCAACGGCCACATCATACACATTCACATGTGTGATGAAGTTGGGCGCGAAGGCGTGGCATTAAGTAGTCGCCCGTAGTTTGGGTTAAGTAACAAAACTTCAAATTGAATTTTTCGCTGCAGTTTTCATTTTAGCACCTATCACAAAAAACCCCTTTCATGCCACGCTCTCTTATACTCACGCTCTCACTCCTGTTCGCTTTGTTTTTTTTTTATTCCCGCTGCTCATTACGCGCTTTACTGTTGGAGAGAGGTTAGAGTGTGTGCATAGCAAGCGTTTACATTGTGTTGGAAAAGTACCGTACTTGGCAGGCGATTTCATTCTCTATTGTTGTTCTATTTCATTTTCGTTTTTTTCTGTGGAGTAAGTTGTGCCTCTTATGCTAAAAATAAACAAAGAAAACAATGAAGAGCATAAGTAAATCGTTAAGTGCGATCAGTCGCTTGTACACACTCAAACATAACATACTTATGCATACATAATGTATTATATTGCTATCTCACTCTATTGCAGTCGCTCACATAATTACGGCACAGCACCAGCACTGCCGAACATGGAAGCAGGCAATGGTAATGGCAATAACAACAATGCACCAGCGACACCTTCACAGATTTTCTGTTTGCATGGCCGCTCCAACAATATCGAAGTTGAAGGTAAGCAAGGTGGACAGGTGGGCTGCGTTGATAAACTGCGGCACTTTCCGTGTCGCTTTCAATCAGCGCGCAAAGCAATTTGCAGTCATTCATAAATTATCAAGAAATCGCAGCAAAGCAAATGCCAAGCAAACAACAAACATTGCAAAAAATCGGAAACACGGGGCTGGGGGGAGAAAAACAACTGTAGAAAATTAGTTTTCACAGCATTTTTCGTCAAGTTGAATTGTATTTGTTGATTGTTGTTCAGTTGAGTTTGAAAATCGAAAATTTTGCACAATTTGTGTGTTATTACACGGTAATGCGCGCTAATTGGCAGACGGCACGGAAATGGAAATGAACGATGAACGTGTTTATCGACAGACGACAACGACGCTGATGACAACAACGACAACAACGAAAATGTTGACGAAGTCATTGCCATGTCTCGAGAAGGTCTTGCTGCCTGGCTTCGGTAAGCACATATCTCACTCTCTCAACACCCACGCAAATACAAACACAAACACACACACACACACAGCGAGAGACTGTGGCCAACGCCTTGTCATCAATCAGTTGATGATTTTTCAACGATTGCAAACTTTGGTCGCAATTTTGCTGGTAAACAGCAGCAGCAGCAGCAACCGAAGGAGCTAAAGGAGCAACAGCTGCAGCAGTAGCAGCAGCGGCAGCAGCAGCTGCGTCTGCGGGTTATAATCAAAATTTATGCTTGGATCGCCGCTCGACTATTGTCATATGCCATAAATTGCGAGAACTGGGAACATAATTTACGTATGACAACGAGGCCAAAATAAATGAATGGCTCATTTTAAATACCCTGTGCTAACAATGCAAATTGACTAAGGAATGTGGGGTATATTGGTTATATAACAACTTGTGTTAGAGCAGCTAGAAAAAAGGCAAGACAAGCGCCATATGCTTGACACACTTTGGTACCCTGTAATAGGCGTCAAAGGGTGTATTAGTTTATGAGCCATGTGTGATAGCTATGGAAATCAAATGTATGTTAAAAACTTTTATAGCACATAAAAGACACAGAAACAGGAGATAAGCGCAATAAGGGATCAAATCAGAGAAGCTGTACAGGGTATTTGCAAGTCAAGTCGATTGTCTTAACAGATTTTTTATGCATAAAATACCTCAACTTTATTAAGTTTACCATAGGCACAAGGTAAAACGAGGTGAGATCAGTGTAGCTATTTACAGGGTATTACCAAGTCAACGAGACTGTTTTATTTAACTGTTTTTTTTTTTTTACATAAAATGACCAAAGTTGGGCTTTTTATCGAGCCTTACGTATCGATTTATTTTTAATTTGGAGAAATGAAGTTTCAAAATTTAAGATCATATATATAATATATAGGGTATTTTTAAAAAAATTGTAGTAGCAGAAGTTAATAACATCGATAACTACTAATTAATTAGTTCAACTGTATATTACAGGGTATTTCCTGCTCGACTTTAGCTGTCTTCATTCGCTCCATTACCTATAAACTACAGGGTATTTCCTGCTCGACTATCGCACTCTTGCTGTCTTTTTTTGATAAGGCAAATGGCCAAAACTATGAACTTTGTGCGCCGCAGTTGTCGTCCAGTCGAGCAGCGCTTCGTGCGCTGCTTCGATCGACTCTGAATTTTAATTTCCTCTTCGATAAGTCAACAGTGGATGGCGCAGTGTACAGCATTCTTCTTCTTCTTCTTCTTCTGGCTCTGTGCAGTGCGCTGATTGGATTTATTGGCAGAGGAACGACCTTAAATGACATTACGTCATGTCTAGACAGAGTTCCTCGTCTGTCGAACCTTCACGCCTTTTGGCCAATATCAGCAATCAGCTGCTGCAGCTCAATCTGTTGCCCAACCATGTGCAGCACCATTTGCATCTAACAAGCGTTTGCATAACTGCCGAGCTACCTGTATTATCCCCAATTACCTGTGCTACCTGATTGCAACTTACTAACTAGTTAAACGCGAACCAGATGCGACGTCTTTTAGCTCTATTGTTAACTGAACGCTGTTAAGTGAATTGTCAAGTTACAAGTGCGAAGGTGCAACAGGTCTATGATGTATTCTGGCATACCCTGTAAGGACCTGGAATGATTGTTAGATAAGTAGAAAGTATTAAGAAAATGGCAAATGTTTTTATTCTTTTAATAATTTCCAAATTTGCTGAAAGGCGTATAATTCATATGAGTGTTATATACAAAATGTATACCCTATTATTCAGTCTTACTTTAAAGCTTAAATTGCTTTAGTTGTATAAGTTGCTATTGCTCAAACATTTTTCCCTGTAAAGAACTTTTCGTTTCTCTGCTCTCATTGTAACCATATATCGCTTTTCTATGCGCTTCTCACATATTGCAGTTTTATTTGTAACACTTTCATTCTGCAAAAAAGCTAATCAATAATGTGCCTTATGGAAGTAACCAACTTCATAATGTTTGATATCGTTCTAAAAGATCTTCTAAATCTATTTGCAAATCGCTTTTATCAGTTATTTTTTGCTCATCTTCAATTTTTGACTTGAGATGTATTCTAAATCCAATAAGCGGATCAAAGAATTATTATGGAAGCTATATGATTATCCTATGTGAAATCCAGAAACAAAGCGATCTGAAGTACTACATTTTTGGTTAAGCTGATGATTAGATGAAGTCCATAGGTCCATTATCTCCCTAGGCTCTAGTTGAAGTACAGTAGAGGATACAGTTTTAATCAAGTTTTGACTGCTTTGAAACTGGAAATGATATACACAAGTTATACCTATTCTTTGGATTTCTAAGTCTCTAATATCAATAGACTTATAAGTAATACCGTTAGGATAATAAGTTATAAGTGCCTTAAATTAGCGATATTCTAGCTGAAAAAGAGGCGAAATGCCTTGTCTATTTGTATATTATGCAGATACAGATACAGATCAACGCCGAATATACCCCTCTTAACAACTCGAACGAGTATAGCAATTAGTTGAAACAGATAAACAAGAGTCAAGGCATTCGCTTAAGCTGTACTTCAAGCCAAATTTATATTTTTTCGCAGAATAAATTCGCTGTTGAAATATTTATTTGCAGCATGATTGGAATAATGTGTGCAGGGTTGCCAGATAGTTAAATTATTTAAAAGAAGCGCCGCATTGTTGGCATACGAGAGAGACTCAAGGCGAAAGGAAAAGGTAGGAAGAGAAAGAAAGAGGGTGGCGGGTGCAGCAGAGGTGGGTGGGACCAATTAAAGATGCAGATGGATTGCAGTTGTTTAAATTGCAAGTATGATGATTTTTATGCATCAGCTGAGAAGGACGAAAAGGTGAACGAGAAGATGTCGAAGGAGCTGCCAGCTGGAGCGGCAAATTCACTCTGTGTGTGTGAGTGAGTGTGTGTGTTGTGCGGGTCTAATAGGTGAAATGTTCATGTGGCATTGGGAATTGCTACCTGTACGTTGTCGAGTTGGCTGGCTGGCCCTCGCCTTGGTTATGCACTGGAATTTAATTTCGCTGCCGGCTGCATTGTTACTGTGCCATTGTGCAGTAGGAGTTGAATCAAAAGAGTGAGACGGGGGAGGGGGAATGGAGCAGAGAGACTCCAGCCGACTCGGAAGACTTCTCGGTGACGTCCTTGTGCTGAATTCAAATGAAGAAACCGCGCAACGAGCCAGCCTGCCAGCCAGCCAGCCAGCCAGCCAGCCAGCCATGGAGCTACAAGCATATAGCATATGCACATGCTACCCTTTCGCAGTACAGTGAACAATGGCGAAGTGAAACTGGGAGAGTGCAAAGAAAATGCAGCGGAAATGACAAAGCATGAAATACGGCTGCGACAAATGCAATAAAGTATTTAATAGACTGCTCCTGGCCAACGAGCAGCGAGCAACGAGCAACGGGGTGCGAGTGCGCCTGTCACTGACACCAAAAAACTGGGTAGCGGCTGCCCAGGCATTCCCATACACTCGCACACACACACATGACAAAATCAGGACATGGGCAACAGGAGCTAGGAGCATGCATGCAGCTGGGCAAGGCGTGGCAACCATAGCAAACAGCGTCGGTGGTCATTATTCACGTACCATGTTAAATAAATTTAAATGCCTGTTTTGTAAATATGTAAACGGCATAACAGATGGCAGAGCAACAAGGAGACGCGAGAGAAAGAGATAGAGCGTTAGGGCAGAGGGGGCGAGCTCTAGAGAGGGAGCCAAGTTTCCCTGGGGTCAGCTCGTGCACTGCATACGTCGCTTGGTCCAGCTTACATATTTTCCCTCTCATTTTTTAAGTTTCTTATGAAAAAATATATATAGGAACAGCAAAATTTCATGGAATACGCTTTTATGTTTACCACTTAAGAAGATTCGGGTTTTTTGTGAGTGTACTTAAATATTTAAGTATTCTTGTTTGCTTTTTATTTTTTTATATAATCTAAGCACAGGTAGATGTGCAGGTAATTTGATATATATTATATTACAATTTATTTATTTTATAATTTTATTTTATTTTTTGTATGAACAGTTTGGTTGCAAATAGTTGATATATTATTTAGATTTGAGATACTCTTATTTTTCTATTTATTATTAAAATTTAAAAATATTTTGTTTTTTAATATAAAGCTTCTAAATTTATATGCATATTTTTAAATATTTTTTTAAGACTTCAGCTTAACGAAAATCTATTTATTTATTCATTTATAACACATATGTTTTATATATTTATTTGCTTAAAATATATGTTTTATATATTATACAATTAGAAGTCCAAACTTATTTGATTTAAGTCACGTTTGGTATTAATCATAATTATATCACTTCATAATATATATTTTTATTTTTATTTTTAATTTATTTATAATCAAATTGTTCAATATTTCTTGCCTTTGCAGTTCGTGATCATTGCCACAGAGCTCGCAGCGAAGGCGTCGACTTGAAGGCGCGCCGGAAGCTGATCATTGCTAGCGTCTTATGTTTGATATTCATGATTGCCGAAATTGTGGGTGAGTAGAAGCAAAAAGACGGCATTAAATCTGTCTTTGCTGCACAACCTTTTTATACGCCTTCTCGCAGTGAAAGGAGTATATTGGTTTATGTGTCAGAAAAGTATATAGAACTAGAAATATATATTCGCTGGTAATCTTAGTTTCTTAGTTTGTATAGGTTTGATTTTTCAAAATGCTTACTAGGAGCGTGGCAAATCAACCCAAATTTGAAAAGTTATTTACTCCATTTTATACTTAAGAATTATATAAATATATATATATAAATATATAGTTAATATATTTTTTTCTTAATTGAACGAGCGAGCATTACGCAGTTGACCATGCTTCATTGCAACATCCTCATTTCATTTGCCCTTTATTCTTTTCTTAAATTTTATTTTTGCATTTCGCTTTGATTTTCCTTCGTCTTACACCTTTTTCTTGCTCATTGTTTACTTGAAATTCCCTCAACTAATTTCGCTCACCTCAGAGAGCTGAAAGTAGAGAAAAGCTCGGTTAAAATGTCAGTCAAACAAAAGGTAGAACAAGCAGAGGAAGGAAAATGAAACGAAGTAATAAAAGGGACGACGAGACGATTAAAAACTGAGCACCGGAAGTGCAACAATATGGCGACCGGAAGGGCTTACTGTCTGTTGTCCCTTTCACACACACACACACACAGAGAGGGAGTGTGTGTATGGAGTGGGCTGTTATACAATAAACATTTAATTTTCAAGCGCTGCCAATGCGACGCTGTCGTTCCCATTGTCGGCTGTTGCTGTTAATCGCTTTGCAATTACCTACAATGTGCCATCGAAGCCGTTGGCCACATTCAGTGGGACAGCCAGTGCCATGGCCCACTCCTCTCCGCTTCTCTTCTCTTTACTGTAAACTTTTACCTCATTCAGTTTGCTTTCGCCTCTGACAGTGCCTTTGCCTTTGCCTTTGCCTTTAAATCGAAATTGTTGACTGCCTGAATGCGGCACCTCCTTTTTGCTGTTTTGCTAACCATTTGCTGTTGACCAGAGCGGCAGGGAAGGGGGCTGCTTTGGGTTAGGGGGGAGGGGCGTGGCAGCTGTCTTTGTCCATTGCAGTGCTCCCACAGATTGCAAGTTAATTTTTTCGTGTTCGTGTTTTTTTATATTTGTGTTGCATTTATTTACCCCTTTGCACATACTCATTTTATCTCTATCTCTTTCTTTCACTCGGTCATTGTCTACTCTCCGACAGGTGGCGTTTTATCGAACAGCTTGGCCATCGCAACGGATGCCGCACACTTGCTAACGGATTTCGCCAGTTTTATGATCTCACTGTTTGCCATCTGGATAGCCGGACGTCCATCCACGCAACGGTATGTATGCCCATCCCATCCTCCCATTCTGCTAGGTAAGAGACTTTCCCTGTACAAAGTCTAAGGCCAATCAATAAAATGTTCAACTTTTTTGTGCTCTCACAACTATTTCTTGACGCGACGCTCGGCATATGCTGTGCTCTGCTGCCGGGCGGAATTTGAAACTTTAGATCTATGCGACAGCAGTGCAACAAATTATTGAATTGACTGGCACAGAAAGGGAAAGAAATTTAAGGCGAGAAAGTCGTAGAGAGAGTGGGAAAAAAGAGTGTGAGAGAGAGAGAGAGAACTAGTACGAAATTCGTTGAGCTAACTGAAATCTGATTGAAACATTAAAAAATAGCTTTATTTATTTTTAAAGTGTTAATTTTTTAATGTGACAATGATAAACATATATATATATATATATATTATATAATTATATATTATATCATTATAAAATATATCATTAATATATATCAATAATTGAAATAATTATATATTTTGTTTTAAAAATTATTATATATATGTATATATGTTTCTAAATTTTTTTTTAAATATTAAGATTACAATTTTTAATTAATTAAGTTTTATAGTTTTTAGTTTTTAAAAATATAACAAAAATTTTCTGATAGTCTTTAGATATGCTTCGTAGAAAAGCGAACGTAGTATGAAATAATTTTGTTTTTTTTTTGTATGACACAAATAAGCAGACATCATATCTGATCTTATCAACTACATATACTTCAGCTCTATATAGGCCCAAAACCATAGAGTCAACCATATAAACTCTAGAGTTTGCCACATTGGTAATCGAGCTGAAATATTATAATTATATCAGAGTTTCTTTTGCTCTGCGCGTAAGGGTATTTAATCTTCAGCAATCCAAAGAAAATTTGGCAACATTTCTGCCGGTTGGCTGGTTACGTCCGCATTGAGGCTCTGGGCCCCGCCTACAAATTTCCCGCACATTCGCGTGCTCTCCTCTCGCCTTCGTCTAATTAGGCGAAGAGCCTGTTTCCAAATTTTCACTGCTGCTGCAGCAGCAGTTGCTGTTTGTACTTTTGCTGCTGTTGCGTACATTTGGCCATTGCACATTTTTCAATTGGTCTTTGGGAACTGCGTAGCTGTTGCTGCCCCTTCCTCAGCTCCGGCACCTCCTCAAGTCTAAGGCAGGCCCATCGAGTGGGCGCTTGGCATCCATCTTGTTCTCGTTCTGGTTGCGCTTGTGTTTTTAAGGCAGAGCAAGGCAGGGAGCAGGGCGGGGCGTCGCGGGGCAAGCACGTTCTGCTCATTCATGCAAAAATCTCACTCACTCGACGACTCGACTGCAGCCACAAAGTGAATAATGAAAAACTTTTGCAATTTCAAGCGTGTTGCATGGTAATTTTGTAAATTTTCTGCCGCTGCCTCAGACTTTGTGCCTTCTCATATTGCTGTTGTTGTTGTTGTTGCTTGTGTTGCTGCAGCATGTGCAGCGCCTGGTTGCAAGCCTCAGCCTTATGCGGTACTCATGCTTCAGCTATTGCTCCAGCACCAGCGCCAACTCCAGCTCCTGCTTCTGCTTTTGCTTCTGCTCCTGCTGCAGCTCCTGGTCCTGCTTCTGCTCAGGCTTTTGCTTCATGCGGTTCAGAGCCGTTGCCATTGCCGGTCTCGTTCTCGTTTCCATTGCCGCTGCCGCTGCCAAGTTGACAAGCCTAATTTATCAAAACAAAACACATTTGCACAATTGCAAAGGCAAACGCAGAAACGCTGAGCACAGACGAACGCCAAACATTGCTGCACAGTGGGTCGCAATCAGATATGCCTAATCTATTAATTAGGGAATTATATCTTATAAGCATCAAGATAATAAATTTGAGCTACCTTTTTTAAAAATAAATAATAAAATCAATAATCAATAAAAAAATTAATTTTTGAATTAAAAATTTCAGAATTTAATTATAATTTTTTACAGCAATTAAAAAATATATTATTATTAGAATTTTTTCTGTGGTATTATTAGTTGTTTTATTAAATTAAGTATTTGATTAGGTATTTTTTAGGATTATACTTTTATTATTATATTTAAAGATTTCTATGCTTCAAACTTGTTATACTTCAAACTAAAAGATTTAATGAAAAATTTGAATTTGTAAACATAGTTTTTAAAAACAAATTTTTTACAATTAAGGTAACAAGTTTTTAATATTAAATTATAAATTTTAATTTTAATTACATTTTTGATCTTAAAAGAAGAGTTTAGAAATTTGTTTTTCATTTAAAAAGATTAATTGGTATTCAAAAAATTTTTAATATATTAATTAATTTTTTTTTTAAATTTTTTTATTAAATGTAATATTTTGAACTAATTTTTTGTATAAATTCCTAGCTCAATATTCCTCTAAAATCACTTAAAACTTATTCAATATGTATTTCCTATAAAAATCTATTAATAACTATAATTATTCAGCTATCAATTTAATAGTTTCAATACTTAACAGATGAATCTCCGAACCCATGTAAATCTATATAACATAATCCTCGCGTATTAAACAACTGTCTAGCTAAGAAGTTCTCATTGTTTTCCATTAAAAGTTCTTTTCCCTTTGCTAACTGTTACTTTATTAGTGAAAATTCCAGTTAAGTTAAATAATCCATAATATGTCCTCGCTGATAGCTCAGCGAAACTTCATAATTGTTCATAATTTCTATAATTGCATGGATGCTGTACGTGATGCTGCATTTATTTCATTCCCTTGTTGACCTTGAAATGTTTTATCAGTTGAAAAGTGTAATAATAATTAACTGCGTGATGATCACTGCTGCACACGAGCTCAACCTATAATGTATTATGTGCGCTTCTATATATTTCTATTAATACCCTGTACTTATTTGCTTAAGGAGTATGTTGAGCATAGACTTATTTGAAATATATATAGAGTTAATGTGGCTATTGAATGTGGAATTAAATTAAGTTAATTATTCATGTTTTATTTGTTACATACTATACATATTTTTTCTAACAATCGATTACTCTTGCTGCATATAAATATTATGGATCAGGAGATCAGGATCTGTGTGACATACACTGATCTAAATATACATAATTTATCGATCAGTTATTCTTCTTTTACAATACATTTCTGAAGCGCTATGTATATAGCTTTATCAGGGTAGTGGACCATCGGTTCTAACTGATAGTTAAGTTGATCGATAATTGTTATATGCAAACCTTTATAGATCTAGCTGAGATAGGGCTTAGTTTAGTTTTTTATCATATATTAATATAGAATTAAGTAAGCGCTAACTTTTACATTTTTATCGATATATATATTATATATATAGAGCAAATCGATATTTGAAATGTCCCGATAACTTTATCTAAAAATTCGATATATGACTGCTTGAGCTTCTGTGTGCCTGTTTAATGCAGGTAACTGTTAGTCGTTCCCACGCGCTGCCGATGCTTGCCTGTTTTTTTGACAACTTTCTGTTAGTTTTTGGCCAGCATCCAGCCCAATGTGCCAAGCGCATAAGGTGGTTAGCAACGCTCCCAGCAGCATTAACAACAGCAGCCAATCCTCCAGTCGCGCCTTTGGCGCCTTCAGCAGCAGCAGCAACAACAATATGAAGAAGAGAAACCGTAACCAGAGAGGCGGCAGGCGGTCATTAAGCAAATGGCTGCACTTGCAATTGCAAGGGGCTACCAAGCACATATACATATACAAATATATATATAGAACTATATATATAGTGGCCATACACATTGACACAATCTGCAGAGGGTTTCGGAGAGGGGTTCTGGGGGCTCTTGCGACGGATGTTTGCTGGAAATTAAATTGTATTATTATGGCGAGACATTCGTTGCTTGCATTGTTGCTGCTGCTGCTGCTGCTGCTGTTGTTGTTGTTGTTGTAGTTGGCTGCCGGTGTGTGTCGCATTAGTTAGCAGCTTCAAAAAAAAACAAAAAGCAACAACACAGCGAGTTGGCAGGCTGGCAAAATTGTTGGCATTGCCATTATTTCAATTTTATAACGAGCTTGGCGTCGTCCCCTCTGCGCGGACGTTGCTTTAATTGAACGAACGTCGCCCTCGACCAGGTGTTGACTTTGAACCCACCAAAAATACAAGAAAAAAAACAGTAACGTTACGAAAAATGAGAAAACACACATGCAATGAGCTCATTACATTAGGGAATACCAACAACGGCAGAGCACACAGACCCAGCCGAGCCCAGCACAGCCCAGCCCGGCTCGGCTCGGTGCCGTTTCCCCTCCGCGTCCACAGTTGGACGCACGGCGCGCCCCTAAAAAGCCGGGACACTCAAATTAAAATGGCATTTGACAAATTTTTGGGGCGCATTTATCAACTTATGTTAATTTTATGCCACACAACGCCTCACACTAGCTAGCCTATCTCACCTTACCTTAGCCTGCCCAAGCCTAGCGAACTGTGTGAAGCATGCTTATGGAAATTGCTTTCTCATTTGATTTAATGTTATGATTTTCACAGGTCTGTCTAGTATTTGCCTATTTTTTAGTCACTTTTAATTAGTTTTCCAATTGAAGAACATTTTAGCTGACATTTTCTAATAAGTAAAACTAGTTTTTCGCAATGATTTTTTTCGTAATGTAAATATAGATTTTGGAAATATAATTAGAAATAGATTAAGAAATCTTTCACAAAGAGTTTTAATAAACTAAAAATGACCAGTAGATTTTTCGTAATATTTAAATGCATTTGTGTTCTATAGGATCAAGTTATTATTATATATATATATATAAGATATGGAAGTTACTTCTTAGTTAAACTTATTTTGCAATACTAAAGGAACATTTAAAAACTCAAAATAGTAATATAAATTAAGGTAAAAGTTATGAAATGTAGTTCTTAGAATGTGAGATCATTTAGTATAGAAATTTTCGATAGGCTGCCTGGTAGAACCCCTAGCCCCCTAGCAAGTCGAGCTGAGTCTAGATCCGTCTGCTCGTCTATCTGGCCCTTTGTTCGCCCAAGGCATACACAGTTTGAGTTGATCTATTTTAACGATAACTCTTTCTATTGTCTTATCGATAAAAATCGATGAACTGATTTGATTTCTAAAGCTTAGCTTGAACACCATAAAAGATAGAGACTTAAACTTTACTGTGTGTGATCCTGATATGGTGTATACCTGCATTCCTTCATTTGATAAGTAACCTATGCTCTTGACTTATCCATACAGCCTTGACATATTTATATAGCTCAGATAGCAGCTCTTTTAGATATGATCTAATATTTTCTTTCTGATGCTCGTTCAAGGCATTCCAGTTCTGTTGACGTCTATATTTGAGATGTGCATATAGTTGAGGTACAGTTTCATTTAGAAATGATCTAACATTTTCTGCGTTTAAGAATCCCAGATATTGTTTATATTGACCTAGCTCAGATAGAGTTTTCTTAATAAATGCTTTGATATTTTTTAATGGATCCTCCTTCAGCGAATCCCAACTCTGATCATTTCTATAACTGTTATTTGGAACTTGTTCTGCCCTACACACTGGCTGAGCAGCCAACAAATCCCTAGACAGTTTAGCTTTGTCGTCATTATTGTTTCCTGTTGCACTGCAGTAATCTGTTTCGAGCATTATTAAATAAGATTATTATACTTAAATGGATTTTGAGTACTTACAGAAGATTTGGAAGAGTAAGAGCTTGTATAGAAGCATCGTTGTTAGCTTTTGTGCTTGGACTCTGCTTATTTCATTTGAAAATCTAGATTTTGTAGCTTTTGTTAGATTGAGGCGTATTAATTTAACATTCGTTATGGTTGTTTGAATAATTTGAGCTAGATGCGGTTGGAATCAGCTAATTTGCTTCGCTTTATGTTTATATATCTTATATAAGTGCTCTAGTTTGCAAATGTTCCTGAAAGTCACATTGAGTTCCGTTTGCTTCACTCTGATAACTATATTATTATAGTTACCATATGATAATACGAACAGATACTACACAGAACTAATATGCTCTTTTAACTTTGCAAACGTCTTAGTCTTAGGAAGGTGTTAGGCTTGTCTATTTATAGAACTTAGAATAGTATACAATGAGCTTGTTTAAGTATATGCAACGGGCAGCAGGAGACGTGATCGGAAAGACGAGCTAAGTGAATGAAGCCAAATTCAGCTTCAATTTCGATAACTGAATTCATTTCATCATCCCGCTAAGCACAACTTGAAGACCATAGAAACGAAATAGGTCAAATTTACTTATATTATAAATAATTTCGTTTTGATATACCAACCTCACTTGACCTCTAAATTGTAAAAAAAACTTATTTCAATAGCGAGCAGCGTCTTACCAAATTCACCAACTTTGCAGTCATTAATACTCTGTGGAAATTTGATATTCGCTTGACTGGAGCATGCTTCAATTTGGCTTCAATAATAATTTGAAATTCGTTGGAAATTTTCAGCTCAGACACACTTTGGTATTATTTGATGTGAAACTTTTTTGTTTATCTTTGACAGAATGTCGTTTGGCTGGTATCGGGCGGAGGTGATTGGCGCCATGGCCTCCGTCTTTATGATCTGGGTGATAACTGGAATACTCGTTTGGCTGGCAATCGGACGACTCATTAGCGGCGACTATGATGTGGATGCCAAGATCATGCTGATCACATCGGGTCTGGCAATTTTGGTGAATGTCATGTAAGTAGCATTCCTTGAAGTGGCCTGTCTAAACTGTGTCTGTGTCTGCCCCGAAACTCTTGCCTCTGTCGCTTTGTCTATTTGTGTCTATTTGTCTGCCTGCATTTTGGCTGCGGCTCCCTTGGGCAGTTTTCCAATTGCAATTGCCGCAATCAACTTGTCCCGGGCTCGGTCATGGGCCAGCAAATGGGTCAACAATGCAACTCTGTCCTGGCAATGGCATTCCACTCGATGCCATATCTTCTTAGCCATGCCATGCCATGCCATTGCTGCCTGCCTGGGCAGGCTCTTCGAGGCGTGCCAGTTGTTGCGGTAACTTTCTCCACATTTTAGCGACAACTTTTCCATCCGCAAGTTTCGAATTTTTTGCGTCAACAAAAGGCAAAAGCGACGCCAACGATGACTGCGACTACGGCGACGAAATTTTTGCTTTTGCTTGTGTTTGTGTTGGGCCAGTCCCAAGGTGCAGCAGAAGCACTTCTCATACTTTGCCCTAGCTCTTTCCCTTCTATTTTTGTTACTTTTCTTTTCTGGCAGAGCATAATAACTTTGCGATGTGATTTACCTGCCTTAAAAGTTCTACTTAATTGAATTGACAAGCATTTCAAGAATTCCGGCTGTTCAATACGTTTAGTCGATATTTTGTTGATTGACACAATTATTTTATTTCATTTCAAATATTTATTTTTAACTAATTATTAATTCCTTAAATTATTTATTTTAATTTTTAATTATTTAAAATTATTTTTAACTTTTTGTTTTTATTATTTTTAATTGAATATTAATTTGTTTGACAACTTCATTTATTTAAACTTTTTTTTTTAATTTTCAAAGATTTTTATACATTTTTAGACATTAAATTTCTCCATTAATTTTTTTTCAAGATTTAATTACTTAAGTTAAATATTAAATACTCTAAATCAACAATTATTTTTTATCTCATTCCTTCTTCGATAACCATTTGCTCTGTCTCAATCGATTGCCTTAGCTTAGGCAGCGTATTTGAGCTTCGTCTGCTTTTTTAGAGGCTCTGCGCTTTGTTTTGATTGCATCGTGTGCAGCACCTGCAACTGTAGCTGCCACAGTAGCAGTGGCACAGCCCCCTCAATACCCTCGTAGCCAACGTCTTCATGCTGCTCGGGCGCCCTCCGCTTGCAGCTCGTTCATGTGGCTGTCGAAGCATAGTTTTTGGCGCATAAATCGAAACGTTTCAATGCTCGGCACATGCTCTCGCTCAAGTGTGTGTGTGTGTGTGTGTGTGCGAGTGTGTTTGTGTTTATGTGTGTGTTTTGTGTGCGCGACGACCCGTCGCTGTATGCCCCTTCGCTTCAACTTGCTGTTGTTGCTGCTGCTGCTGCTGCTAGTAGCGCAAATTTTCCAGTTGACGTTGGCATTTTCAGTGTTGGCCACTTGAATTGTTTGATTACGTGAATTGATTGTGAAAAACGTGCAGCGGCAGCAACAGCAACTTTTTCCCAACTGCCCCTCTCCTTTCTTTCTTTCGCTTCTTCAACTAGGGGGCGTGGCAAGAGTCCAGCAACGGTTTGGCCGCGAAGGCGGTGGGGAGAGCCAAGGGGAGGTCATCAGCAAAGAAAGTCAAGTCAAGTCAAGCTGAGGCTTGACTTGTCGCAACGTGTTTGGCTGCACGTCGAACAGCGAAATTAAATGGTCACCTTTTACTGTTATGCGATCTCGAAAGCTCGTTTTTGTTGTCGTTGTTGTTGTTCCAGTTGTAAATCTTGCTTTTGTTGTTACAAAGTGAGTACTCCATGTGAATAGCTGGAGCATAGGGTATGCTAGTGGCAGTTATTGTTATTACACCTATAAATACTTGAGCTATGGACTAAAGCGATTGTGCCTAGAATAATAGTTACATAAACGCTGAAGTGGGATATAAATATGATAAAGTATAGTTGGGGACATAGTTGAGCTTGTCTTAGAGATATCTTCCATCTTTCATCTTCCATCTTTCATCATTCATCTTCCATCTTCCAACTTCCATCTTCCAAATTCAATCTTCAATCTTCCATCTTCCATCTCCCATCTTTCATCTTTCATCTTTCATCTTTCATCTTTCATCTTCCATCTTCCATCTTCCATCTCCCATCTTCAATCTTCCATCTTCCATTTATTCTTGATTCTAGGATATCTCGTAGTCATCTCATAGCTTTCAGTTCCCATAATGTAGTTATAGTTGTAGTATATAGTGCCATTGGCTGTTTTTTGAAGGTTTCTTAAGTTTCATTCCAAGAGTTAGTCGAGTTTTAAGTTCAATTAGCAAATGCCCGGAATGTAGGCAACAACTTTTGCGTGGAGCTTTGTTAGATTTAGCTGCAGCCAGCAGCTATGCGTGGCAGCTTAAAGTGGCACTGTCGACGATTCCACATCGTTAAAAACGGCCATTAGGAACGCACCCACACACACACACACACACAGACGCACACAAGCAAACAAAAGCGTGGCCAGAGCCGTAAATGGCAGGTGGGACATTAGCGAAAACAGCTGAAATATGAGTAGGACGAGTAGGAGTTGGGTTTAGTTTGCCAGAGAGAGAGAGAGAGAGAGAGAGTGTGTGTGTTAGAGAGAGAGAGAGAGTTGCTGCAATTTAGCACTTAACGTTCGATGTAGCAGTGGGGAATAGTTTGCAGCTTTTAAATCAAATTTTAGTTTCTTTTTTATAATTGATTACGACTTCAATTGCATCTTTTTTTGTTTATATTTTATTTATATCGATTGCATTAGCACTTTGGATGTTAATTTGAACTCGAAACATATTCAATATTCAAAAATATATTCATATTTATTGCTTAACTAAGGTTTGAGTGCAAAGTTCGCTCAGTGAATCATAAATTGGAATCTGCATTTTAACTGAAGATGCTTAACAAATGAAAAAGTTATTGAAATCTGCAAAATTCATAGTAATTTTCAAGAGTTCATTTAATTCATTATATATATAAATCTATATCTAGTTTGTTATGGTTCATGTCGAGTTTTGTATGAAAAAATTGACTTTTCTTTGTTCTATAAAAAATATAGATATAAGATGGTCGTCTTTATACATTTTTAAAGAATATTTTAATATTTTAAATATTGTCTTATTGTATAAAATTAAGTATAAAATGCTTCCGATTTGATTAGCTCAATATTAATGTAAAAGTCATTTGTTACCTTTTCAAAGAGTTTATTCATCATTTTAGGCCTGTTTCAACTCTGCATAACTTTGAGATACATTTGATTTTCTGCCAGAATTGTCGTCTAACTTGGTTTGGATTTAAATTTGTTTAATAACATATACATACTTAATATACATAAATGTCTATTGAGACATATAGACTTTGTAGCTCTTGGCTTTTATATATTAATTTAGTGTATTATATTTGTAAATGAGATAATTAATTATAATAGTTGAAAATTTGATTTTAATAATAAAACTCAATGTAAAAATATATTATTTTACAATTATTCTTATGATGAATAATTATTAAATTAAATAATATATTAAATAATTTATTTGTCATTTAACTTGTTTGGAAATATGAAAAGAAATTTTTCCAAAATTAATTTTTGAGCTTTCAACAGTAATTGTGCCTGAGCTGATTGTCTCTTGTCACAGTTCATAAACATTTATCTTGCAATTCTTTGAACTTCCCCAGCTTTTCCCCTAAATAGCAGCACAACTTGAACTCATATTAGTGCTCGACAAATGAGTCCTAATATATTCATTCTGATTTTGCATTGATATCAAATTGTTCAATCAGAATCGTTTCAAGTGTTGAGCGGCATTTCGAACAGGTTTTGCCTTTGCTTCACGCAATCGTATTATAAATAAATAAATAAATAAAATCTTCTACATGCAAACACAGAACAATTTTGCCGCTCAGTGAACTTTTTCAATTCAATTTGCAAATCGATAAAAGTTTATTTTTAAACTGCAGCGTTTTAACTTAAACTTTTTTGTTTGTAATTTATGCGGTAAATGAAAGTAATTAACTGGCATTTAAAATAAATGACTCAGGCCTTAAGTGCATTTGCATATAGAGAGAGAGAGAGAGAGGGAGGATGAGAGTCAATGAGATTGTTTTTGAATCTGGCCAATGAATCTCTTTTGGTTGTTTTGCTAGCCTGGTTTCAGTATGTGACATACAGTCCGGGGCGCATAAATAACAACACACTCGGTTGTAAAATGCGCGCATTAAGAGTAGCGTAATAAACGTGGATGCCACATGGTGGGGCGACAGCTTAACGAGCTGCTCAGTCAGTCACACACACACACACACACACAGAGCGAGACCCAGCGAGCACACATCGTGTCTAGAGGTAGGAGCTGGCCAGATGGGGTAGCTGTGCCATCCAGCCAAGATATGCGCTAATATTTATGTTCCTGTCAATTAAATCAGGACATGTTGCCAGGCGCTGGCTGCAGCCAGCTGGCTGCCCTGTTAGTCCTGTTGTTGGCGCTGGTCTTTGGTCGTGGTCCTAGTGTTGGCGTTGTCATGGCTGCTGTCGTTTGTTGGCCACTAACGAGGCGAGTAAAGATGCCGCAAAATCAAGGGAAATGCTTCATTGCGCACTACAAATTACGGCGACGCAGTTGGAACAACAATGGGGCGCCAAATGGTTAGAGCGAGACAGATGACTGGCAATCCTGCAGCAGCAGCAACAGCAGCAGCAGCAACACAAGCAACAGCATTGACATTTTTTGCGCTCGAGGACACACATGCTGCTCGCAGCTCGCAGCGCTTTTTGGCGCGTTGAAAATGCCTTGGCAATCGGATGTTCAAAGTCAAAAAGCGTATGTGCTCGGCATTGAATACAGCTTGCAGCAGCTACAGTCAAGCCTCGCTTATGCTCGCTCTCTTGCTCCTGCTGTTGACCGTGACGGGTGGCAGCCACGGGCAGCACCAGCAGCCGCACCACCACCATCTGTGGCAGCAATAGCAACAGTAACTAAAGACCTGCCCTGTACAATTTATTTAGTAGCCATCAACGCGCCAGGCTGCGGCCAAGCTGTGCTCTCCAAGTAGAAGTAGACTAAAGTCTTTGTTTTTGTGTACTTTTTGTTTCTTGTTTCTGCTCTTTTTGACAAATTATGGCCGCAGCGTTGCCACGTCTTAGAAATTGAAAATGAAATTGACTTGTCAGGCTAACAAGCTCAGGTTCAGCAGACACTCGCAACTCTCAAGTGGCAGACCCTGGCAGGCTCAGGCATAAATTGAAATGCTTTTGTTATGAACTAAAAATGCTAAAAAATTAAATAAAATATTCCTTAAATATTCCTTAAAGTTTAGGAAATTATAGTTTAAGATCTAGGAAAAAAATCTTAAAAATCTGATTACTACATCCAAGTAGTGCTAATGGATGTACATGTCTAATTCTCTTCTTCAAATATCTAGTTTTTAGAATATATAGCTCAATATAAACTCGAAGCTAAGCATGTGTTGCTTCAGCTTAATCAGATCTTAGCCAGGTAAAGTTGATTGATCAAAAGCTGCCGTTTGAGGATCACAGCATCAGGAGACAAACTGTTGACATTATCTAGAAATTATATCAGTCAAAACAATTCTGAAAATATCCATATGTGAATACCTACCTGAGTGCTGCTGCCTTCTTACCGATTAACTATAACAATCTTAATTTGAATAAATCTTAAAAAATATATTCAATTATTATTGGCACAATTATTTTTGTCGCATGAGTTTTTAAAGTAATCTAAAAATCAAGTTAGTCTTCAACCTAGTGAAAACTTTTCAATTTAAATTATATACTTAAATTGAAAAGTTATATAGACAAATTTATAAACATATTTATACATTATATAATAGATAAATTATTTACAATTAATTATAATAACAATTAATAGTCAGCTTACGCCAAAAAATATAAGCTTTTCATGGCTTTTCATACATGTTCGATATTATCTTATATATATTTTTGCTTGACATTTATAATAGACATTGGAAGATATATTTCTAGCAAAATGTGCCAAAACGAAATTGTTTATAAATTATAGAAATTAATTTAAACATTTTCTTAAACTTTGCATTCAGTTGGAACTTTTACTCATCTTCTTCAGGCCAACTTTTACTTAGCTGCCTTGTTGGGCCCCCTCAGCATATCTGTTCCTGATGTGTTCCATATTCGCTTTTCTTGTTTTGAAGTTTCGTTATTCACTTTCGAATCCCAAAAGTCATTTATTTTGATTGTGAAATGGAATATCTTTGGGTCAACTGTGACGTCACGTCAATTAGCCGCAAACAACGTTGTTCACGCTGTGCACTGTGGGTGTGTGTGTGGGTGTGTGTGTCATTGGCCTGTGCGTAATTTATGCCAGTTTATTTATTGATGCCCGGGACTGGAGTTGTATTGTTCCCAAAAAGCCGGCTAAGTGCAGCTATAGACACGCTGCGCAGAGGCAGAGAGTTGCTAAGGGCAGGCAATTTTGTCGTTTGCCTTTTTTTTTGGTTGGTGGGTTGGCTACAGGCCACCACGCCTCCAACCCCAAATAGAAAAGCCATAAATCTGAAATGTCGGAGCATTTAAAATGAATAAAAAGTCAATGTGCCGAGCTATTAACTGCCTGATGCATGCCGGCCAACCAGCCAAACAACCAACAGGGACTGAGCGAGAGAGAGACGGTGTGTGTGTGGTGTGTATGTGGTAGTGTGTGTGTGTGGGTTGGTTGGGTGGCTGCTAGTCAACCGGTTGCCATTTTCGACAATACATTTGTATTTGCATGCAGCGGTGCATCCGGATCCCACAGCAGCGGGTCGAACGGACGGAGCTAGTTGAATGGGCGGTCGAGCGGCTCGCACACCTTCCGGTACACAGAGCACCGATATTACGGTATGACAGTGGCACTGGCCACACATCACACTATTCAAAAGTCCCAAATACTTAGGTGGAAAGTTTTAGAAGTGTGTTCTAAACTCATTCAATAGAGAGCAA
The DNA here is from genome assembly GCF_003285905.1 of Drosophila hydei. Classification (NCBI taxonomy): domain Eukaryota; kingdom Metazoa; phylum Arthropoda; class Insecta; order Diptera; family Drosophilidae; genus Drosophila; species Drosophila hydei. Next base: position 1,302,739 of record NW_022045829.1, read on the forward strand.
AATATTTTGAAAACAAATCTTAACTAAATAGTTTTCTCAATACAAACAGGAACTGTCAATAGTTAGGCTTACGCTTAAAAGTGAACCGTATTTTGTTCACTTAGAATCTGTTCTTCTTGTTCAGAACATTCATAAATCCATAAAAAACATAAGGCTCCTACTACGAACTAGTTCATTCGCACAGTTCAACTCTTTATATTATATTATATTTATTGAATCTTCAAATAATTAGTTTTAACCTCTTATCGAAGCTTTATGTACCAGCTGCGAACTAGTTCTTTTAAAATAAATTAATAATTTGGCTTTCTTTCAAAGAATTTTTAACAAATATAGTTTTTCAATAAGAAGCAATAAAATTGAAGACCTTACTAGTTCGTTATGAAAGTTTATTAGTTTTCAAATTCTATATTTCAGAATTAAATTTAACACAAAATATTTTATATTTAAACTAATAATCAAATGTTATTTGTAACTCATAAAAATTTGATATTTAACAAGTTCATACAATTCATACTTCAACAAAGAACTAGTTCGCTTTAAAATATACTAAGCACATTGAAATTTTAAGTTCCCAAAAGGCGATCGACTTAATGATGATCGACTTAATGATGATCGACCTAATGATTAATGAAATTAAATATTAATTACAACTTTCAATCAGAAGCACTTGGCATATTAAACCTATGCGTTACAGCTGTGAACTAGTTCATTTGAAAGTCTACTAAATACATATTGAAATTCTAGCATCTAGAACTGGCTGACGTTAAGCTATAGTTAAGCTACTTTAATCTGTTGAAATCTGAAACATTTCACAATTTACAGCTTCACATCTAACACTCTTAGCCCCACTGTGCACAGTGTGTCTGTTGGCTGCAGTAGCATTAAAATGCTGAAATAAAATGCCAAACAATGCAAAAGCCTCGGCCGCATACCCAAATAAAGTTTTTTTGTTGCTGTTGTGTGTGGAAGGTTTTTGTTTTTGTTTTTTGCGGCCGGAGTCCCGTGGCCGTATAGCTGGCAGGCAGTTTGCCCCACCTGCGCCATCTGCAGCACCTACAGCGGGCTCCAGAGGGGTGCCAGGAGCCATCGGTCTGCAACATTTTCAAGTATATTAAATATTTGTGATAACGTTTTCAATTTCTCTTACCATTTCCGCTCTCTCGTGTCTCTTGTTAGCATGGGCGTGCAGCTGCAACACGGGCACTCGCATGGTCTGGGCGGTGGGCACGGGCACAGCCATGGCAACTCGAAGGCCAGCAAGAAGTCGAAGAAGCCTAAGAGATCCGTTACACATGCGAATGCCACATCGACTCCGTGTGCCGCCTCGCCCACCAAACGCATCGAAGGCGGCGTCGCCTTTGAGCCAGAGGATGCGGAGCTGCCGGGCGCTGGCCTGCCCACCTTCTCGTATCAGAATGCCAAGCTCGTGGATCCCAACTTGGATCTGGAAATAGCCGCCGTATTGGCGGAAACGTCGCCCGGCTCCCATCACCACGGAGGCCAGACGGGACGCGAAGCCGTTAATATGAACGTGCGGGCGGCGCTCATTCACGTAATTGGCGATGTTATCCAAAGCGTCGGCGTCTTCGTGGCCGCCGCCATCATCTACTTTTGGCCAGAGTACTCCATTGTCGATCCAATTTGTACGTTCGTCTTCTCCATAATTGTCCTGTTCACCACATTCACGATTATGAAGGATGCACTGCTGGTGAGTACATTTTGTCCACAGATAGAATAATTTTTTTATAATTTAAAACAATTTATTCAAGCAATAAATGTGAAAAATATTTTATTGAACCAATATTTAAATATTTGAACTTCTTTATAATAATTTAATTTAATTTAGATTATTATTATTAATATTATATAAATATACATTTAATGTATATACAATTTTATGTAATTTATTTAATTTACTTTTATTTATATAAATAAATTATATAAATAACTTTTAATGGTAATGATTTATAATATTATCATTCATTCATTAATTGGAAATTAAAGTCAACTTAGTTTATTTAAGTTAACTTAAATAGAAAGCATAAAATTAAATAGTTAAAAAAAGTATTTATACTATTTAAGCTAGTCTAAATTTCACTTGAAATATAGCTTATAGAATTCACAATTTGTGCTTAATATAAAAATTATTGCAGAAGAATTCAAGAAATACTTTTATTACATTTTATTTAATTAAAAATGATCATATATAATTTTTGCTTCATTTATTAAAATTTCTATTTATTTTAAATTAAAATAGTTTCACATTTAAATATTTTTGTATTCAAATTAAACCCATTTAAATTTTTGTTTCTATATGCTTATTTTATTTTTTGCAGGTTCTCATGGAGGGCACTCCAAATTATATGCATTATGCTGAAGTGCTGCAAATATTCCAACGCATTGAAGGCGTTGAGCGCGTTCACAATTTGCGCATCTGGGCGCTGAGCATTAATAAAGTAGCGCTATCTGCGCATTTGGCAATTGGTGAGTAGCCCCAGGGACTCAAAATGAACAAACCACTGGGCGCTGTACAAAGTGCTGTAGGTGGGGTGGGGTGGGGTGCGTTGGGGGGCGGCGTAGGTGGCGCACTGCGAATAGGGTGTGGAGATCGGAGCGAGTGTTGGACTGGTAACTACATGTGTTTTTAACGGGGTGTTGTGCGAGTGTGTGTGTGTGTGTGCTCTGCATGGTAATTATCCCAATGGATTCGCTGCTGCTGTTGTTGTTGCTGCTGCTGCTGCTGTCCGTTGGGTTAGGCGCATCGCTTCATGTCCATGGCAAACGCGCGCAATTAGCTTAATTATTTTTGAAATGGCTTTTTAAGCGTGGCCAATTTCAACGTGGCACCCATCATCAATGTTATCAACAAACGTTGCGCTCTCACTCACTCACTCTCACTTTCTCTCTTTCTCTCGCTCTGTCCACTAGGCGCCAATGCGAACCCGAAGCAGATATTAGACGCAGCCACTTCAGCGGTTCATCTGCGTTACAATTTCTTTGAGACAACCATACAAATTGAGGAATACACGGCCCAAATGGAGAATTGCATACAGTGCACGGTACCGGAGAAGTAAATTCCTTTAATTTTTTTTTTGGAAAGTTAATCACAACAAAATATGATTGCAAAGCTGTTAAACAAAACAAAAAAAAACTGTGTACATTCGCCTATGAGATAAGCCTTATTCAACTTCACTCACAATGCAAACAGACTGACAGAGAAACTGACAGACGGACGGACTGCGAGACAGGAGCGCCCATCATTTGGCCAGATAATAGACCTAAATATAATGCGCTACATTTTCCATCACGTCACATAATATTAACATTACAAACTGCCATAAAATGTTATTATTTTAACGAAATTGCAGTTGGTTTTGCATGGTCAAATTATTATTTTTTAAGGATTGTCTGCCTAGCAAAAAGCGTTTGGCATAATTTGTGTATTTTATTTGTAAGTATAAAAAGTTGAAAAAAAATGTTTCGAAATATGAAATAGTTGTAAACGAAAATATTTAGCTATTGATTAAAAGGCAGACGAAATAACTATAAAAAAATAAAATAAAAATAAAATATGTAAATATAAAAAATTAAATAAAAAATATAAATATAAAAATAAATTTTGATGTGATATAGTAAGTGATATATTTATTCACACGTGAAATGAGGATAGCTCGAGCAGAATACCAGAGTTTTTAATATAATTGAAATTTTGGAGTATAAAATTATTAAAGGCTTTATAATATCTTAAGAAATCCTTTTGAACAACAATGCAATTTAATACAGAGTGTAAATATATTAAATTTTATTTAATTTACAAATTTTAAAATTCTTTTTAATTCTAAATAAAATAAAATTTCATATTTTTACACCTTACATTTCCCACTTGTCAAATTCAATAAACATTAAAATAGTAACTACATGCAACTTGACTTTATATATTAAAAAATAAGTACATATATGTATAACTAAATATATGTTATAACTATATCAAAATCTGCATTCCATAGCTATATAAATTTCATATCTAAACTTAACTAAAAAGTTAACATCGTCAAACCGTAGTTTGCGCTTAAATGCAGCACCAATCCCTCGCTTTATATCTATATACATATTTATATCTAGTTTTTTTCACATATATATACATCTGAATATACGTTATATATAGACGCTGACCCAGTATGCGCATAGAGACTAGCCACACTGTACACACAAATTGTCTGTTCGCAAAATGTTGCATCAGTTCGATGCATTTGGCGATATGCAAACACGCATAAAAGTTATTAAGCTGCCGCCGGCCGTTGCACAAAAATTGCATCAGACAGGAGCCATAGCTGTAGTCGTAGCTCCAACTACCAACTGCCTCTACTACTGCGAACGTATATAGAGTCTATGTGCATAGTGGAGCCGGTCAGGGCCCCCAGCTCAGCTAATGCCAATTTATGAAGCGGGCAGTGGACAGCTAAGGCCGCAAGCTGCAGTAAGCTGGCCACGGCGTGGGCCCTCACCTGTGCCCAGGTAACAAAAAAGCCCATGCATAATTTGATATGCGGCCATTGCGTAAGCGACAGATGCCGCTACACCGATGCTGACTGCGACGTCGGCGTCGTTGCCGGCGGCGTTTGAAATTATGTTTGAATTCGCGGGGCTCTGTCTACGTCTATGTGGGCGTTGAACGTTTAATCGGCGTCAATTTGTTGACAGCTTTTGCATGCTTGGAGCATGGCCTGCGGTGGTCGCACATCTTAGCCAAAACTCACCTGAGCGCCCACCTCATGACTTGGCTTAACTAACTTGTTGTCTTGGCCAACGCGACGTCAACAACAGGAGAAAAACAACAGTTGAAATAGAGTTTGATGAGAGACCACAGTTGGCGCAGGCGCAGCTGCCAGCGTGCTAAAAAATAGCGAGAGAGAGAGAGTGAGGCAAAGGAATTTAGCTCATGGGAGCAAACGTTGCGGCTTTTTGTTGCTGTTGTTATTGTTCTTCTTTATGCCACTTACCACTTGACCTGCAGTCGGCAATTGATGCACATGGCATGCCATAAATGTAAGCTAAGCTTTAAGTTATTAAACCAAACTGACACGCACTCACACACAGACACATCTATATGTGCCGAGGCACTCCTTAATTCTCTAACCTTGACCTGGCCTACGTTAAGTGCTTTTTATATTAACTACTTTGCAGTTGGCTTCCACTCAATGACATTTCATTTGCTTTAGCCTCTAGTAAATGCTTTGAATTAGCTGCTACAGCTAAAGTAATTAGCATTAGCCATCGTCATTATTACTCGACTGTTGAGCATCCTCTACACGCAGTGCAGCAGCAGCAACAGCAGCAGCTCGAAAGCTAAACAAATACAAATTGCAAAAGACTTCAAAGTGTCTTCTGCTAGTTTGTACTTGTCCTTAGATACAGATGTTATTCAGAACATAGAGAGTTTATAGAGTATATAAAGTCTATATAAGTTATATTGAGAATATGTAGAGTATAGAGTAGAGTATAAGGAATATAAAGTTAAGAGTCTATAGAGTGTATGTAGAGTATATATAAAATATTTTATAGAATATATTTAGAGCATATATATCAGCATATGGCACAGGGTATCTCTGAATCAGGCTTAGCTACTAAGTGCAATAAATGTCTGAAGGTTCAAAAGCCATAAGAGAAAAACATTTTCACATGAAAGCATATTTCTTTTTAAAACAAATATTGTTCGTAGCAGAAAAAAGACTTGAAGACCTAAGGCTAAGAGAGTTAGCTAATCAGCTTTACGATTCGATTTTTACAAAAATTTAGGTATTCTCAATACATTTTTCTTTCAATTCCTTTAGCTGGATTATATTTATTTTTTTATATTATTATATTTCCTACATAAATTGTAAATTTAATCATATAGTTGCTGCATATCACTATACAACTTTCTATAGCATACTTTTTGGCTCAATATAAACTTAAAGTTCTCAGATAATTTGTCGCTTACAAGTTTAATATAGAATTATGAACTTAATTAATAATATATTATTCACTATTAAGAAAATCAAATAAAAGTAAACAGATTCCTTGCAAAAGCAACAATATATAACGCTGCAGGGTATATTCTAGTTGGATACTTTCACGTATTGACCTTAGACAACATTAGATTCAAGCTTGAGCCCGAAACGTAAACTAGTTTGCTTCATGCTTAAATGTTTTTACTTATTACTTGTAAGCCAAACAAAATACTCTAAAATAGTTTTTAAATTTCACTTAAAGCCAATAACAACTTAAGTTGATTCTGAGATACTTTGATTTAAGCTGGCAAAGGAAAGTTTTCCATCAGTTGCTAAAGCAGCCAAAACTACTTTCAATCTTAAGCTAAAGCTGCGTCTACAGAAATATGTTTTACAGATATAAGTTTGAGTTTAATTTGGTCAAAAGGAACTTAGAATTCAGCTAATAGCTGAATACTATTTTCCCAATATTAAAGATATACAAAACACAGCTCTAAACTTTGTTATATGAGTAAATATTTATAAGACTTTCAATTGCATGCGAAGCATTCTCAATTGTAACATATGTAGCTGTAGTTTGTAGACGACATAAATTCTCAACTTTTGGGATTAATTTTTATGGCTTTCAATTATAAGGCCCCGTGGGTTGTGCATTAATGATTAACGATGTTGTTAACAGCGAGTCGCAATTTGAGATTTTTGCGCATTTTCGTTTACTTTATGCATTTATAATTTTCGGCGATTTTGTTGTCATTTGTTGTTGTTGTTGCTTAACTGATGCAAAGTTCGAACTGGCACAAAGTTTTTAATGAGCAGCGACGACAGTGGACGTCAACAACGACGCCGGCGCCGACGCCAGCTGCGCTGCGCTGCTTTGCTTGTTAGCAAGTTGCGAATAAAAGTCTCGGTTAAATTGTTGCTAAGATGCAAAGCAAGCGGATAAGAAAATTTTCCAAAGTGGAAAATACGCGAAATGCGAATGCGAACTGCTGCGAAAATGGGCAAAACCTAAAGAGAAACGCACAAAAAAACAAAAACAAAAATAAAACAAAAAAAAAAATTGGCAAACAGAAACGTTGCAAAGTTTTTGGCGCATTGTTTTCACAGTTAAGTTTTCCATGTAATTGTATCTTGCGCTGATGCCAGGTTGAGTTGCTCTGACCATGACCGCCGCAACATCGATTTGTTGCATATTCATGTTCGACAATGCTCGATATAAGTTTGCCTTTTCGGCTAAAGTATGCGGTATATTTATAGGTAAATTTATATATTTATTTTTTATTTCCTAAAACATTTTTAGTCTTATGGCACTCAATCAAATTAAGGCATTTCGTTAAGGTGTGACAATAATAGAATTAAGTATGCGAAACAAATAAAGGAGTCAGAGAGTAAGCAGGGAGTGCTTGACCAGGATATACTCTGAATACTACTTCGAGCATATAACTTACCTTCAGAATATGTTCTTAGTTTAAAAATGACATGAAATCTAAGTTTTCTAATATTTTAAGTTGTATAAATAAGAAAAGTTATCGAGACAACATATGATAAGTCTTTAGCTTGTGTATTTAACGAGGTTGATTTTGGACGGAAAGACGGGTATGACTAGATAGCGACACAGCTAAGAGTTCTGCTCGAGAACATATATACTTTAAAGATCCAGACAATTATATACCTATTCATTTATATATCATTCATTATATATCTCAAAGATTTTATAGACAACAAGTATGTATCTTTTCTCTATGGGAAAAAGTGAATAAGATATTTCATTCATCAAGTTTTACATATATATGTTTTGCAAGTCTTTCATGGGTCACCATACAACTCCTGCACATAATTTTCAATTCATCACAAGACTTGTTATCTCTGCAGAGCATAGTATAGATAACACTTTTAGAACTTCCTTTGCGGACAAGTTTGACCATCGTTTGCTTAGAAAATTAGTTTTAATCAGCTTAAGTGTTTTTTTTTAACAAAACTTTCTATACTTTCTTAGATTATAAACCAGCATGTAAGCCTGTAATTCATATATTTGTTCTGAAAAATATCAGTCAATGAAGAATACGGCACAATAACTCAGAATCAAATTATTTTGCTGTGACTATGAGTTTGAGAAGGCGAGGAAACTGACTTGTCGGTATTTTTGCTTAGCTTTATTCAGCGCAACGTGTGTATATATACTGCCACATATAGATATACCTATCATATTTCATATACATAACACGCATTTTGCATTTGCTTCTAACCAAACAGAGCTGTCTTCCTGCTTCATTTATATCCAGAGATATTTGCATTGCCAAATCTCTCTAATATGCAAGAAAATCTTGCTCAAGCCTTGATGAGTTTATAAGAACCGCACTTAAAGCAACAAATACATGTGTGTGTGTGTGTGTGAGTGTGTGCTTATGTGTGTGTGTGTGTGAGAGAGATGCTGCATAAAGCAGCTGCAACGCGTGCATTGCATTTGTGTTGCACATTCCCAGTGGCCTTTGCTCGCTGCTACACATACACTCACACCCGCACACTGATACCCAGGCGTCCTTTACAGTTGTCACGGCTTCCTTTTATAGACAAATATTGCGCTGGCATGTGCCTGGCGGCCAAACAGAACACGCTTGTGACTGTCTCCGTGTGTGTGTTTGAGTGTATATCTGTGTTTGTATGTGTTATTTTTTTTGTTGTTTTTGAATGCCTCTCGTTTCCCTGTGGGCGTTCGGCGCATTTCGCCCTGTGGCGCTCTTTACACTGCATGGAAATGTCGCGGCTTTGCTTCTTTTGCTTTTTTTATTTGTGCTGCCGTTGGATGTTGTCTGTGCTGCTGCTGCTGCCGCTGCTGCTGCTGCTGCTGATGTTTTTGTTATTGTTGCTGTTGCTGTTATATTTCATGCCAGTGGTCAGTTACGGGTCTGGTCCATGGGCTATTGGCATTCGGTTATATTGAAAAATTTGAATGCTAGTAAAAACTTTTAATTGTCGCTGGTCAACGACGCCGACGTCGACGTCGACAGCGACAGTGGGCGCCACAGTTGCACACGTTGTTGTTGCAGTTGTTGAGCCGGGACATTTAAATGCCGCCGTTGCCTGTTATTGTTAACAATATTTTTCAATGCAATTTTCCCTTGATTAAAATATGCAATGCAATGTTTTCCGGCTCTGCTTGCCCACGCCTCCAATTTCTATCTCAACTTCTCTCTCGCTCTCTCTCCCTTAAATTATGTGCAAAAATTTAATTCTTACGGTTTATAAACTTGGCCAAAAGCGGCTTAAAAAGTTGCCAATTTTATTTAATCAGTCGCCACGAGCTGACAGCTGCCTTCCGCTTGCCATTTCAAGTTGCCACTCGAATTAAAAATAAAAATATATTTTATATAAATATTTTTTATTTCCAAATGAAAATCCTTAAGCTTGAATGAGGTCAGCTCTGCATTGGGGTTATGTCATTCGTGTCAAAATTTTCTATGGTTGTGTCCGTCGATAAATTGCGTTAAATTTGATTACTTAAACCAGATACCAAACCTCGATCGAGTTGTATTTGGCCAACCACGCCCCGAGTACTCACTTGATTGCAGCGATAGCAAATGGCTTGAACTATTGCTTAAGCTGCATTTAGTTCGATTTAAATGGCAGTGAGTCATATATAAGGCACAAACAGTTCTGCATGGCCAAAGCTTATTGCACTTATTTGCATATGAATTACAAAATATACTAAAAACTCAATATATTTAAGTTGTTAATATATTTATTTTATATATAAGCAAGAATAAAGGTCATCCCAATGTTAGTTAGATAGTTGATAGAGACAAATACTATATCTTTAAAGTCTACAATTTTATTTATGAAGAACGTTCTCATCGCTTGCACTCACACATCAACTGAAGAGCTTAAATTTTACCTAGTAAAATTCAAAAAGGAAATTTTTCAAATGTCTCTGGCTAGATATTGGATTACAGATTATATGATTACATAAATACTTTACAATAAATTTCTTACCTTTCTTAATATATTTATATATTTACTTAAATATACTTAAATATATTTATTGTTATTGATTTTTTTTTCATATTAAAAATACATATATTTTTAAATATTGTATTTATATCAATTTTTTATTATACATACATTTTTCTATATTTATATATAACATATGTACATATATATAATTATTATTATGCGAATTTTCGAATAAATATAAATTTTATTTTATTTTACATGCATTTTTTGCTATCTATATTTATTTAATATATTTATTATTAAGCCAAAAATAACACAACATACCATGTATAAATAAATATATATAATAAATAATTCAAAAAGAATTTATAAATATATTTCTTTTTTTTTTATTTAAAATAAAATTTTTTGTTGGATGTATTTCCCCATGCCTCGCTAGTTGCATTACTCTACATAACACTCAGCTTTCTGTCCGCCTTGCTATTTCCATAGCAATCAGCTGCTGTTGCTCCAATTTCGATATGAAATTAAAGTTTGTTTTCGCAAAGACAGCGACATGCCTATGGCAATGAATTATTTAGACTTTAATCCAAGTGCTTTTTTGGCGAGGATCGATGGCAAACGCAGCGGGCCCAGCGAGGCCTTCAAGACGTTACGGCAGCAGCAACGGCACCGACAGAAACAAGAATTTCGGCCAAGTTTTCTAGCTGTGCTTAGGAAATGGCACAATAAACACTGAACGCATATAAAAGGACATTCGAGTTCATTTGTTCGGCGCGTTGCGGTGCTGGGTGGGCGTGGTTGTAGCTGAATTGCTGCATTGTTTGTTGCTGTTGTTGCTTTTGTTGCTGTTAAAAACAATGCCACAACGACGTCGGCGTCGGCGTCGGCGTCGTCGGCGGCACCGAAAAATAGCTGCAACAAACTTTTGCAAAACTATATAATTGCATAAAATTGTAAAAAATTTATAGGGAATACATGCGCTCCGGGGATATATACTATATACAACGTAGGCAACTGGCCTGCGCCAGTGTCTGAAAACGAAATAAAAAAAAAAGAAAAAAAAAAGAAGAAGAAGAAAATTTAGCGCACTGTGCGGGGATTGAAAGTGAATAAAAAATAGTAAAGGACAGATATGATGCCACATAGCCGACTAAAGTAGAGTGCTGTAAAAACTTTATAAAAAGTACCTGCTCCATTTCTTATCGTGCTCCACACTTTATTGCATCTGGCAGGGTATCATTTGAGAGAATCGAAATGCACGCATTTTGTATGTTAAATAAATATATTCATTTATTTATATGAGTTGTAAAATTTTTCTAAAAAATGTGAAAAAAATTAATACCATTCAAATGTTTGGCTTGTATTGGAGGCAGATATGAAATGAAGTCTTCTCTTATATCTTTGGCCATGAGCCTTCAGCTCTCAAATAAATGTTTTTTAAATACTCGATAAGTATTTGTTATTATATATTATATTATAAAAAAATAAAAGAAAGATCGTTTGTATATTGCGTATTCCAAATATTATTAGATCCACATCTTCTTATTAGTTTTTAATATAGATTTATTCAATACATGTTACTAATAAAAAAATTAATTTTTTATATATATTTATTACAAAAAAAAAAACAAATAAAAAATGTTTTAATATATTTTCTATAAAGCTTATGTTAAAAAGTTTTCCAATCCTCGATTTTTTTTCTTTGTATTCAAAATTTAAGTTTATTATTTTTAAGTAAGAAAATATTTCAATTAAATTCCTTAAATTGCTTAAATAATAATACAATATATATGATTATATATATATATATATATATATATAATATTAATATATTATTATATAATACTATAAAAATACTTTCAATTTGAAACTAATTTTAGGGAATGTCTTTCAGATTCTAGTAAGCATTTAGTTCTTAAGACTTATCTACTTTATAGACGCACAATCAATTCGCATTTCTTTTAAAGTACTTACAAAAGAAACTTTATTTTTATTTTCATGTAAACATTTCAAGACATTTTGAAGGTTGTTCATCTCGAATTACCTCAATGTTCGTGACTACCTCGATTCGAAAACTTTTCGCCCTTTGTTTTTTTTCTTCCACTTTTTTCTTCTGTTTGGTGTAGAGCACATGCGAAAAACTGCAAATGAACTTGGACGCCGACGGCTGCAACGGTTCACGTGCTGGTTTCATAGACCCCACCACAGATACCAATTCCTGCTGCTGTTTCTTTCTGCTGCTGCTCCCATTGCCCAAGCTTAGTCTTAGCCACCGCATATTGTCGCTTAGCTGGCAGCTGAGAACGTCTGCTTTGCATGGCCAAACTCTCAACCAAAAACAAAAAAAAAAAAAATATATATATATATATATATAGAAGGGAAGTACTATATATAACGCCTCGCACGTTAAGCCAATATTTTGTGGGCAGTCCCGAGGCTAACGCTGCTTAAAGTTATTCAAAGCTTTGCGTGGCTTTTTTCGTTTTATTTTTATTTCATTTCGGTTAGCGCTTTTTTTAAGTCCACTGTGGACAGTCAGCAAAAAACAATTAACCCGCTCAACCTGAACTCGAACCAACCCAACCCAAGCCCTGCATATGCTTCTCTAGCAGCTAGGCTAGAACCTTAGCGCTGACCGTTCACTTGCTGCTGCTGCTGTTGCCGCATTGACTGGCCACAGATTTTCTAGTTTTTATTCCACGTTCCCCTCGCGGGCATAGGGTGGTGCGACAGTGGCAACCCGCTTAGTCCGCGAGCACTTTACAAAGCGCTTTCGCTTTTATCCCGTTCCCACTTTTTTCCTCAATTTTTTTCAGTGCACAACATGCGGGCGATTCGTGGTTCGCTGCAACTTAGCCCTTTGGACTATTTAACACCCAGTCATCCACCCACACAATGCTCGCCCACATGCAATACACGCACATAAATTGTGCACCGCTGACGTGGTGTCAACCATACGGCCGCTGCCAGCCACAGGGCCAGATACAAGAAAAGTGCAACTGCAACCACCGGATGCACAGGCAGCTCCTCCTGACTGCTTCTGGTCTTTTGGTTAACTGCCAGTCAGCGGGCATAGTTGCTGGAGTAGTTGGGTTTACTATAATGACTTTGTCATACAGTTGACATTGTGGAGCGTGAAACGTGTGTGTGCAACAAGACAATATATAACATGTCTAAATTGTCTTTTTAAAAGTAGTTACAGCTTATCCTGCTGAGAAAAGACTGACTTAAAGCAGCTTATAAAGATTGGCTTACAATTTTGTAGGTAAGTAAAGGTATAAGTATAAGTATAAAGTAAGTATAATATAAGTATAAGTATAAGTATAAGTATAAGTATAAGTATACGTATAAGTATCACGTATAGTATAAAGTATAGTATAAGGATACAGTTCGTCTCCGTCTAAGTATCGTCTAAGTCTACGTATAGTCTCCGTATAAGTATAGTATCAGTCTCCGTATCGTCTTAGTATAGTCTCCGTCTCACGTCTCCGTCTCCGTCTCCATCAGTATGTCTCACGTCTCCGTCTCAGTATAAGTATAAGTATAAGTATAAGTATAAGTATAAGTATAAGTATAAGTATCCGTATAAGTATAAGTATAAGTATAAGTATAAGTATAAGTATAAGTATAAGTATAAGTATAAGTATAAGTATAAGTATAAGTATAAGTATAAGTATAAGTATAAGTATAAGTATAAGTATAAGTATAAGTATAAGTATAAGTATAAGTTTACTAATTATCCCAGTTCTCATTTATTTCTCATTATTGAATTATCAATTTTCATATTTGAATTATTATTCTTGTAATTAGCGCAATTTAATTAATTTATTTCTAATGCTCAGCACAGCTTGAATTTCATTTCAAGCGTTTCTGTTTAGGGTTTTAATGATATAATCTTAAGACAAGTGCTTTAGTTTGATTTTAATTTACCACAATTTATTTCCACTTAATTATATGCATACAGTCAATCTAAAATCCCTCTTTCGACCTGCCGCTCGTAGACACCATCTAACGGTTCTTGTATTTCCGTAATAGCCCATGCCTTTTGTTTAAAACTCATTGATTAATATCATGCCTCATTTGCTTGTGCTTCATTTGCCAGGCGTCGCACTCACATACATATTAATTTCGTATCTGTCTCTGTCTGTGTATCTGTGTGTCTGTGTATCTTTGTAGATGTATCTGCATCTGTATCTGTATCTGTATCTGCTGTCATTCTAATGAGCTTATATGCCATATTGTAAGTAATTTAAATTGAGCCCACTTGTATAGCACTTGTGCACAAAATGAACTCGAAATGCACTTGCCATACCTGCTCTTCCCCTCTCCATTTATTTGTGTAAGGGTTGCATGTGGCATGTAGCATGTAGCATATGGCATATGTGTATAAGTGGGTGTGTGTGTGAGTGTGGCTGCTGCTGCCGTCTGCGCTCGTTCAACTAAATGAATAAACTTTTTCCGTGCATACTCTTTTGGCGGTAAATAGTGTTAAAGTTCACACATTTGATTTGTTTTTTCTTTTCTATTTTTATTTCTGTGTGTGTTTTTTTCCTATTTCTGGTTTTACAAGCAGCCCCCCTGTTGCGCTTGTCTGTTGACTGTTTTTTAGTATTCACAAATTTTTTGACAACATTTGTGTTCCTCTTTCGCAGAAATAGTTTTTCCATTATGCCACTCGGCTGGGGCAGAGGGGGCGCGTCTGGCTGGGTGCTAGAGAGGCGTGGCATATCTATATATATATGTATGGTATGTATATATACATATATAAAGTAACCGAAACAACAAAAGTGTAAATTAGCTTTGGCTGTTGTTGACGTTGTTGGTTTTTGGCTCTCAGTGCTGGCTTCGGGTCTCAAGCTGCTCTCGCTCTCTCTCTCGCCTCATGGTTGCTGTAGCTGGAAAAAGTTTGTCATTTGGTTTTAATAAAAACACTTGCACACTCACACATGCACACTTGAATACACACACACACACTAGCACCCACACTTGCATTCACGCTCTTGCAGCACTTCATTTGCGCGCTACATGAAGAAAAGTTAACTGAAGAGCTTTTCGGTTCATAGGGCTGATGATGATGATGATGGTGTTGCAGGGTGTTGCAGCAGATGGACTGGGTTGGGGTTAGAAGTAACGCTGCGGGGTATCCCTGTTTATTTTTTGGTTGCTTCTGCTCTTGACACGCCAACCGAAAAGCGTCTCAAAGTTTATTTAGAAATTAAAATTTTTGGGCCCGCCAGGCTTAAAAGATGCATCACTGCATTCCGCTATGGCTATGGCTGTGGCTATGGCTGCCTGGCTGGCTGCCTGAAAGGCTCCCAGGCAGGGCACACAGCCAAGCACTTCTGCAGATTGCTTCCAGCAGCATCGAAATTCGCATTTAACTGCTGCTGCCATTTTCTATAATTTCTTAAGCAGTGTTTGCCTAAATACTTGAAACGAATTAATTGTTTTTTTTATATATGTGTATATATATATGTGCTTATGTAAATCTATGAAAGTATACATATATTTTCTTAATTAAAAATGATTCAATTAAAACTGCATAATTTAACTGTTTGTAGTGCCATTAAATTGCAGACAAATGCCAGTAACTGTTTAAAGTTTGTTTCTGGCTTTAAAGCAGCAGATTTTATTATATAGACAATATATTCAAGCAAAACGGGAGATTGTTTTTAAAGCAGATCATCAGAAATTTTAGCTCTAAACTAATGTGAACTAACTATGATAAAGAAGGAATATGAGCGTTACCCTTTATATAATGCTCAAAAATAAGATTAAAAATGGCTTCATTATTTTTTTTCAAATTTGCTCATTGGAAACTAAAAATAGTTCTGTATTTTCTTGAACCAAATTTCAAAGAACTTTTGGCACTTCAAAGTGAGCAACTCCTAGAGGCTTCAAATTAATTTTTCAAATAAATTTTTTTTAGTCAATTATAACAGAGGAAGCATTAGGTGCCAAACAATACTATAATAATTCAATATTTTAAATAATAAAAGCTCTCTAGTGTGAGCTAATGCGGCAGAGTTCACTTGGAGGATGATTGATTCTTAACTGCAGGCAAACAAGTTGTCTGAATGGACTTTTTTAACTTCATAAAAATCCCTGGAGTTATTCTTAAAAAATATAAAAATACATAATTTGACACGAATTGTATACATGACATTTTAATGTTCCGTTAGAATAGAGAGGGCACAAGTATTATTTACAAATTTGGTTAGTCTCTTAACATCCTTTGATTGCAGCTCAAAAGCTTGAACAGATGAACTAACGGGCGAAGAAGAAAGCCGAGTAATATGATACTATTTCGATAGCGAGCCTAAAATGCTTAAGGGTATTCTGTCAACGCGCTAAAACCAATCGATTATCGAAGAGGGCAGCAAAAAACACTTGTTGAAATTTAATAATCAAGCATAAAGTCAACTTTTCTAAAGGCCAAACTGTCAAGCCAAATTTTTGAGAAATTCAAGCTAAAAACTAGACTAACTTCGAGTAGACTTAAAGTCGTGTAACATTAAAACAACTTTACTTTAAGAAGGCACATTAAGGCATATACATAGTCTATTGAAAAAGGCTTGCTAAAAGAGAAGTTTAAGTTAGAATTAGGGAGGAGGAGCAGTTAAGGCAGTGTGAGGCAACTCTTTGGTACACTCCAGAGTCAATAGCTGAAAGAGCTAAGCCAGTTAGAGACTTGCACTCACAACATTGAAAAAAGTATATATGCTTATCGCCTGTATAAGATCTTCAGATAGATGTGAAGCTGCTATAACTGGGCTCTAAAGGAAGTTAATATTTTGATACGGCAGCAAACCAAATTCAAAATTAGTCAACTAGCAGTAAAGTCGACAAACCTTTACAGAATTTCAGTTAGACTTACGAGAAACAAACTGGAACTGATTAAAATCGATGTAGCTGTAGCCGGATCTGGATCTGGTTGTGGCTTTACATGCTTATGGCCATTAGTCAGCTGTAATTGAAATTGCATAATCATAAGCTCACTTCGAGTCAAATTCGGACAGTTATGCTGTTAAACTGCCAATTAGTGAGACAGCATTTGCGAAGAGGGCGTTGGAGGAGGCGGGTTTGGGGCATTGAAGTGGGCTTCACACGCAAACACTGGCAGCACAGACAAATCACGGCTGTAAATAGACAACCAAAAAGACGTCCAACGTTTTGGTCAGTTACAGTAACATCAATTGCCAGACAGACACCCACACAGAGAGGGAGTGGGAGTGTAAGAGAGTGTATATAGGCAGGCAGACAGCACGCCGCAACAACAATAGACTAGGGACATGTTAGCCAGACAAACAGATCCAGTTAAAGCACACACAAAACTGAAGTTCCAGCTGCAGCAATACGAGCCATTGGGAGGCCACTGAAAGCAGTGCCAAATGAAGATTATTATCGTTTTGCTGCCAGGCAGCATTCACACTTTGATATACACTTCGTATAAGGCACACACAACACACACACTCTCACACAGTCACTGACTCGAATCGTATTCATTATAATTGGTGGGCGTGGCTGTGGTATATATGTTTGTTTTGCCTGTTTATTGCGCTCTTAAAGGCCTATTCATGTCCGACATGCAGAGCAGCATGAAAACACTTGAGCTGCTGTCGCGCAGCACAAGCGCTAATTAAACAAAGTGCATTTCACTTTTTTGTTTTATTTTTTGTTTTTTTTTTTTTTATTGTTTGTGCTTCACATTTGAACCGGAAATTTTAACAATTATTTTTGTCACTAAAAACCTGGAGCAGGCACAGACACGCTCTGCTAAGCTGACAGCACTTGTAAATACGCTGCAGTGATTATAAGCAAAGGGTGACTGTGTTATCGATAACTTATTATCGTTAGCTGTTAAGGCGCATTTTATTTATCTTTTAATCAAAAGATAATTAAGCAAGACTCTAAGCCTAACTTGGAGTTGTTTTGGCGTAGAAAATCTTTTGAGTGGCTTCAACTGATTTATCGATAACTTCTATTTTTAATGGAATTTTTTAATATAAAAGTCCAAGTGATTTTTACAATCCGAAGAAATTGATTTAACTTTATGATGGGTTTAGGATAGGAATACTTTTATTTAATTTAATCGACTATTGCATTAAATGTTATCGATAACTAATGGTTTTTAAAGCTGACATGTCATGGAAACTTATTTTGGAAAGGCAAATATATGCAAATGAATTTAATCATTTTTTTCTTTTTTATAATTTAGCTTACAGTGTTATCGATAACAAATCTTTTATTAGATGTTGTTTAGTTTTCGTATAAGAACTTCAACAACATCACTTGAATTATAAGATTAAGATACTAAATTTAAAACTCCATAGTTCAAAATGTATTCCAATAGAGCTGAAGCTCAACTTATCTATTAAGCTTATCTTTTAAATTGAGCGCCTGATTGAAAGTTGAAGGAATGGCAAAAGGGAGTGTCATTTGCGTAGCGAGCTGTCTGTCAATGCTTGGCAACATCTTAACCAAATGCATACTTAGACACCCACATATACACACACACACACACACACATAGATGAGTAAACAAAGTTGTCAGATATTTCTATTTGCTTCGCTAGAGCATTGCGAGCTAATGTCTTTCAACTTTTCATTTGACCCAATATGCCGCACACTTGCCCACATGCCCTGTAATTCACAGTTTGAGCATAGACGAATGCCTGGCCAGCTTGAACATGCAACATTTGCCAGAGGGGCACACATAGATATGCAAAAGGCGACATCAAATAAAAACGTTGTGCCACCCACACATGTATGCATGCATGACTGTCTGTCTACCTCTCTCTCTCTCTCCCCCTCTGTCTTTCCCTCCATCTCCTCTCTTTCTTTGTATTAGTGCTGGTCACATGATGCAGTCAAACCGACAATATGGAGTACATACTTGTGTAAAACAAGTTATTCCATTTTGAGGTTTCTGAATAATTAATGCAACTAAAAATGTTCACATCGTCCATTTGTTGTTGCCGTTAAATTGCATATATATTGCATTTATATTGCCCACGCGCATTGCATGCATATGTAGCTAGTGATGCGAGTATTAGTGCACACACAGTTCACGTTTCTGATATGAATTTGATTTTAATAAATAATCATGTGCTAAGTGCTGCGATTTAAAAACCTGTTTTCTCTCTGCAACACAATTTGTTGCCCAACTTAATTAAGATTAGTTAGTTTTCGGTCGAATTTATTGACAGCTTTATGGCATAAGCTGCGAGCTCTTTGGTATCTGTAAATCAAATCCTGCATAGTTCAATGCGAGATTTCGAAGTGAGAAGCAATTGTTCTCAAATGTCTTTTGATGATGTGATATAAATGAATTAAAAATAAAATTCAAAGAATTGAAAATAGAAAATAATTAAATGCAATTTTGAAATAGGAATTTAAAACGCTAATTAATAATTAATAATATAGATAATTTATTTTAAAAATACATTTATATAAAAAATTTTAAATAATTTTCAACTATATTTTTATATTTACATAAATAATATATATATATATATATATATATATATATATATATATAAGTAATGTATAATATATAAATAATAATATTTGCATAGGCAAACTTTTCGAATCTAGAAATTTAAACTAAAAAATTATATATTACAAATTCAAATTAATTAATTTCTTTATATAATGAAATAAGTCCCAAAAAGGAAATATTCCTTAGCTTTGTATCATTTTACCCTTTTCAAATCTAATTTCACTTTGATTAAAAATTTGAAACCATCTCGATTAATGCCTAAAATTTTCTTATTAATATATATTTTTTAATATATTATATTTGTGTTTTATTCATTACTTTATTATATTATTATATTAAATAAGCTCAAGCAATTAAGACTTATGACTTAGAAAGCAAAAAGGGATCGATAATTGGCTGTAGTTAGTGCTGTTTACGTTTGGTTCTATATATATATATATATAGATATATATATATATATATATATATATATATATATATATATATATATATATATATATATATATATATATATATTAGGCACTTAAAGATGATTTCTACAAGCATAGTTGAAATTTTTTTTTACTGTTGATTTTTGAAAATAAAATTTCAACAGCGAAAATTCTATTCATCGCAGCGTCAAAACTTCACAGCGTCACAATGGCTTAGTTGCCATCCCTATTTCGTAGGTGTTATATATATTTATATATATATATATATATATATATATATCAAATATATCAAATATATATACACATTGTGGGCACGATGATGAGTATGCAGTATGAGCCACTGAATGTGTATACATTTGTATAAGTGTGTGTGTATATATAATGCATACATTATTATATATTGTATTGCATTTTACGCAAGTGTCCTTTGTGTGAGCTACTTCGTATTCCGTGTGTATTTTATCATTCATGTTTTTCCTTTGAGCAGAAATGCACTGCAGTGTTAAGGAAGGGATACTTTGCTTTTGATCAGCAGCCATAAGCAATGGCCGTTGTCATTGTAATAATTTCCAGCTCCTTGACAACTTCAGGGCCTTGGCCAATTCAATTTGATGACATTGACTGCAGAGCGGCGGACAGCCAGACGGACGAGCAGGCACGCAGGCAGTCAGTCAGCTACTTAAGTTTTATGAAGCGTCGATATGGCCGAGGCGAGTGACTATCCATAAATGGACACAAGAGGCTGAGGGAAATTGGCGCCAATGCAACTTAATCTCTGTGTCCTGCCATGACAAATCGTCCTTATCGTTTTACGAACGACAACAAAAAGAGGAGAAACGAAGAAAATTAAGAAACAAATAGATGAGCTAAGAGTGGCGAGTGTGATGACCATGAGATATCCTGCAGAAAGGTGCAAAAGAATGGCATAAAAAGTATGTATATATATGTATATGTATATGTATGTATATGTATGCATATGTATAAGTATGTATATGTATGTTGTTAGTCCCAGGTACTCCACGCTTGGGCGATTTATAAATCTATAAATATAAATATAAATATAAATAAAATAATAATATAAATATATATAAATATAAATGAATATATAATCTTTAATTTTGAGTCAGCTTTGCTACTTGGCAAGAAATCTACTCCATAGTTTGCTCCTTGTAAGCTTGGAATTGAAGAGGTAACTTTAAAGAATATTTTGTAAATAAACAAAGTATTTTCCAGGGATAGTTTGGTAATCTTAAATACAATTTTCTTTATACTGGGCCTAATAATTCGAGTAACGCAGAATAAATGAATGTTTATTTTAAAAGATAAAGAAATATGTTAAATATTGTAATTCATATCTTATATATATTATGTACATTCTCTTAAAAATTTTTACGTAGATACCAATGGAATGTATACATTTTAAAAATATTTTTCAATACTTTTTCAATTTTTTTTTAAATAACTTAATTTAGATTTGGAGTATTTAATATAAAACAATTTATAAAATTTAATAAATAAATAAATATATATAATAATATATAATATATAATATATAATATATATATATATATATATATATATATATATATATATATATATATATATAAATATATATAATAAATAATATATAATAATAATAATATGTCTATATAGTTTGGTGACAAAGAAAACTTATTGCATAATTATTCTTAAGTTGCTTATAAATAGATAATATAATTAAAAATAATTAAGGGACATTATTATTTTATTTTTATAGAGAGCATATTAGAAATTATTTAATTACATATTTTTTTACAATTTAATACGATTAAATTAAACTTATTTAATTTTCTAACCTACAACTGCAAAGTGAGCAAATTTCTTAAATTTCAAAAGAATTTTTAGATTTTGGTTTCGCTTGCTCAACTGTTGGCTGTGTTTATAGCCTTTGAGACGCCTCTGCACTGAGTAAATTCTGTTTAAATTTTAACAACAGTTTATTAAGCTTTTCAGCAATGCCCAAGCAATATAAAAGATATTCAAGTATTTTACTCTTTCAGTTGCTTCTCTCTCACTTAAAACAATTTCTGGTAAATGCTTGAAAAAATAAAAAGAATACAAAATGTTTCCAAAGTACTTTATATATATATATGTATTTATATATATAAATATATATATATATATATATATATATATAAATATATATATATATAAAACAAATTATACAAAAGCTTCGTTATCTCATAGATTCATTCGCTTTTTTAATAGTTGCCTGTTTTTTATAGGGTATACAAAATGAATAGACTGAAGCCAAAAGGCAAGACTGAAAGCGAAAGAGAAAAAATAAGCAAACAAACAAGTTATAAAAATATACAAAAAACAGGAGAGCAATTCACACGCACAACAACAACAACAACAACAACAGCAACAACAATAACAAAATGCAGATAAAAGATGTTTGTTTGTTGTCTTTTGTTGTTGTCTTTTTATGACTTCAATTAACTGTGGCACAGGTTCAGGTCCAGCTGAGGGTCCAGTTTTAATATGTGTGTGCGTGGGTGGGTGTCCTGATTGTGTACTCCTGTGTGTGTGTGTGTCTTGATTGCGTGTGCGTGTATATTGAAGATTTGCGTTCATAATTTTTTATCTCTGCTGGCTGCGTGAGCTCTAGTTGTTGTGCTTTCATTGTTGTTGCCTATTGTTATTGTTGTTGCTGTCTTGTGGCATGCATCATTAGTTAGCTTAATGTAGTGTAGCAGGCAACATGACCACGCCCATTTTTTGGCCTAGAATATGGGCAGCTGAGCCAGTGGGCTGCCGGTCATCAGGCAGCCTCAAGTATTTATGTGTGTGTGCGCTTTGCTATGGCTACTATAGATAGCAATCACATATATCCACACACATACACACACACAGGCACACACACATATACGCCAAGAAAAACGGGCAATCAATTGCCAAAATTGAACAGTCTTAACGTTTCGCAGCGAATGCTTCGAGATAATCGCCGCAAAAACTGCGCCACTTAGAGCCAATGTATGAACAGCATTCCCCAGCCAATAACTCGCCCGCCCACACACGTTGTTAGCCCTGGTAACGTTAGTCTATCCCAACTAGGGTCCGTTTCTAGCCAGCGAGGCGTTGTTGGCGGCCTTTTGTGTGTTTGACGTTTATGTTAACATGTGTGTTGTCTCTGACGATGCGTGTATCTCTGTCTCGCTTGCTGACGCTGTTTATGTGTGTCTGTGTCTGTGTTTGTGTGTGTGTGCCTTAGCATCTGCGGCGTGCCAGAATCGTGCATGTAGGAGCCAAGCTTGCCGCAGCTTTTGCCAACCATCCGCTTTATGCGCACACCGTCTGCCTTACTCTCAGCCTCCCAATCTCTGACTCCCCGTCTCTTTGCCCCTTTGTCTCTGCGTGTGCGTCGCTCGCGTGACATTGTCTTCGCATGTGCCACAGTGCTGCAAATGAAGCTATTAAGTGTGCAAATATTGAGTTCACATCAAAAATTCAACACATTGATGAAGCACGTTCATAACAAATCGAAATTGAAAACGAAATCAAATTCAAATCACATCAGATCCCAGACGAATATTGAAAATAAACGAGAAATATGAATAAATAAAAATTTATATATATATTTAGACTTATTTGAATTTAGCACATTTTTGTTTTGAGGCTCAGACAATATTTTCGATAGCTGGCAACAAATTCAAGTTGAAAGTGTACCTAAACTTAATAAAACTTAAGAAACATTTTTAATGTTCCTTGGCATAATAGATAAACCTGTTTAAAAAATAAAAAATAAAATGACAAGAAAAGAAATAACAAAATAAATAAAAGGAAATAATAATATTAATATTAAAAAAAAAATAATATTAAAATATAATTTAAAAAAAGAAAGAAAAATCATTTAAATAAAAATAAGATACATAAAGTTAATATACATATATATTAAAAATAAAATCAAAATAATATTAATATAAAAATAAAAGTGTGAACTTAATTAAATAAAAAATAAATAAAACAAATATATTGGCGTTATAAATAAATAGAATGCCTATAATAAATAAATAATTTATAAATAACTAAAAAATAGCTTTATTTAATCACAACATATTTCGTGTTGGAGAAACTTATTTTTAAATATTCTTTTTGAAATTGGCATTTAAACAACTTTCAGATGAGAATTTAGTGTACGCATTTTTATGGCCTGACTTTATTACAAATTTTACTATAATCTTGCAATATATATTTATTTACTATATATAATCTTAGCACTCAATCAGTTAAGATCAAGTAGACGCTATGTTTCTTTAACATTTGCCCCACTGTGCATTTCTGTGGGCCTTTGTTTAACTTTTCTGCAGCGTTCACGCTGTTGTTGCTCTTGTTGTAGCCGTTGTCGCTGTTGTTGCTGTTGTTGTTGCTATTGTTGTACGCCTGTTTGTGAAAGTGATGGGCGGGCAAGGGCGGTCTGCGGGCGCAGGGATAGCGTGCGCCATAAAAAAGCGCTCGAGGTTGTTAAATTGACAACGTTAAACACTTTGTTTGGCATTTTCTGCATTATTAGGCGAAACTGCCGTCTGTCGCTGTAATTGATGCTCCAACAAACAGAGAGCTTCCCCAATGGCCCCTGCACACCCCGTCGCAGCGTAATCCCCGCTGTTGAATGTTATCGCGACCCAAAAGTCACAAACAAGCCCGAGCACTGATTTAAATGGCTCAAAAGTTAAGTTATCGTAATGCTAAGCGGATTAGCTATACGAGAATTTGTGACTCTTTCATATGGTTGACAACCTTGTGACCTGACAGAGTGGGGGTTGCTGGTGTGTTTATAGTATAAGTAAATATTTCGGCTGATTTCACTGACAATTTGAAATGATATTATATTATGGAAAGTTTTAATCCCTTTAAGTGGCTGCCAAACGGCCGGAAATGACTGTGAACTCAAGTCAACTCAAGTGTAGTGAAGTAAAGTAAAGTAAACTGCTGCTGCTGCTGCTGCTGCTGCTGTCCGCAGCTTGTTTAATGCATAAATTCGATTAAATGCCAAAAAGGTTAAATCTCAGCCAGAGGAGAAGACAGAGAGCGTGTGCCACGCCTTATCCTTAAATTAGGCACGAGCGCACGTAAAGCTGTTGAATGTCATGTCAAAGGGCACTCAAGATGCGAGCACAAGAGACGCTCGTAAACTTTAGCCTCCCTCTCTCTCTCTCCCTCTCTCTCCATATACATATATATTTTTATCTTTTCTGCAACTTCTTACTGTCCTCCGCCTTCATTTTTTATGACAAAGGCAAAGGATTATTTGCCTGTGCCTCTGCCTCTGCCTGGGCAAATCGCATAAAATGCAAAACGTATTAAAATTGACAATAAAGCGGCTTTTTTTTATGTTTTTTTATATGCACGAAGACAACGGCAGATCCACCTTTAAAAGATACACAGAGAGAGAGAGAGAGGAGAGACTGGGCTGAAATTTCGCTTAAAAATGCTTAAAAAGAAAGAGAAACATTTTAAAGCTCGTTATGCATCTTTTAGTGGCCTCGAGAAGGTTCTGTTTATTTGCCACTTAATTTACCACAGTCTGTTGCAGCTTCGCTTCTTTTCTCAATTGCCGTAGCCACTGGAGTACAAAATATCCGCTCAACTGCAACTTATAACAATCTTCTGAGCACACACACACGCACTCACACATATGCATAAACACGTGTTTGCCTGTTATTATTGTTGCTCCTGTTAGCCCTGTGCATCGCACACAATCCTCTGATTTACACACACTCACACCAGCTGTAGCTGTTTTCCCTCACACACACTGACTTTACTTATATTTTTTTCTTGTTGCGTTTCTTTTCCTTAAATGCTCTGCCTTACTTAGGGCATGCAATGTATTTTCTTATCCTGTTTGGCAAATTTACGAGCAGACAATTGTCGTTAATCTTTAGTTTAACTTTGCGCAATTAACAAAAAATAACTGATAATTAACTAGCTCAGCGGGGATTTGTATTAAGATAACAATGCTGAGCATTGGCATTTCAAGAGAGCATTGAGAAGAAACTTTTTACTGTAAAAAGAGTGAAAAATAACACAGATATTCGAGAGGTATATATAGGAAATTAATAATAGATCTTAAATTGCTGTGAAAAGTTTTGAGTGTGGCAGAGAGAGGGACAGAGCAAGAGGGAAAGAGAAGGGAATACAGCTGAGATATGCACTTAAATAATGACTTCGATAAAATTGCTTTTTATTTTTTATTTATTTATTTATTTATTATTATTTATTTTTTTATGTATAATTTTTTATAGTAATTTTAATGTATTGATGTTCGAGACAAATTTTATAAAAATAAAACCAAAGAGAAAAATATATATTTTGTATATAAGAAAATATATTATAATAATAAATATAGTAATAAATACAAAAATAAATTAAAGCTCTACATAAATAGGTTGATTAAAGAAGTGTGATTTTATTATCGATGAAAATATTGTAGCAGCTGCTTAAGTTATCGATAACAACATATGACAACTTATTTCAGTTTAGTATATAATTATATATTATTTTAGTATATTTTATGAAATATATCAAAACTTTTAGCCAACATTTTATTTTGTTTAATAATTTTTTCAATTGATTTCAAAACTCAAATTTATTTTTTATAATTTTTTGAATTTAAACTGATTTAAAATATTAACTTATTTTACAATTTGTTTTCAAAAAATAAATCTCTCTACAATGTAAACTAAATAACTGTAAAGTTTTACAATATCAGCATTATCTCCTGAAGCCTTCTATAAATTGTTGGCAAAAGAACAATTGCAAACTTATTTTAAGTACATAAATTTAATTTTTTTGTTTTAAGTTCAAGCTCTTGGCTATTTATAGAGCATTAGAGTTTCGTTCAGTTTTATATATATATTTTTTTTATTTTTATTTCTATTTTTGTTTATGCATTTTAACATTTTTCCTTGCTCAGTTTGTATTTTTGTGTGAGTTATTACGGCAACTTTCAAAGCATAAAAATTTCTTACTACTTGGCTCCAACGAAGCATAAAAACTTATGACTTGTCTATTCGACAGGCACACTAACACACGCACACACAGCTAGACATATGAGCTGGGGGCCTCGTGCTGCATGCGCGCTGCACTTTGTTTGTTTGTGCCGGTAATATTTCCTTAAATCGAGTAAACAAGTGGAATTCAACAAAGCGGAAACGGAAGCACAATGCGTAGCTCTGCCGCTGTGTTGTGAGTTACCTAAACACACACACACATACACACACACACACAGTCAGACAGCCATACACATGCTACACGTATCTCATACGCGATGTTGTCTCAAATATGGCGGCAAATATACTTTGCTGCTCAGCTGCAGCAGCAGACGTTGCTCTTCTCTCAACACATACTCTTGCTCTGGCTCTTGCTGCCTCGGCTTGGCCTGCTTTCGCTTGGCTTTCTGTTGTTTTTCTTGGAAATTGCTGTTAAAAATAACAAAGCTCGTTGCGAGTTTCTTGCTTCACGTTTTGCTTGCCAAGTTACTTCCTTCCTCTGCTTACAACTCGCATTCTCTCTCTCGCTCTGTCTCTATGTGTCTATCTCTCTCGTTTTCTTTCTGCTTTACTTGTTGTTTGTCTTAGTTATGCCAGCTACACCCACTCAGCCTCTGCCTCAATTGAAATTGAGACGCGACGCGACGCTTGGCAATTGTATTTATTTGCTCTGCTAAATGGCATAATCGAAGCCGTAGCCGAAGCTGAAGCCGAAGTCGACCCCCGCACACAGCGACAATTCACTTCTGCCGGCTGACAGGCTTTGTGGTGCACAGATTTTCAAAATGCCAACATCAAAAGAGGAGCAAACAAAACTATGTACACACACACACACACGCACACTCATTTCTATATAGGGAATCCTCTTATTTACCTTATTAGTGTAGAGATTTTCCAAAAAGGGTCGATGGCATAAGCTGTATGTCAAGTCTTATAAACACTTCTTGCGCTCTTCACTACAGCAAATATTGAGTGTAAACAATTACTTAGCCAAAGATTTACTTTACTTATTATAACTTTAAGAAATTTTGCTTAAAGTAAGGCGGAACTTGTCAAGTTGCCATCACAATTCAGCTTTGGCTCAGGCACTGATTATAATCAGTTTTCTTGAAGCTGGCTGGAAATTCTGTTGAAGTCTAAGTATTGGGCATAGTTTGTCATGAAAGCATTAAACATTAACTATGCTTCGTTTTAGTTTGATTTATATATTTGTTAATTAGATAATGTTTTGAGAGTTTGGCAAATATATTACTTAGAGGTAACTGATGATAGCAGCAGACGAGATTTTTCAAGTTGCCATTGAATTGGCTTTAATAAAACATCAAGTTTAAATAAGCGACTTACTAACTTTTATGGAGGTCAGAAATATGCAAAGTTCAATCATAAGAAATTCAAAACTTAAAAGCAAATAAAATCCAAAAAAGCTTATGCTAAAAATTACTACAAAAGCAAAATTCAACAAATTACTGCTGACCTTTACTATAAATTGACTATAAATTCTGTATAAATAGGCCTCTTGAGGGCAAGGCAAATAGGCAAATACTATATTTGCCACAGTTTTGCAGTTTTGTAAGTGTTGATCTGCACTATAGATAGAACTATAATGTGATATTCTTAACTTGGTTTGTTCACTGCAACACATGCGAAATTGGTTCTTAAACTTATTCGTTTTAGCAGCATTTCGTTTTTCTGGCTCTTTATTCTTGCTTCCAGTATCTTGTCATTTTCAAGCACATATTTAATTTATTACAGTTTAAAGTTTATACATAAACTAGACGGCAATGTATGGGCCAAACTTTGTTGCAGCTGTTTTTTGCGCACTGATTTAATCAAATTTTTTTCTGTAAATATTATCAATAAATCAATCAATAAACCAATTAGTGAGTCTAGAAGCTTAAATATTTTATTTTATTATTTATTCTTAATGTACTTCAATCAAAAATTTGCTAATATTGCAAATTTTGCTCCGGCCAAAAATATCTCAGCGCAGCGCTCAAAAGTATGCTATGATTTTTGTACTCATAAATTTCTTGTAAATAAATTAACTCCTTTATGAAAGTAATCAATTAGTCAACTTTTGAAGCTTAAATTTCTTATTTAAATTTATATTTTAAATTCAAAATGCAACAGATGCTACTTTTAACATTTCTCTTGCTATTGAAGCGCTGCGCTCAAAAGTATGCTATGATTTATTACAAACCATTTTCTTAGCATAAATAATTGAAATAAAACAAAATTAGTTGGCTCTTTGCTAATTGGAATATATATAAATATTAATAAAATAAATAAGTTATGTTAACCCTATAATATAAATATTCATTAAATTCATAATAATTCATTGGCAATCGATGATTTGCTACGATTTTTTAGACATTTCGTAAGTTGACAAATTTTGTGGCCAGCAACTTTAAGCCAACTTCAAAGCTTTTTCTTTGAAGAAGAAGAAGAACTAGAAGACATAGATGACATTTATTAAATTCCGCTTGGCTTGGCTTGGCTTTTGACGCCGCATCGTTTTGGAAATTCCCAACAAAATTTCCAGCAGCTGTATAAAGTTTTTCTGGCATATTCAGAATGTTTCTTACTTGTCTTTATATTATGCAAACGAAGAGAGTGACAAAAGTTGAAACTGTTGCAATTTGTATATAATATATATATTTAGATATACATACATATATATATATATATATATATATGTATATTATGCAACTTTAACGTCTTCAAAGACAAAAACTTACGCTCAAATTGTTTGTCATCAAATTATGTGGCCAAATGTTGTCATTGTTGTTGTTGTTGTTGCTGTTGCCGACCCTGGCCACAAAAATGGGCATCATTAAAATGCTGTTACCGGACACAGAGAGCATTCGCTTGACCCCTGAACTGAACTGAACTGAACCGGACTTGGCTCCCTTTGCCACTCAACCCAGCTTCGACCGCAACAGGATTGCTCAGGCAGGCATACCCTTTTTTAATTTGCAACATGTCATTGGCAGAAAGACAAGCAAAAAGGACGTGGCCCATCGATGAGAGCTTGGCTAACCAAAAAAAAAAAAAAAAAAAAAAAAAAGAAGGGAAAAGTGAAAAAAGCCAAGCATAAGGCGAGGAAGAGAGAGAGAGCAAGTGAGAGAAACGCCCCTCACCACGCGCTTTGTTGCGCCTTTTGTTAGGCTTTGGCCGAATAACCGAAGCAAAAACCAAAATTAGCAGCCGCAGCAGCAAAGAAAACAAGTTAGAAATCTCTAGTCGGAGTGCCCGACTAGGAGATACCCTAAACCCAGTCCTAACTGCAATTTATTAAACTTTTCACAGCTCAAAAAATACAAATTAAAAGCGACATTAAAACACCAAGCCTCCAACCAACATCGCCTACACAATGCGCATCAGCGCTACCAAATAAATAATTCTTTAAGAGCATTAAATGTAGGAATACATATATATTATATATAAGTATATAGTAAATAAAAGTATAAATATTAATATGTTAATTGTTGTAGTCAATTTGATTTTTTTTTTTAATTTTATTCTGACTATTCACTTATTTTTTATTTATTCCATTTTTAAAGAGAAAGTATTGTGATAAATATTCATTTTGTAGTACATAAATAAGAGATTTAGCAAATATTTGTCAATGTTATTTTTATTGTTATTTAATGTGCTAAATATATTTATAATATTCTTATTTTTAAATATTTATACATGTATGTATTATTGTGAATATTTAATATATATGTGCAAAAATATTATGTTATAAAAATGAAAATTAAGAGAAGAAATTCTCTGCCTATGACAAATAAATAACATAAACTGCTCTTAAATATTATTTATTTTATTAAATGTAGAAAGAGCAAGAGAGCATGAAAAAGTCATATTGCAAATGGTCATTATCGTTAATGATAATTACCAGTAATAATTAAGAACATAAATATGAATTATTCCGAATGATCAATAATACATATACTGTATGGCGTCTGCCACGCCTCCTTCTGCCTGTGACTTTCATTTCAACGAAACCATTATACCCTGATTTGCCACTTTCAATGGGATCAGGGTATAAAAACAAAAAAAATATCTAAAAAAAAAAACAGTTGAAGACAGCAAGAACAGGCGCAGGCAAAACAGCCGAGAAAAGTTCAGACACAGAGAGAGGGCAAATCAACAACTATTTAGAAAGTCTAGACCCCGGCCAACAGAACTTGGTCTTAAGAGAGAGAGAACGAAAAACTACGCAAAGACATTTTGACCTTTGCAAACATTTGCAGAATCTTCAAAAAAAATTATTCTTTTTTATTACGTCCAAAAAGAAAAAGGCAAAAGCAAATTAACTCGCCCAACGCTATGAAGTTGTAGCGTTTAACACAAATATTTAGTTGCCTTCTTGCCTCAAAGCTGAAAATGGAATGAAGTATAGTAATTGAAGCTCAAATATAAATATATATATATATATATATATATATTATGTTATATGTTTATATATCTACATATGCATATATATATGAAAGTGAACAATGAATTGAACTGTATGAAAATTGAAGAGTGTATTTAGATATATATATCAATATATTTTTATTGTAAACAATTAACAATTAAAAAATAATAATAAGATTATAACTTATTCTTCTCCTGCACAAGGCATATTTTTTATATAAATAAAAATAGTTTCATAATATACGAAACTAAAACTATTTAAGCAAAAATAGAATAAATAAAATAAAATATAAAATAAATAAATATAATAATATTTTTATATATATATATAAATATATATATATAATATTAATATTAGTAAAAGTACCAATTAAATAATTCAACATTTATATCTTTTTATTTTGCTTGTAAAATTTACAAAAGAGAAGCTTGGAAAAAATGCAATTGTATTCAAATAAAAAAATCTCCAACCTTAAAATATTATATATTTATATATCAGCTTCAATCTATTCAATTATATTAAAAAAAATGTATATCATGATAATCAAATTTGATTTTACAGGAAACACTTTTTGTATAGGCTTGAGTTACATTTAGTTAATCATCCGTCCATGGAAATATCTATGAAAAGGTTATCTCTTAGACATCATGAGATCATTTAATTGTAGAACAATAGATAGAAGTGTAAAGCAAACAATAATAAAAAAAGTAAACATATATTTTAAATACACCATATTATATTAACGTAAAGAAAATTCCTTTTTTCTTTTCTTTGCTCTAATACTTTGCGCTTAATTTTGATGAAAAGAAAACATTTGATATTTCATTAAAGAATTTGAATTTTTTATTGAATTTAATGCTTCTATATATATATATATATATATGTATATATATATATAGAGTGTGCTGAAAGGCTTTGAGCTTAACCCGTTTCTAAATTTGTTTATCTTTTTTAATGTTGTCTCGCTACGCCTGCTTGAAATATATAATGATGGAGCCACCCTCGCACACACACACACACAATGCTATAGACGATGAGAGCAGCAAAAAAAGCTAAACAAGGTGAGGGGTGGGAGTTGGGGGCGTGGACTGTCAGATGGGTAGAGTAAAGCACCGCCCCAGAATGTCATACAAATGACCCATATTAAATTTATTACGGCACAGGGAGCAGCACAATGAAATTCAATAGCTGAAAACCTAATGGCAAACAAAACAAATCGCCGACGCCTACGACTAAATACATATATATATATACCGTTTTAGATGTATGTATCTGCATATATAACTACATACATTATGCTGTCGTACATAGATTGAGAGCGGCTGGAGTGGGCAGAGTCGGGGGCAACTGTATCAAAAGCAGCTTAAAGACGCCTGGGTGTGGGTACAACTTTTTGCATTGGTTGTCGTTATGCTGTCATCCTGGCAGCTTTACCAAATTGATTTATAATCCTGTCTCGAATATCCTCAACGGCAGCTAAGGCAGCGCCAGAAGAAGTGGAAGAAAATGAGCAAGACGAAGTCGAAGCAGCAGAAGTTGTCAACGCGCCACTTTCTAAAAATCGAGACGAGTTGCTTCGCTTCTTTTAGCTTTGTTGTTGTTTTTACTTTTTGCAAGTTTCAAGCTTTGTAATGAAATTGCTTGCCAATTATTTTGCAATTAAATTGCGTAACAATTAATGGCCAAAATACAGGTTGTTGTTGTAGTTGCTGTTGTTATTTTCCTCTTGTTTGCTCACCTCAGCAGCACGTGCGACGGCCCCATTATCCAGCAGCTAATTAAGAAACGTGAGACAAATGACAAGCGTTAAAATATTGTTGGCTCAGAGCTTGACAGACAGACAAATACAACAACAACAACAATGAAACATAGAAGCAGCAATATGCGTATAAATAGCTAACAACTGACAGCTTGAAGCACTTTCAGATATCCTATAAAAAGTTCACTTGAGATCTGTACAGCTTGACAACAACTGCAATATCTAAGAACTAAACTGGCTTGCCAAAGCCTGCTAGACTAGCAGATATCCTATAAGAAGTTATCTTCAGCTGTTGGGTTCTATATCTGACACCAAACTCAGAACTTAACAGTAAACAGAAAGACGACAACAACAAAAACAAGTATCAACACAATAATATATAATATATAGAGACATGTGAAAGCATGATAGACGACGAAATACCCTATAAGCCCGAAGTCGAGAAGTTGTTATGCAATCTATAACTAAGCTCAGTTAGAGAGTAACTGAAATATCTAATAAGGACTTACCTTTACTTCAACTGCAAGCTCGACTGTTAGTTATCCTATAATTTGCTTTAGTTCTTTAATTCCAATCTAACTACCTTAAGTCTATTTTATGCCAACTCAACTTAAAGCTTGATCGACCTTAAGTCATTCTATACTTAAATATTGATCGCAGTCAGCTAATGAATTATGTCTTTTCCCTACAGCTCGTGCATTAATACACCTGGGAAATTTACTGTTATGCTTATACAAATCCTATGCTGCTGCTTAGTTTTAGTTAAGTCGACCTTGACATACCCTGTAATTTGATTTTGATTACATGTTTTTGCTAAATCATTATGAGAGAAACCTTTACGAATTTATTTTTATTTAAATATTCTCTTATTTAAAGCTGGGTTCTTTTTATGGAGAGCTTTCGACTTTAAGATACCCTTTAATTTGCTGTGTATTTTTCACTGTTTAGCTTGCTCTTGTCTACAAATCTCTTCTGTTTTAAAACCTTGAATTTAATGTTCTTTACATAATTCTCTTCAGCTTTCTTTTGCTCGACTTTGAGTTATCCTTTAATTGGTTTTCGCTAAAATAATCTTAGTTGTTCTCACATTGTTATTTGTATTGTACATTTACAACTAATTTACTAAAATTTGATCAAATTTTAGTGCCAAAAGCAGCTTGGTTTGAAGATATCCTATAATTATACCAAAATTCTACAAAAAAAAATACATTTTAAAGCTTTTGATTATTTACTTTATATAAAATTTACTCCAATTAATGTATTTCATTTCACCATATCTATTATAACAAATGTCTCGACTGATAGATACCCTGTTACAGTTATCCAATTTCTCATAAATCCTCTCAAAATCCAATTAGCTTTCATTATTTCTTGCCATTCCTTAAATGCCTTTGTACTCTCTCTATCTCTCTATCTCTTTTGTACAGGGTATCTCTCCAATTAAGCTCGTAAATATGTCAAACATAAATAAATAAATACTTTTATGTATGTGTCTATAGCAGAGAGAATCGACTTAAGACAACGCCAGAAATTTATTAATTATCAACTGGACTTTAGTGTCGACCTACACTCCACACACACACACACACACACACATACATACATACACAAGTCTATTTCGATATAGATGTAAAGAGAATTTTGCAATCAGAGCCGCTTGATTGGCATTTAAAGCTCTTTAGGAAATCTGTGTGGCTGTTGAAGGAGCCACGCTCTCGCCTCGTCTCGTCTCGGCTCGTCTGGCTGACAGCAAAAATCGAAGTCTAGTGGCTACACTGAGCCACAGCTGAGCTCCTTAACGCTGCTTCACAGTCTGACATAATCCATGCAATTGTAAATTTAATAAGAGAAAAAGAGAGAGATGGAGAGAGACAGAGGGAGCGAGAGAGAGAGAAAAAGTCCAGAGCAGCTTTCTGGACAGCTCAACAACTGAGATTTGCGAAGGAGCAGCAGAAGAAGAAGGAGGTAGAGCAGAAGAAGCAGCAGATGAAAAGGCAACCGAAGTAAAACGGAAAAGCAAGTAGTCAAGGCAATTAAGTACAGCAAGTGCGAGGAGTGGGACAAGCGCAGTTGAACCGTAAGTAGGCACACACACACATATCCATACACACACACACACATACACATATTCATATATTGATATAAGAATGGAAAACTTTCAAGTGCCGATAGTTCGCACTACGCCTACAAATGAAGGTCAGAAGTTACAATTTCGTTTCGGTACGAAACTTATTGTGGCCACTGTATCGCTGCTAGGCAAATCAAATACAAATTCGATTCTTGGCAAACTTTTGTGCAAACAATTATTGACGAAATATCTAGCTTTTCCGTCAATACATCTTTAAGTAGCGCTTAAAGGTAAGAATAAAGAGTTTAGTATGTATATAGAGATGAGTTTATAAGGACGGGCGGAAGTCTAAGATTTTATATGTCTGATCTTTAATTAGATTGGCTTTCTCATACCTTATCAAACTCTTCTCAATATGCAAACTTTGCTTTGGTAAGAAATCCTTGATACTCAGCGCCTTATGTCAGCTCTGATAATTCTAGTGATAACTTATTCATAACTTATTCATTACATCGGAAATGGTTATAGTCTATGAATGACTTATGTCTACATAGCTTTTATTTAAGTTGTCTAATTTATAAAATTGATTTTTATGAATAAGAAAGAAATAATTTATTGAATCAAAGTTTGTGAATTATGCAGCGAAGAGTATACAAAAATATAACATTCAAGTGTCAAGCCTTTAGCTTTTGCGGTTGCTGAGATCAATGGGTACAGACGGACGAGCTGCTGGATAGATGAACAGCTAGACATGGCTAGAGCTACTCCTAGTCAAGCACATGTCATATATATGCAATCAGAGTTTAGTCAAGGCTCTAACTCTATGCAGTTTAGCATGATACCCTGTAATCACCTTATCAATGGGCATATATGGTACATAGATTATAAATCAACAATATAAAATATGATGCCAAAATGCATAAAGTAATATAAAAATGAAATTAGATTAAATATTTTAAATATTATATTATTATAGGGTAATTAATAGGGTATATATACACATGCATATATACACAAATGGAAATAAGATGTTTCACAAATAGTTTGACAGCTTTTACAGCATTCCACAGTCGAAATTGTCAAATGCTGCCAATTCAATACACAATTTATCTGCTTGTCAAGCTTTGACATGAACATGTGAGCATGGACCAAAGGGAGATAACTGTATGTATGTATATAAATGCATATGTATGCGTGTTTCTAGGTATTCAAATATTAAAGCCAGCTCTGGGCATGCCATGCAAAGTAAACGTCAAATGCGAAAGGAAATTATTTCACCTCAGCTTAAATATCATAGGAGCTTCACAGCTCTAGAGAGCAGAGAGTAGGAGCATAATTCGCAGTTTAATTACAGTAGGAAACAATCACACAATATTTAGAAATTCTACAAGTTGTTAAGGACAATTGCCAGTTCGGAAAGTATCCTAAAAGGAAACTCAAGTCATGACCACAGAGGAGTTAAATTTTGTATGCGAAAAGCTGGGCAACTTCCAGTACATGGACAATCAGTTGGAATCGGCCAAGGAGTACGCCCACTGGCTGCTCTCCAACATGGAGCTGAGCTGGCGTGGCTGTCTGATACCGGGATTGCTGGGATATTTGCGTGAGCCGGGGCCGCAGCGTTCGCCGCGTCAATGCGTGAAGGCGTTGCGCGTGCTGCACGAGACGACGACGCACTGCACCAAGGTCGATCTGAAGCGCCTGGTACTGACCACAGATTTGCTCTCGCTGATGCGCGAAATGCTGCAGCTGACCAAATTGCGTGGCACCATCAAATGCTGCTGTTTGGCCTTGCTGAGCAACATCCTCGTCTCCGGCTGGCGTATGCGGGATGCCGTCGTCGAGTCGGGCCTGCTCGCCGAGCTGCTGCAAATGCTGACGCACCGCCGACGCGGCCAGCAGACAGTGCAGCAATGCGACAAGGGGCAAGTGCTATGGCTGCTCTATCAGGTGTTGCGCTACAAGGTGCCGGGCCCCACATTGAATGCCATACGAAAGATTGCCCTAGCGCTGCCCGCGCTACTGCATCATTCGCAGGACGTGGAGCTGCTGTTGCCCACGCTGCAGTTGGCGCGCCTCATCTCCGAATATCACTCGACCATGGTCCCGGCGATGGTCAAGACGAAGCTATTGGGCCGCGTTGTGCGCTTTGTACTGAGTCCCCTGCCAGAGATTCAGCGTGAGGCGCTCTTTGTGGTCGCCAATGTGTGCCTGGAGTACCGCCGACGTCAGGCACTGTTTCGCTTTCCCAAGAGCATCCTGCTGCATGTCCATGGCCTGGCACTGGGCGGCCGGCCGGACATACGTGTGCTGGTGCTGCACCTGATGGGCGGCATTATAGACAACAGGTGCATCAAGTTGGAGCACTTCGTGGAGCTCGGCCTGCTCAAGAAGATTGTCTACTGCGCCAGCAAAGATGAGAAGGACGATGCAGTTCGCCTGGCCGCTGGCTGGACACTGGTTAGCCTAGCATTGCACCTGTGTCGCTGCTATTTGGACTATTTTATTGACTGCGGCGCGCTGCACGCCATCTGTGAGCTGCTGCGCCTGGAGCTGCCTGTCCAGCTGTTGCGTAATATACTCGTCGTACTCTTTCTGCTGGGCGAGAAGCATTGCCATAGCAAACAATGTTTGTTGCACGTCATGTGGCAGTGCAACATTTGGCCCAAGATTCAATCGCTGCAGGGCAGCAACAATGCTGCCGTTAGAACTCTCTGCACACTTCTCACCTCTCGTCATGCCATGGAACTGATTTGGCCCGAGGCGCGTATCTATCTGAGAATGTAACTTTATTAACAATTATCATATTTGTATGCAAAATGTAATGAACATAAATTTATTTACACTGGTAGGGCACAAATGTAAATTGATTTGTTAATGCTGTCTCCTCATCACACAAAAGGCACATCCGATCATCACAGCAGGAGCGGGCAGACTAAATGGTTGCATTACACGAACAGCTGCTCTAAGCATTCACACCAATACAATAAAGCACTCAACCAAGATACTTTTCTCACTCAGTTCTCTCCAGCTCACGTTGAAAGATTGCGGGACTCAAGTAACGGTATCCGGTTAAATCTCCCGCTCACTCAGTACTGCTCGTCGGCAGGGCTGCCAATTTTGATCAGAAAAAGGCTGTTTTTAATGGAGGGGAGAGAGAAAAGCTGATAAATAAAAACAAGGAATAAGCTTTAAAAAAATGTTTGCATAATATATTTAATATTTTTGCTGCTTATCTATCATCTATCATCTATAATATAGATCCGTAGCAAATTTACGAAGGTAATTAGTAGGCAGCTCGTAGCTATAGCAGTATTTTCCATTGTTCCCTTATCTGTATATGCACATTATTCAAAATCAGTAAAATAGTTTTGACTAGCTAAGAATCCGTTCTATTTTACATTTGACGACGGCAAGGACAGAATTTACTTGTCTTTGGTCATCAAAAAGGCCAGATTTGGCGTAAAAGTACGAAAAGGGCAACACTGCTCGTCGCTGTAAAAAGAATCGATACTACTCAATCGTGGCTGAAAACTATCCACAAATATCAAAGCACTAACAATATCCACTCTCTTCGAAAAAAGCTTTGTGCTATCTTACTTAATGCAGTCAATCCACACATCCAAACAAAACACATATACTTGTTTGCACGCACATTTGTTTTTATTGCGCACTTTTCTCCTCTTTATTGTATTTTAAATATAGCTCGGCTGCTCAACTTGGTTTATTTGCTAAATAACTATAAAATAGGTGTTAAATTTGCAAAAGTTTAATTGCGCGACATAAAAAAAATA
Source organism: Drosophila hydei (assembly GCF_003285905.1). Taxonomy (NCBI): domain Eukaryota; kingdom Metazoa; phylum Arthropoda; class Insecta; order Diptera; family Drosophilidae; genus Drosophila; species Drosophila hydei. The sequence goes on from NW_022045829.1 coordinate 1,341,693, forward strand.
ATTTATTTGAGTGTGGATGTTTGCTGCACATTATTTATTTGCTAACTCTACTAATTTGCTTTTAGAAAACACAAGCTAATTCCATTAGATTTAATTTAATTTATTATTATTAAAAATAGTTTTTCCAAACTCCCAAAACCGAGCGATCAGCAGCATAAGCTGAGATCATGGAGAACTAGCAATTGCACCAACACAAGTAGACAATTAGAGTAGATATTCCCGCACTCTCTTGTCTGTACTGGCTTGCTCGTGCGCTCTCAGTTCGATGCTTAGCTCATCTTCCACATTGGTGTTCTTCTTCACTTACGAACCTAGCTGCTTTCTACGTCGCCTGCGCGTCCATCTGTGGATTCCATTCATTTGCTTGCTTCTACTTTTACTTTCCCGTAACCAGGATTGTGTACATCTGCAAGAGTACACATTTGCGCTCACACTAACAAACACATAGTATGTGAGAGTGTGTTGCTTAAGTTCCACAGCATTGCGCTGCTTTTATAGAGCCTATTATTTCGAAGCTTAATATGTAACTCATTCAGAAAATTATCAGACCTTTAAAGATTTGATTTATTTCTAACGAATTTAAATATTTTAAAGTCAATTTCTATGCAACCCAAAGTAAAATAATTTATTGAAATATTTAGAAGAAAATTCGAGTTGTTTTTTTTAAATTCTTTTTGGCTTTTCTATATTTTCTATAGAATTCAATATGATTATTTAACATGCTAATTGAAAGAAATGGAAATCTATGCAAAATGCATATTTTATTTATGAATTTGAAAAATGTTGTTTCAGTTTCAACGATAAAAGTTTGTTGCAGCGATTTTCAATTTGTTTTCCTTTTTTTTCTTTTTATTATTCGCATTAAACTTTGTAAAAAGTTTTGCGGTATAAATATATGTGTGAGTCTGTGTGTGTATGCTAAGTGTGCGTATGTGTACCGGGGTGTCTGTGTGTTGAGTTTACATTTGGCAAACTAATTGTATGTAAATATGTCAAATGTGTGTCGTCAACACCTGCATGCATTAGTGTGTGTGCGTATGTGAGTGTGTGTGTATGAGGATTGAATGTGCGGTAAATGCGTGGTTGTGTGCGTGTGCCCACACGTGTATTTGTATTGCATATTGACAATTTCATAAATGCGGTAACATTTTCAATTAAATATGCGCAACGCCGCAAACACACAGCTGCACACACGCACATACACGCACGCACGCACACAGTCACACACGCCCACAAGCACCAGACTGTGCAATACCCCAGTCCATCAATCCACAGTAAGTCGATTGATATGTACACATGTGTGATTGTGTGTGTGTACAGGTGTGCAGCTTTTTGGTCGGTTACAAATTGCAAATCAATCAATAAATAATTGAAATGAAAATCATTTTGCTGGTTTCAACTTATCTTCCAATGCTGCTACGCCCTCGCCGCGCCCCTTTATGCTCTCACTTCCGCTCCACTCTCTCCCGCTCTCATTCTCTCTCTCTTCTTCCTCCTCTGCCTTTGCCTCTGCCTGCGTTACGCTACGCTTTAGTTGCGTATGCAAATGGGCAAAATTGTGTACATCTATCACTCGATTCGGATCGGAATCAGAATCGAAAGCGCCAGACAGACCAACAACACACTCACACACACGCACACATGTGAAATTGAAGCAAGAGCGAAGCGTGAGCAGAACAGCAGCAGGCAGCGGGCAGCACCCAAAAATTTCAACTCATGAATGCGTTTGCAGGTGTGCGGGATTAGTGATGAGACAACTGATATATGAATGGATACACAGACATATATATATATAAACATATATATATAAAATAGTGTGCGTGTGTTTGGTATAACTTTAAAACTTGATTTGTTAGGGCAAGTGATATTCTCTAAACTGTGATTAATTTACACATACACACACATACACAGTCACATACACTTTGTGTGCAATTGCTAAAGATTCGAAATAAATCTATGTGATTTTTTTTCTGATTGGAAAAAAGCGTTGGATTTTAAGAGAATGAAGAGCGAGCTGTGCAAGTTTCTAAGAGTAATTGGACTTGAAACTTGGAAATAATGGGATAAATAATAGTGTTGATGTTATATAAATATATAATGTAGAGGGTAATTTGAAAGGGGAAGTGGGAAATTAAAAATGGCAAACATTGGTTTAGTTAAAGACAACTCATTAGCTAACTAATTAATTAATTTTATTTTTATTCAATTCTATTTATATTTTGCACTCATTTTTTTATTTATATATATACATTAAATAAGTGTAGATAATTTGAAAGATATAAAAATTTTTTAATTTATTTATTTATTTATTTTTTAGTAAATTTGTTTATGTTTATTCATTCATATTATTATTTATTTCAGCTCTATTTAATACATTTGTTATTATTTATTTATTATTATTTTGTTATTTATTTATTATATATTTTTCATTCTTGTTTTAAGAACATTTATTTAAAATTTAAAACTTCAAACTACAAGCTAACAGAAAAAATGCTATTTAGCCTTTTTTGCGCCAACACACAGTGATGTCAATCACTTAAGCATCTCTAATGCTGTTGCAGTGGTTGATTGTGCGTGTGCGTATGCGTGTGTGTGTGTGTGTGTTCGGTTTTGATATTATGTTAAATTACCAATTTCACAAATCAATTTGGCACTTTTTCAATAATGCACGCGCGAGCGACCGAGGAGATGTTTGCCATTTTTAAATTGAAAAATTCTATGAAAAGGAGAAAAACGAAAACGAAAATGGAAAACGCTTAGACAGCGGGCACACTCGCCGCTCGAGCTGCAACTGTGTCTACGACTCTCAGCTGCTATATATATCTAGATATATATATATATATATATATATACATAGATATATACATGTACTTGATAGAGCCGCGGGTTAAATTTAATTTCAAAGTTCGCTTTTGTTTTTGGCTGTGCTTCGTTTTTGTCGTTATGCCCCAAAATCCCGCACAAATCCTTTGAGCTGGCACACGAACAGCTGCTGAGGACGCGACGGGCCCAGGACTAGAAAGCAAGCAAGGACGTTCCTAACTGTTGTTGTTGTTGTTAAGCGGCGCTGCTTTGGTTGCAGATTTACGCACCAGCAAATCGTTGAATTTATTTGGCGGGGGCGAGCTGGGCGGGGGCGTGGCGGCAGTTTCAATTTGGTCGCTGCATCGCGAGGCGTGCCAAAAACCCAAAACCGTAACCGAACCCAAAAACTGCAGTCCAAAAACCCCAAAGCCCTCAGAGCGAGGGAGACCACTCTGACTGCCACGCCCCCTCTTTTGCAGGGCAGACTGATCTTGATTGCATTTGCCAAATGCCAACACCAAACTTGCAGACACACACACTCACACACACATCCGTCAGCTGGGTGACAATCTAATCAAGCCAAGCGGACAGCGCGCGTGTGTGTGTGAGCGTGGCTACGCCCACACGATTTAAAGCCGGGCAGCCATTTGGGGTTCGCAGCAGTCGAGCCTGCTTTGTGCATCACAAAGAAGAGAAAAAAAAACAGAAAAAATAACGGAAGTGTCAGCAACTTTTTGAATAATTTACAAACAAAAATAACAAACAAGAGAGTGACTGACGTGAAGATACCTCGCAGTTTGTGCTGTGGTAGGAGAGCTTAAGTAGAGTGACGCCTGAAGTGTAGATACTCTATACCTCGTGCTGTGCTCTGCCGTGGCAAGAGATCGTAGAGCTTATAGAGACTATATAATATATATAGTATAAATAGGTCAAGCATGTTCTCTTCTACATATTTCAAACATTTCACCGAAAAACAATATACCCGGCTTACGCATTTTCAATGGGTATGCAAGCACTATCAAATTCACTTGATGCAAATGTTTTAAACAACAAACAAATTAGATTTTTCTGCACACTCTCTTGAGCTTTGAATATTGCTTTGGTTCTATTTAAACGAACTCGTTAACTGAATCATATTCATAACTCACATGGGTGTCGCTTGCATAAATCAAACTTACTTTTAGACTTTTTTTCAATTTTCGACTTTTATTTGATGTGAATACATTTTTGTTAGTTTTTTGACAATCTGCGAGTTAGTCTGAAAAACAATCTTTGATTTTCTTTGGAAAAATAAGAAGTAGTCTATAAAAATAAAATAGTTTTCCTATTTTAATTTTTTTTTAAATATATGAAAACACTTAAAGTTAGGATATTTGAACTTCGTCAACGCCAACCATACAATTTTTTCTATTATGTTTTGGCTTTGTCGTTTTTCTATTCTGTGTAGAGTAGTTTAATAAAGTGCCAATGGTGCAAGAGAGAGAGAGAGTCAAAAAGCTTTACGCAAAACAAGATACGCCATAAAATCAATTGCTGTTTGCGCGTGCCATGACCACTAAGGGGAGGGAGAGAGAGAGAGGAGGAGAACGCTCAAGCAGATGCAAATAGGGATGCCAATGGCGTTGTCAATGGGGCCGTACACAGATGCATTTGTTACACGTGCCACACTTCATGCAATTCACATGAGTGTTTCAGCTGGTTTCGGTCAGCTTTCTATTTTTATTTTTTATTTTCCGAGAATGGGTTCCTATGTAAATGAGATATTTTGTGGTCTGTGGCAGCAGGCACGTACAAATTTCAAATGCGGTTTCAAATCTGCATTAACTATAGCAATTAGTGCAACAAATTTCGCATCAACTATGTAAAGAGAATAGTTTTTCACATAGTTTCAAAAAATATTTGTTACACTTCGATAGTTATGCAGCAGGCTTGGTTGCAAATACTCTACACCCGTTGCAAACACAACCGATCAGCTGAGCTGCCGCGGTCACACAAAATCGTTGCACTTAGCACGCTAATACAATATTAATTTAGAGCTAATTCTCACGCTCACATGCTCGCGCTTTGTTTAAGCTGAATTTTCACAGTTACCCTGTTACTTACTCAATACTTCCCCGCTCTGTTAAAAGACGCAGTCCTGCTCAATCATGTGTGCAGACTGTGCACAAATATCAAAGCACTAACAATGTCCACTCTCTTCGAAAAAAGCTCCCTGCTATTCTGCTTAATGCAGTCCATACACACATGCAGCCATAGCTATTCACGTGTATGTGTACGCACGCACATTTGTTTCTATTGCGCACTTGTTTCCTTTTAATTGTGTTTTAAATATTATAGCTCTGCAGCTCAACTTAGTTTATTTGCTAAATAACTATAAAATAGTAGTTAGATTTGCTATGGCGGCAAAAATTTAATTGTGTGACATAAAAAAGGATTTATTTGTGTGAGAATGTTTGCAGCACTTTATTTATTTGCTAACTATAAACAAATGCATAATCTATTGAGCATACATTTCTTTGATTTATTTTTTTTTTTTGCAACTGCAACTGATCAGCTGAGCAAACGCTTAAACAGCTAATTTGTATTAATACAAACATAAATGAACGAAGATGATTTCCACTCTTACATATCTGCACTGCTTGCCTTTACATATGCGCTCTCAATTTGTGTGCACTGGATGAACATAAATAGCTTGTAAAGGCGCTACTCCAAAGCTCTCCCTTATACATTGAACAATGTCTTAAGAGAATAAACGTTTACATTGCGCTCATTTTAACTCTGAGTTACGATCTGTGCGCCCTAATGTGGACTCTGTTAAAGAGTGTACTCTAGCGCTTTGAGAAATGCTCAAAGATACGCACTTAAGTATGTGGATGCGTGTTGCTTGAGTGCTTAATTTGCCTACTCTTCCTTTACCTTTGCAGAGAGTCGTATGATTTTCTCACAAACTATGTAACGCAGTAATTAAACAAAAGTTTTGCTTAAGGAATTATTTATTTACTAAGCCGTACTTATTTAATTTTTATGACGAACACTTACACAATACTTTTATGAGTTTGGTCCAGCTGTTTTGGTCAGCTTTCTATTTATTTACACATTTTTTGCTTCTGGTTTATGGGATGGGTTCGTATGTAAATGAGATATTTCGTGGTTTATGGCAACAGGCGCATGGGGCATGAACAAAATTCAAATGCGGTTTCAAATCTGCATTAACTATTGCAATTAGTACAAAATTTCGCATAAATTATGTAAAGAATAGTTTTTGGCGCCGATTTTCTATGAACTGCTATAGCTACTACAACTAGGGGAATGTTGTGGAAATGTTTGAAAATTTGTTGCACTCAGCACGAGATGCGTATAGCAGCATTTACTATATGTATCTGTGTGTATACAGGGTGTTTTTTTTTTTGGAGGTGGGTCTCGAGTGCAATGCACTAAATGCCACTTGCCAACTAACTGCATAATGCAATTCAATTTAGCATTTAATGATGGCTTTTCTGATACTCTACCTACCTTATGTTGAGAGGGCATGCTCATTTGGCTATGTGTTTGGAGTTGAGTATGAGAGCACTGAATGTGCGAACTTATTTTAAAAATAAATAAATATTAATAATGATAAAAAATATTAACTAGCATTAAATATTAAATATTAATAATTTTAATTGAGCTGTATAAAATCAATAAGATTTCTTCAAATAATTATATATTATATGAATATTATTAATCTATAAAAATAAATTAAATAAATTTAAATATTTTTTTTTTAAGAAAAAATATATATAACAACAATAATAATAATTTTATTTCATAATATAATTTACAATGTTTTTAATATTATTAAAAAACATTATTAAAAAAACAATTTTTTGTATAAAATTTTATTGCTAGTTATATTATTATTTTTATTTTCTTTATGGAAACGTAAGTGAGAGCATCTGGCATTCGGCGCAATATTTCAGTCGAAGCCTTTTTACCGGCTCCCAAGCGTTAACTATATGTTTATATAAATGTTTTCAAATATCTATATAAATGGGCCGTGTTGTTGTACCTTTTGGAGTCGCGCTCGTTGTTTGGCTGTTTGGCTCTTGTTTGTTGTAAATTTACGTTTAGATGTGCAATTAAATTTTAATTAGCCTGTCTCTTCTATTGGCCGTTGCCAATGCCAGTTCGCCTACAATTTCCATTTCTATTTGCATTTGCAATTCGATTTCTGTTTGCCATTTCGGGTTTGCTGTGTGGCAAATAGATTTCTATTTAAACATGTTTCGTTGAAACGCTTAGAGCGGCTTATACACTTGATGTGGCTTGTTCTTCAGTTTATTTTTGTTATTAGTGGCAGGAGCTTACCTGTACCGCTGCCAGTCGAACTGTAACTTTGCGCCATTTACCTGTAATCAATTAATTCATTATTATTCGCTTTTGCTGTGCTCAAAATCCTGGCACTTTGCTTTATTGCATGTTGAAGTAGTTTTCATTATTGCCTCTCCACCTGGTGAGGTGAGCGGTGGATGGTTGTGCTGCAGGTGCATTAACATTTAGCAGCAAGCATTGCAAACTTGTTAGCAAGGCCATTTGCTACCCACTTTAGTTGCCTTTTTTCTCTTGGCCTTTTTGTTGCCTTTTGTTTTGGCAACTCTCTGGGGTAACATTCCAACCAGATAGCCCAGCAAACAAACTGGGCCAAAAACAATCTTTCGACATCTGCGTTAAGCGCGCTGCACCGAAGGCTTTGTCCAAAGCTCTGCTTTATGCCCAACTCCAAACAGGCAAATGGAAAGATACAAAGATCCATCAAACTTGGCCACAGCAGTCGAGGCTTTCATAGGGCTCAAGCTCACAATGTGAAATATATGAATTACTATATATATATACATATATATATAAATAAATTATAGCAAAATTGCAAACATGTTTTCTTGCCTTTCAGCAAATCTTTAGCTTTGAAACTTTATGGACATTTTGGTAAGTTTTTAAATTATATTAAAATATTATTATAGAATATTATTAAAATATTTTTAAAGAGATATAAATATAATATATATATATATTATATTATATAATATATATATATAATAATATAAATATAAACTTAAATTTATATATTTTCTCTATTGCTCTCTTTCTCTGTTTCAGTGTTTTATTCTATCTGTCTCTCTCTTAATTTTATATAAATATTCCTTTTCTCTTTTTCTATATCTTTAGTTGTCTATGTTTCTCTGCTGCCCCTTCTTCTTGCCTGCTTCTTTATTCTGTGCTCTCTTTGCCATATGTTCTCCCTCTCACGGTTTTTTGTCTCTCTCTTTTCCGCTCTCTTCCTCTCTTTGTCTGTCCTCCTTTGTTTCTATTTCACTCTCCCACTTTCTCTATGCTTCATTCTATCTATCTTTCTCTCTGTGGCTCTGTGGCAGCAGTGCAGAAGAGAGACTGAAGCACAGTGAAAGAGGGAGAGAGAGAGTTAGACTCATAGAGTGAAATAGAGAGAGGAGATCAGAGAGGCAAAGGAGATCCATAAGATGCTCTTGCTCTGTCTGTCTTTCTCTCTCTAATTGTCTCTTCCTCACTCTAGCGAGCGAGCGAGCGAGCGCGAGAGCGGATCAGCGAGCTAGAAGCGAGGCGCGCGCGCAGAGCGCGCCTCGCGAGCGCGCTCCCGCTCTCTCTCTCTCTTCTCTCTCTCTCTCTCTCTCTCTCTCTCCCTCTCTCTCTCTCTCTCTCTGTCGTCAATTATTTCTCTCTCTCTCTCTGTCAACATCTCTATCTCTTGCTATGCTTCTCTCCCTCTCTCTCTCGCGCCCCATCTGTATTTCTATTTCCATCTTTCTTTCGCTGTCTATCCCACTTCTGCCCTCGTTCGCTTACCTTTTCTCTCTATTTTTTCTGTCTTCCTCTCTTAGCTACTTCTCTAACTCACTTCTCAAGTGTTAACACACTGTTTCTAAGCTCTTTCTCTCTCCAAGCTCCCTCTCTAAGCTCTCTCTCCCTCTGCAACATGTTGCCATTTTTAATAGATTTGTTTCGGGTTAATAACATAGCTGCAAGTTAATGGATGCGTGCTTATCATATCATTAGTATCACTCGCACCTCCGCCTCGCCCTCCAAAGTTTTGTCATTGTTGTTTTTGCTGAGCTTTGACTTGATTGTTGAGCGCTCAAAACGTTTTGTGACCAAAAAAGTTTTGCCCATTGCCGTTTGCCAGAAACGCTCGACGCCCTCTTTTAGCCCAGTTGCTCCCCCACCCGCTCTCGCTCCCCCTCCTCACCTCTGACCTTAGCTTATGCTGCTTTTTCTCCCATTCGCCATTCACATTCGCGTTTCGCGCATTTTGCCCCACATCAAATGTTGTTTTTTATTGTCGCTGGCTGTTGCCATTTTCATTACATTAAACGTTTGCCACGCCCAGCCCGACGCCCCCTCCATGCTTGTCTCTCTAATGCCGAGCCACTTTTATGCAGCTGTTTTACTGCAGCTGCTGTTGACTCCAACAGTTTGCCGCAGCAGCAGCAGCAGCAGCAGCAGCAGCAGCAGCTTTTGCTGATCCAGCTGCTAATACCCAATGCGAAGCCAGCGAATCCCCCGTCTTCCTGTTTTTCAACTGCAAAACTCCTCAGCCAGGTGCTGCTTTGGGCCAAGTTAGTAGTGGAAGTTCAATGAGGATATAAAAAAGAAAGCCAAAGTGAAACGAAAGCAAGAGCTAAGGCAATAGCAATCGAGCTGAGTTGGCTGAAACGCAGCCAATTGCCAACTATTTGAACAGCTGCCTGCTGTGCCCCAGCCACCGAGACACACCTGCGCCACCCCCTGCCCGCCCACCTCCGTCGCATCAATCAATGGGCGTATGATAGGAAACAGTTGCTGCCAGACAGTTGTGAAGCAGCGCATCAGCCGCCCGACGAAGGCGCCTTTTTATAAACCTATAAAATATACACGAAACTCCCAGCAGGTAGACCATGCCCCTTCCCTCCCCACCCCTCCATTCGCACCTTTCATTTAAGAGCAAATATCTAGGAACACGCACGTAACCTTTTCTCAAAGCGATCGATGGCCAGGGCGCGTCTATGGAGCTGCGGCAGGGGCGAGGCGGATTATAAATCTGGAGAGTGAGCCTTGGCACTGTCAACGGGCTGTTTGGCAACCTTTTCAAGCAACTGCAAATGCGAGGGTTGCCCATAAACTTGCCAGAAATAGATGTTTGGAAGAGCTTGTTAGAGAAATGTGATGCTTTTTATATATACGTTAAGTGGAACTTATTATCGTTAGGAATCTATCAATTGGATCTATCATAAATAAATTATTTATTTTTTTTTTAATTTTTTATTTGTTTTTAATTTTTTTTTTATTTAGAAAATTTATTTTCTTTTTATAAATAGAGATTGCGAGGCTGCTTGAAGAGTTATAAGACAGAAAGAGCGCACATATATAGAGATATAGACAGATGGAGCGACTGAAAGGTGAACATATAGACAGACGGACAGATAGACAGCTGGACAGATAGACAGCTGGACAGAAGGACGGACGGACTGACAGATAATCAGACAATCAGATAATCAGAAAGGAAGGATGGAAGTTCAAACGAAAGTTCGGATCGAAAGTCCGAAGGAAGGTCGGATGCAAGGACAGGCAAATGAAAATACAGGCAGACGGAAGGACAGACAAGCGGCTAGATTGACAAAGAGACAAATGGACAGAAGAGACGAATAGACAGACGAAGTGACAAATAGACGTATAGACGGACGAACTGGCAGATCGGCAGACAAGTAACAGACTAACAGGCGGGCTGGTATATAGTCGGACAGGAAGAAAGACGGACGATGCACATATAGCCAAAAGGAACGGAACGAACCACAGAGCAACTGACTTTTAGTTAAGCCCACAGACAGACAGAAAATGTTGTCAGCTCAGTCGCCTTCCGCCTGTAACATAGAATTAATTGCAATATATTAAAAATATTATGTAAAAAATATTATAATATCTAAATATATTTTGTATCCATCTAAGCTAATTTTAAACTCAGAATAACATAAGTAAAGTCTTTGTTAAAAGCTTGAAGGACAGTACTTACATAAAATCTCAAGATTTGAGCAGATAAAACTTTCAAATCAAATTGATATGATATGATATGATATATAACTGTAAGTTTTTCTTAAATAGTGAGTTTTTTGAAATAACATAGCCTACTACTGCTACTATAACTAGACCTCTAGTGTTATTTCAACTGTTTTTTTATAGTTTATTAATTTTTTTCTATTCATATTTCCTTCAATTATTTTCCATTCAATAATTGCCTTGGCCTTATGCCATTAACTAACTCAGTTAACAGAAGTTCTTGCCATATAGTAATGCCCCAAGTCTCTATATATAGAAATTAGCTCAATCTTTATTTTCACTCTACTTTTAACACTTTATTCAAATTGTTTCTATTTAATTTTTTTTTTACTTTTTTTTTTACTTTTTTTTCTATTTTCTCACACACTTCTAATGCTGCTCTTGCCACCCTCGTTCGAGTTTTGGGGCGCTGCTTATGCTTTGGTTTATATTATTTTGGGCTCATTCTCGGTCTCGGACTCGGACTCGTAGTCGGCCAGAGCTTTGGGCTCGTTCTAAAAGATTTATGTGCGTAAATTTCATGCTGACGGCATCAGGTGATTTAACACTTTAGATAACTTGGAACAGTTTATAGTCGAGCCCCAGACAAGCTGCGACCCCAACTACCCCCATATGAAGCCGACCAAAACAAACAAACAAGTTTCTGGGTATGGGCCGAACAAAAGTTGTGTATTTTTATTATTTTATTTTATTGCGCTTACATCTTTAAATATGTTTGTTGTTGCCAAAAGCCGCCTGCCTGATCCCTGTCGTGGCACGTTTGGGGGGCGGCAGGAATTGATGTGTCTTTTGGGGTCATAAAAATTACAAAAATTTCTTTCGCCTTTTTGGCCTGATTGTGCGTGTGTGCGATTGAGCGGCCATTGGGCCCAAAGTCCCTTCTAGAGATAGCGAGCCAAGCGAACGATATAAATTATATCGAGCGCCTTGAATTAGTTTTTTATGTGGCACTCATGTAGTGAGAAATGAAATTAGATACGTGCTGGTCGGGGAGTTCATTTGTGCAACGCTGTGATTTCGATAGCCCAATCAAAGCGAGCCCTCACTAGACGAAGCGAAATTATAAATAAAAATAAAAATAAATAAATAAATTCAAGTTGCCCAAATTTCTGTTAAATATTAAATATTGCTCTTTGATTTATAGAGTCAGAGTCAGAGTCAGAGTCAGAGTCAGAGTCAGAGTCAGAGTCAGAGTCAGAGTCAGAGTCAGAGTCAGAGTCAGAGTCAGAGTCAGAGTCAGAGTCAGAGTCAGAGTCAGAGTCAGAGTCAGAGTCAGAGTCAGAGTCAGAGTCAGAGTCAGAGTCAGAGTCAGAGTCAGAGTCAGAGTCAGAGTCAGAGTCAGAGTCTGAGTCTGAGTCTGAGTCTGAGTCTGAGTCTGAGTCATCTACACACAGAGTCACATCTACATGCTATCTGTGCCAATGCTTTAATCTCTTTTAGATTTTGTCCTTCAAGTATGCACATTAAATGTTTAGCTGGCTGCACAATGCACCACAATTTGCAATGCTGCGAATCCTTTGGGGTTTTCGCCCAGCTAGTCCTGGGAGCCGGGCGCAACTTTGCAATCGAAGCACAACAATGGGAAGCAATTACCAAAAAAAAAAGAAATAAAAAAATAGTGGAGAGTGTTAGGGGGAGAAAGAAAAAATTGAACACGAAAAGGGCAAAGCGCGAAAAGGAAGTGAAAGAGCGAAAATAACATCGAATTGTTAAGAAACTGCAAACTGCAAATCCATTAAACCACAACAAGCTGGGGGGAGCTACTGCAGCCAGAACGAAGGTACAACATGCCAAGCGGAAACAGAGAGAGTGAGAAAGAGGGAGATAGAGAGTAGGATAGGTATAGTGTAAGAGTTTTAAATTGTCTTCCACACGGGGCGCTCAGCTTGGCAGCTGGACACACAATTGACTGAAAATTGCAAAATTTGCAAATGTTCAGCCCGCCGAGGATTAGCTCTTAAGACTATCGCACATAACGGCATTTGTATATATATATATGTATCTAGTGGAAGAAATATGCTAGACTAAGCAAAAGGATTGCGATTTATAAGCACAAGGCAACTAAAGTCTATGAAGTGCTTTTAGTTAATAGCTGAATGGAATTTAAATAAATTGTGCTAAACTTGCCTAGGTTGAGTTATAACTAGAGATGGAGCTGAATCTTAATGCAATTGTGTTAACTATATATTAACTAGAGGAATTAGATTAGAAGTGAGTTGAGTAGACTAGAGCAGACTAGAGTAGACTAGAGTAGACTAGAGTAGACTAGAGTAGACTAGAGTAGACTAGAGTAGACTAGAGTAGACTAGAGTAGACTAGAGTAGACTAGAGTAGACTAGAGTAGACTAGAGTAGACTAGAGTAGACTAGAGTAGACTAGAGTAGACTAGATCAGATTAGACTAGAGTAGACTAGAGTAGACTAGAGTAGACTAGAGTAGACTAGAGTAGACTACAGTAGACTAGATCAGATTAGACTAGAGTAGACTAGAGTAGACTAGAGTAGACTAGAGTAGACTAGAGTAGACTAGAGTAGACTAGAGTAGACTAGAGTAGACTAGAGTAGACTAGAGTAGACTAGAGTAGACTAGAGTAGACTAGAGTAGACTAGAGTAGACTAGAGTAGACTAGAGTAGACTAGAGTAGACTAGAGTAGATCAGATTAGACTAGAGTAGACTAGAGTAGACTAGAGTAGACTAGAGTAGACTAGAGTAGACTAGAGTAGACTAGAGTAGACTAGAGTAGACTAGAGTAGACTAGAGTAGACTAGAGTAGACTAGAGTAGACTAGAGTAGACTAGAGTAGACTAGAGTAGACTAGAGTAGACTAGAGTAGACTAGAGTAGACTAGAGTAGACTACTAGAGTAGACTAGAGTAGACTAGAGTAGACTAGAGTAGACTAGAGTAGACTAGAGTAGACTAGAGTAGACTAGAGTAGACTAGAGTAGACTAGAGTAGACTAGAGTAGACTAGAGTAGACTAGAGTAGACTAGAGTAGACTAGAGTAGACTAGAGTAGACTAGAGTAGACTAGAGTAGACTAGAGTAGACTAGAGTAGACTAGAGTAGACTAGAGTAGACTAGAGTAGACTAGAGTAGACTAGAGTAGACTAGAGTAGACTAGAGTAGACTAGAGTAGACTAGAGTAGACTAGAGTAGACTAGAGTAGACTAGAGTAGACTAGAGTAGACTAGAGTAGACTAGAGTAGACTAGAGTAGACTAGAGTAGACTAGAGTAGACTAGAGTAGACTAGAGTAGACTAGAGTAGACTAGAGTAGACTAGAGTAGACTAGAGTAGACTAGAGTAGACTAGAGTAGACTAGAGTAGACTAGAGTAGACTAGAGTAGACTAGAGTAGACTAGAGTAGACTAGAGTAGACTAGAGTAGAGTAGACTAGAGTAGACTAGAGTAGACTAGAGTAGACTAGAGTAGACTAGAGTAGACTAGAGTAGACTAGAGTAGACTAGAGTAGGACTAGAGTAGACTAGAGTAGACTAGAGTAGACTAGAGACTAGAGTTAGACTAGAGTAGACTAGAGTGACTAGAGTAGACTAGAGTAGACTAGAGTAGACTAGAGTAGACTCGAGTAGACTAGAGTAGACTAGAGTAGACTAGAGTAGACTAGAGTAGACTAGAGTAGACTAGAGTGACTAGAGTAGATAGAGTAGACTAGAGTAGACTAGAGTAGACTAGAGTAGACTAGAGTAGACTAGAGTAGACTAGAGTAGACTAGAGTAGGACTAGAGTAGACTAGAGTAGACTAGAGTAGACTAGAGTAGACTAGAGTAGACTAGAGTAGACTAGAGTAGACTAGAGTAGACTAGAGTAGACTAGAGTAGACTAGAGTAGACTAGAGTAGACCTAGAGTAGACTAGAGTAGACTAGAGTAGACTAGAGTAGACTAGAGTAGACTAGAGTAGACTAGAGTAGACTAGAGTAGACTAGAGTAGACTAGAGTAGACTAGAGTAGACTAGAGTAGACTAGAGTAGACTAGAGTAGACTAGAGTAGACTAGAGTAGACTAGAGTAGACTAGAGTAGACTAGAGTAGACTAGAGTAGACTAGAGTAGACAGGTAGACTAGAGTAGACTAGAGTAGACTAGAGTAGACTAGAGTAACTAGAGTAGACTAGAGTAGACTAGAGTAGACTAGAGTAGACTAGAGTAGACTAGAGTAGACTAGAGTAGACTAGAGTAGACTAGAGTAGACTAGAGTAGACTAGAGTAGACTAGAGTAGACTAGAGTAGACTAGAGTAGACTAGAGTAGACTAGAGTAGACTAGAGTAGACTAGAGTAGACTAGAGTAGACTAGAGTAGACTAGAGTAGACTAGAGTAGACTAGAGTAGACTAGAGTAGACTAGAGTAGACTAGAGTAGACTAGAGTAGACTAGAGTAGACTAGAGTAGACTAGAGTAGACTAGAGTAGACTAGAGTAGACTAGAGTAGACTAGAGTAGACTAGAGTAGACTAGAGTAGACTAGAGTAGACTAGAGTAGACTAGAGTAGACTAGAGTAGACTAGAGTAGACTAGAGTAGACTAGAGTAGACTAGAGTAGACTAGAGTAGACTAGAGTAGACTAGAGTAGACTAGAGTAGACTAGAGTAGACTAGAGTAGACTAGAGTAGACTAGAGTAGACTAGAGTAGACTAGAGTAGACTAGAGTAGACTAGAGTAGACTAGAGTAGACTAGAGTAGACTAGAGTAGACTAGGTAGACTAGAGTAGACTAGAGTAGACTAGAGTAGACTAGAGTAGGACTAGAGTAGACTAGAGTAGCCTAGAGTAGACTAGAGTAGACTAGAGTAGACTAGAGTAGACTAGAGTAGACTAGAGTAGCTAGAGTAGACTAGAGTAGCCTAGAGTAGACTAGAGTAGACTAGAGTAGACTAGAGTAGACTAGAGTAGACTAGAGTAGACTAGAGGAGAGTAGACTAGAGTAGACTAGAGTAGACTAGAGTAGACTAGAGCCTTTGACTTTTAAGTGTTCTTATGAGTGTCCTTAGAAATATTTAACACCAAATCTATTTTTTTAGTCATCAAACCTCTATGTTTAAGGCCTTTCCTCTTTATTTAAAAGAATATAATTTATAATACGTTCTCATAGCCATATCCCAGTCTTAGTCAAATTCGAACTGAACATCTGTTTTAACCCATTTGTGCTACGAAATAAATCGCTTAAAGTCCTTAAATTCATCCGCTTGACCAATGCTGCTAACCGCAATTTCTACCTAAGCTCCAATCCATAGCAATTTCTTCAGTTCAACCCGAAATTCGATGAGCCACCCAACTATGAAAAATTTACCCTTTGCAGTAACCCATTTATTTGTCTGTTGGTTTGGGAGCTGGCATCATATCTTAGCATGCGGTTGGAAGTTGTGCTTCCTTGGCTCAGCTATTCTTGGCTCCTCTTCTTCTTGTTCGCCTCTTCGACTACCTTAAAAATTAATTGAAACATCACTACCGGCTAATATTGTATATTAAAAACCAAGCAGCAGCAACAACAACGAGCATAAAACATGCAATGGCCGTAAGAGACGAGCATAAACTTTATAGGTTAGCTGTGGGTGGAGTGTGTGGGGTCAGGGGGTAACTTGCAAATTGCCTGGGTGCGTGGCCATTTATCAGTCTTAGTGCTAGGGGCTAGAAATGTTTTACAATAAATTCGACGAACATTTTGGGTTTTCGAGTTTATTAGCTGTCGGCCGGTACCTGCGGTCAAAGGGCACATAACAACACACACCACTTCAATCAACTGGCCACGTCCCCCCAACCCCTATCTCATTCCGCTATTCGTATTCATTCATCTTCATTGTCAAAGCGTCGTCAAATCAGTGTCCGGCTTTTTGAATTTCAGCCGAATGCTGAGATGGGCTGCAGCATTGCCAGCTCTTAATATTTAACTGTTATATATGTGCGCATGCTCTCACACTCTTTGGCGCTCTCATCGTTTCCTCGCTCACGTTAAATGCGGCTCATTGCATTTTTGGCACGTTTAACGTTCGTCTGTTGCGCCTAGGACAATGTTTTTTTTATTGTATGCCGTTCGGCTGTGCCGTCGTCGTGTTATCTTCGTGGGTGTACTAAAAATTTACGAAGTCCACGGCGAAGGTCGTCGGCCATAAAATGCGCATAATGTTGTGCGGATGTGTCAGTACACGTTTGTTATTTGGTGCGACAGCAGCTGCGGCAGCGGCAAGCCGGAGACGTAGACGCTGACGTAAACGTAGACGTTTGACGTAGACGCGCGCGCGTCGTATTTGTCGGCATGCGGTGAACGTGAATGCGTGAATGTGGCGTTACAGTTACAACGGTACAAAGAAATCGCACAAGATATTTCAAGGCACACAGCGAGATTATTGTTTATTGCATGAGTATGTGTGTATGAGTGAGTGTATGTGAGTGAGTGAATGTGTGTATGCTTATGTGCAAGTGTAAAGTGCTAAAGTGAAGTGCTCTTCAAACTGTAACAGCAGCCCACACTTAAATACTTGTACTATATGCAACAACTGGATACGGATACACGCGTCTCGCTTTAAGCACAAAGCAAACCACCAAACAGCAGCCAGCCAGCCAGACAGACAGACAAGTAGGTACCGTAACGTAACTTAACGTAACGATTGATGCTGTCTTCTTATCGCCCCATGTCCCGCTAAAAGTTCAATTTCCTGCGTTTCTTTAATTGAAGCGCAATGCACACACATAACAGGCACACACTATACCATGGTAGGTGAAGGGGGGAAAGAGAGAGATGAAGCCTGTCGTCGTCCACTGGGCGTTTGACTCTTGGTCAGTCATTAGTCATTTGCTCATTTCCGCAATAGTAGCCGGACGCACAGCACTTGTCAGCCAATAAACAAGCGACGGCTGCGACAGGCGAATGTATGAGCGGGGCTTTTGGAGATGAGGCGGGAGAGTAGAAAGCGGAGAGGTGGAGAGTTGTGATACTTAATGTGGCTGCACAAATATGAATGGAACGCTCATAGCGTGAGGCACACTCTTATATTGAGCTGGTCAGTGAGTGGTCATGTGTGTGTGTGTTTGAATTGAATTGCCTTTAGCATGTTCCAAATTTATAGTTAGGTTTTGTCTGAGCAGTTTCTGATCTCTGGCAGACTTAGAATGCATTTCTCATTTCGAAATTGTTATGAGAGTTTTATAGCTTCACAGCTTTTGACACACGTGACACATATGCCTAGTTGATATCTCTCTGATTGTTGTCCGACATGCAGTTGTTGGCTTTAAGTTATCAACGCAAGTGGAGCACCGTTGTAGACAGGCTAACTGGGATATGTGTCATACATTCATTTTACAATACAATAAACCACGCTGAGACAACAGAGGCGAATGCTGCATAGGTGCGAAGCAGAGAAGAAAACAAAATAAAAGAAGAAGCAGAAAAAAGTCGAAACAGAGATGTACTGTTAACAATGGAGGAGTGCCTGTCCAGCAACTGTAGCAGCAGCAGCAACACCACCAGCAGCACCTTCCACTTTTGCAACTACTCAAGCCGCCCTCGCCCCTCCTCCCCTCCTGCAGTCCACCTAACCCAGTTTTGCTGATGCTTCTTCACGGCCTACCTCTCGCCATTGCCGTTATATTTGCTTTTTATGGCCTGACTGACTGGCCGCAAAACGACGAAGAAAAACCTCAGCTTTGGTATGCACCCATCCCCCTCTGTCCCCTCTCTCATACACCCACCCTCTCGCTTTCTTGCTCTCAGCAGCGCTTTGATGGAACTTGTTTTGTAATTGTTTTTGTGTCGAGCTGCACGACATGTTGTTGTTGTTGTTGTTGGCAATTTCTTCTTTTTTTGGCTTTTCTTATGGTCCAACGTCCGTTGGAATTCCCAAAGAATTCCTGCTCTCAGCTAGCCCAGAAGCCATTGTCACGTAAATCTCTGACTGGAATTAGCCTCGTTGACAAAAATATGCCTGCTTACACATTATTTGTGCAAACAAATAGACATGGACTACAGTTCTAATGATGGAAAGCGGGACGCCCGGGGGCGGGGTTACTAAGGGACGCCAGGGAAATTTGCATGGGAACTGCGACAGTTGCTTCGTTGCTGTTGTCGTTGTTGATTCGGGTTTTTGGGTTTGTTCTTTGCTCTTGACAGTAGTTTATGTCTCCCACCCAGCTCTATAACTGTTGTTTTCTTTTTATTGATCTGTTTATGCTTTTTGGCCTCTGGACAATGCGACAAACTATGAGGAAATAAATAAAAAAAATGAATGAGCAAGAAAAGTTTGGCATTTTATGTTAGGCAAACATAAAATGCCCTTAGAAACCGGAAAGCAAGCTGAACTATTTTATTGGACGATTATATAGTATAGCTTGTCTAACTGAAACTCAATTTGTGAGCCAAAGTTTATAAGTTTAGAGCTAGAAAACGGATTAAAATAGAAAATATTTGATCTAAGTCAAGACCGACTTTAAGTTAAGCGTATAAATAATATATATTTGTTATGGCGATCTTGCTTCTGCGACTACTCCTTCACGAAATGCAGAGAGTATATTGGTTTTGCGCTGTCTCTCCGTCGCCATTACCGCTAGAGACTTGGAATTTGGAACATAAATTCAATTGTTGTTTTTTAACCGAGAAAGAGTATCATGCTGTCGGTGCCAGCCGGCGGCATTATTCTTACATGCTTCTTCTACCTTTTTTGTGGTTTCTCATCTTATGAATAGAGGAAAGGAAAACCTTATCGGTTGATAAAGGTTAAATCGTTGTCACCGAGAGGCAAAGCGAAAAGGTCTACCCACAGCTCAGACAGGCGTGAAAATTATAATAAACCGAGCTCTGTGTCTATTATTATTTTTAGGTTAAAACATGCCTGGCACCGTACCGCCACGCCCCGCCCCACCCCGTCCCCCAGGAAATGTTATTGTCTCGAACTCTGTAAAGTATTTTGGTTCTCGGTTTCGTCTGGTTTATTGCAGCTAATTAACATTTCATAAACAAATAAATACCAGCCAGAGGCTGTCGGGCCTTTGGGTGTTGCCTGTCAAAACTGAACATCATAAACTCAGAGTCAGACTTTGATGTGTGTAGTGGGCGTTAATCAAAGAGACACAAAATGGTTTGATTGAATGGCTCCCCTCATAATGCGACTCTCTGAATGTCAGACGGCATTTCGCCTGCTGGCCAAATTCTAAATTGTGAGCTTAACGGCTTGCAATTGTTAAATAATTCATTTTATTGCCAGATTAGCAAATGTTAAAGAATTTACGAAGTCTCCTTTTTGATTTGAGTTGTTTTTGCAAGCGAAAATCGCATCTCTCTATTACCCGCTGCCTCTCTCCCTCTAAAGTATGCTTTGAAAATGTTTTCAGCATCATTAGCCAATCTTTGTAGCTTTATTTATAAAAGCTAATTGGCTTAATATAAAAATTTTATATATATTAATTATTTGTTTATGATTTCATATTCTTAATTATGATAAACTAAAAATAAAATATATAAAAAATAAATATAATAATAATACAACATATAATAAATAAAATGCAAAAAAATATAAAAAATATTTTAAGAAATATTTAATTCAAATAAATTTAAATTTTAAATAATTAGAAGATAAATTTAAAAAATATAAAAAAATTAATATAAATAAATTAAAACTGAATATTAATTTATAAAATATTAAATATGAAATAAAAAAACCAAATATTAATTAATACAAAATAAAATATGAATTATATGATAAAAAAATGTGGTAAAGGAAATTGTTAATAATTATATATATAATTTTCGCTAATCTATAAAAAATATACATTTATGTTTGAATCAGCATAGAAAGATTTCATGTGAGATATCCGCAAAATCAAGATTCCAAACATCATTAAAAAGAAGTAAATACGGAAATTTAAATCATATGCTGCACTAATCCTGAGCTGAATGTTATATTTACTAAAACTATCCAATAATAGCTTAAGGCAAATTAATTTCATTGATTTCTTAATATCTCTCGATAGAAATGTGATTTAAGGCAACTGAACTTCTCAACCAATTTATAAGCTAAAGTATAGCAATTGCAATTGTCTACTTCAATCAATGCCAATCATATATTAGTCAGATATATATGAAATTCCCTTTCATTGAACTCCTCAAACCGAACTTAATCCAACTTTGTTCGCCATGTAAGCCCACAACAGAGTTCAATTGCAGCGAAACGCCATCTAGCGGCCGATGGGGAGAGTAGTCAACTCTATCAGCCTATCTGCTGCTACTGCTGCTGCTGCTGCTGTTCGGCATTAAGCTTTATGCCACACGCTGATTGATTTTTAATTACGAGCACAAGAGTGCGGGCTATGACGAAACCAACACGACCACGCCCCCATCGGGCTACCGCCCTGATTGATGTTAATCATATGAATGCAGTTGGACATTTTCAGGGCAGAAGCCAAACACCCGAAAAACGAAACAATTTGTGATTGTGGCACATCCATCAAAACGGTTTTACGTCCTGCCCATGAGCACATAATAGTTTAGCCACAGTATGTGGAAATAGACTATTTAGCTGGATAGTGGTAAATGTATATATAATATATATGAGCTGAACAATAGTTGAAGCTTCAAGTTGCCTAAGGGAAAGTTTCTTTATATAATACTGGATCATAGCTCTATATCATATAGAATATATGAAAGAGCTGCCTGGAAAATATGACATTTTTTGTCAGAGATTTTTCGAGAAGCTTTGGTTTAAAATATATGTATTTAAAATGCTTTAAAAGGTACACTCTATTTGAATCAGCTTTATCAACTAGGTTTATATTGTATATATTACACGCGAGCAAGCGACTATATTTATCCCGTTGTCGAGGGCAAATGCAGAGCTGTCGGCGCACACGCAGCTGCACTATATAAACGATGTTCTAATTAGGCTGGAACTATGAGTCGACTTACGACTGAACGAATGAGAATAACAACTTGAACGAGGTTACTTGAAGAAAACTTAAACAAGTGTTACATTATGATAGAATTTGATAAAAAGCTCCGCCATAACTTAACTATAGATTTTGATAATTGTAAGAAAAAACTCTACAAAATCTGAGCAATAGAAAAGCAATGATAGAATTTCCATAGGAACTACGTTTTTGTTCAGGTTTCTTATGTAATTATGAGAAAAATCTTTATATATTTTAAAATTATTTGTCATCACAGCTTTCATAAAAAGCAGCTTTTGGAACAGATTTTTTAAATTAATTTTACAATATTTCAACTAAATTTCATAGAAACTATCATCCAAGTTCCTTAAAATAAACCACATTAATTTACCAATTGTTTTATTAATATTTGATCCTAGAACATATATCATGAAAGTAGACTCTATCTAATATGGTATATACAATAGATAAGTGATATATATTTTTTTTAATGTATCCCATTCGCAATTGAGTCTAATCAAATAAATATCTAAAGAGCATTGAGTGCTAAATTAGAATTTCAGCCGAGGGCCTGTAACGCACTTAAAGCGTTTGCCAAACCAATTTAACAAATTTGTGGAAATCGAATATTATTCAGATAGTGCAAAAGATCCATTTACGTGATGTCGGCAAAGGCAAATAAAAAGCGTTTGCATTTTTATTGAATTCGGTTAAAAAAAGGCAGAGAGGAGATGGCAGAGGCAGAGTCAGATTGCTATGGCAGCCCACAAAAGTGATAGAGAGAGAGGGAGAGATAGAGTTAGAGAGAGACAGAGGGAGAGCAAGAGGCGAAGACAGTTGGAGTTGGGAGTTAGACCGACATAAATAAACCTCAACTAAGCCGTGTGTTTTGACATAGATTTAAATTGACATGACTGTGCAAACAAAAACGCAAAACAAGCAGCGGGCAAAGGGGCAGGGAGGGCGGTTAAAAAGGGTTAAAGAGGAGGTGGAGCGGTATGGGGGAGGCAGATGCCAGCCGCACAAATTTGCGTTAAGGAATTCGAAACGCTCGACTGAGCCACATTCACAGCCGCATTCACATTCGCATTCACATTCTCATTCGCATTCACATTTGCCTAATGCCCAGCGCTTGGCCATTGATACGAATACAAAGAAAACTTGAGAGAAAGAGCGAGAGACACAAAGACAAAAGTTAGATAAAAATAAAAATGCAAAATAGTTTGTTATTTAACATATTTGACGGCGTCGCCTCGTGGCAATTTCTCCTTCGACGTAAATTGCCCGCCAGACACGGATGACAAACAGCTGCCCGAGCCGGAGTTGCGGGGCAGGGGAGCGGGTTATAGCTAGGCATACCCTTTGACGATGCCAATGGTAACGCCTCAACGGCTCGTTGGCCAGAAGCCAAATGGTCTCAAATATTTGCCAGCCAAATAGCTGGAAAAGCGGGTCTCGCGCATTGCGTTTGCGTCTATTAGTTGGGCGCACGCACGCAGCTAAATTGAAAGCAGAAAAATAATAAAAAAATTGTTTTTTTTTTAAAGCAAAACGAGTGAGATTTCGGCTTTAGTAAGAGATACAATGACTTAAGTATACCCTAACTATAGCTGAGTTGATACAAAATGGTTTATATTGAAAAAAATGAGCGAAAGTTGTTGTATCGATATTTATCGATTTGTGTATACGGTTGATTAAAGAGGTCTTCATTGATTGAAAGAGAAATATTGATTCTTTACTTACTTACCCTACAGCTGTATTAATAATACTTGTATGTGAGATCAGTAAGGTGTCGATATTTATCGATTTTTGGAAAACGAGCTTTGAAGCTTTGAGGCGCTCTTTACTGATTGCTAGCCTGCTTATAGTTCGTCAAAATTTTGTATCATACTATTTAAAGGACTTAGTTTACAGTTATAAGAGCGAAAGCTGTAAATTGAAATTTATCGATATGTAGTAACTATAGATTTCCATTAAAATGTACTTGATTGATCTCTTAGTTACTTAAATTAAGGTTAGTATGCTAGATTTAAACAAGGCAAAATAGAAATAATGTACATACATCGATAGTTATCGATTTGTTAAAAAGACAGCATAGCTCGTGACCACCTGACCTAATTGATGACAGTATTAAATGTACTTAAATTGTAATACCTAATGACATTAAATAACTGTTTATCAAATTCCCATTAAACACGTTCAATATTTATCGATTTGTTGGAAAATTGACTTAGAACAAGCAGAGCATGACTTGTAAGTTTTCCTCTATGCTTATTGAAATATGGCGAAGAGGGAAATGTTTGTTACCATTTGAAGCCTCATAGTTGATCATGCCCCATTTCACTCGCCTGCGACAGAGCATAAAACGTGCACACACGAAAAAAGAAAACTGTGGAAAAAGAGTGGGAAAATGTTCACCCGCTTGTTGCCCTCTATGAATTCCAATTGATGCGGGGCCAATTTAAAAGGACTTAGTTTTTAATGAAGATAGCCAAGTAGGATACATGCAGCACAATAGCCAGCCCCAGCCACGAATGTGTTGTCAGATGAGCTACACATGAGAACGTGGAAAAGCCGTAGAAAGTTGAGAAGCTATCAGTGCAGAAGCGGAAAAAAATGGAATTGAATGTTACACGAGACACAATTAGAGGAGCGCTGAGAGAGCGAGAGAAAGTGTTAAAAAAAAAAATAGTTAAATAAAGTTGTAAAAACTGGAAGACTGACAAAACGCACAAAAAGCAAATGGTCAAAGAGCACTGAAATGAAGTGTGTGAGCTCTGATTGAGCGAAGAAAATTGAGAATGCAAAAGACGTGAGTGAAAAGCACAGCAAAGCAGAAGAAAATTGAGAAATTAGTCAAAGCTCTTAAGAAAAACTGCTAGTGAAATGGAAGATATATAAAATATGGCTTTCTCTGCATGTGAAAAGAAAAATGTTGAATCAAAGGAAATGGCTAAAAGTGGGACAGTGTATGAAAAGCGTATGTGAAATATACAAGGATTATGTATTAAGGTATTAAGTGATATATATGAAGCAGGAAAAGTTGGAAATTCCTTATAGTCATTATGTGCTATATATAATACCAATTAAATATGGTAACACTGGTTAACTGTATTTGTATAATTAGTTAGACATATATATTTATAAGGGATTTTATATGCCTTTAAGAGGGATAGAGAAAGAGTAGGGAGCTGACAAAGAAATCGCGCTAATAAATCAAGATTTTCTATAAATTGAAATAGGTTTTCGAACGAATGACTGGAATTTTTAGATACTATAACTACATAAAAGGCGAAGAAGATTCCGATTTTACAGAGCATCAATTGCAATTGGAAGCCATTAGGAATATTGCAGTTGTGAGCTACCGACTGTATCATACTCCTTTTCAAGCCAAAAACATCTTAATAATTCTTGGATAATCTAAAGAGACTGCCTTAGCTGTCGAATTGCACTTTAAATAGAGAATTAGACGTCTTAGATCTAGTTTAGTTCCTCTTGAATAATTAAGGAATACGCATAAAATTGATAGAAGCTGTAAAAGGCAGACATAAGTAGATGTTATATAGATCTGCAATTATTATTTATATATATATATATATAAATCAATATTAATATATCATAATTTCTCAAGACTGTCAAGCTCTTTTATCAATATATATTCCAAATTATTATGGAATTTGCTCTACAACACAAAAGCCGTTAATACGCTCTTAAATTTGCCAAGAGAATTAATCGAATTTACATAGATTAGTGACTAATGCTAGGCATTTCTTAGAAACCTCCTCACGCACCTTAACCACATGGCATTGCCCTTCTGTGCGGCTTAAATCTATTATCAGCTATTTAGAACAGTCAGCAACAGCAGCAGCAGCAACTGAAGCAGCAACTAGCTAGCTAGACATTTGTTGTCTGTCATGTCCATTTGTACGCTGACTTATGGAATGTCAGCTAATGAGGTTTCCGTACCAAAACGTACTTACCTCATTGCAATGGTTCTCTGTCTTTGGCATAGAGGGAAACCAAATCAAATCACATAACATGTCAGCCCGAGCCAGAGCCAGTGCCAGAGCGCCAAAGCAGCCAGCCAACCTGTCAACATATCCAACTATGCAACTAACCAAAGTAAAACCCAATTCAAGGGTTTTACCTCCTACCCGCCTCCTTTAGCTATGATAAAAACGCGCATTTTCTTTTGCGCTGCCATTTTCCACCTAGAGCTGCCTAGATACTCTTAGTTATGCAGCTCTGCACAGCGTCTACCTGTCGCCCACGTTGCCCACATTTTTCACAATTTTCTTTTGCAACGCATTGCATTTCCACCTGCTCATTTTATAATTTTCTTTTTTTTTTTTGGGCTTTATGCATTGTTTGTTCCATATATTTCGGGTTTTCATGCTATTTGATATTTTCATTATTGTTTGCTATAGAAAATTGCATTTTCGTCTGGTTTTGTAATTAAGTTGAGTTGATTGAAGTCTTATGATATTCATGTTATAAATAAATTTCATATAATGATGTAAAAGTTATAAAAAATATAAAGTATTTTCTATATTTTTTTTTAAATATATTATAATTATTATTATTTATTATTATTATTATTATAATGTTATTAATATAATGTTATTTTCATTTTTTAAAGTCTACATTTTGCTATAATTCTAATTGGCATTAATTTTTCAGGTATTTATAACGTCTAAAAACTATTTTTTTTTTTAATTTTTGAAAATTGTCTAGTTTTCTTATATACTTAAAATTTTTCATAGAAATTTCCAGTTGACAGAAGAAAGAAAATATCATATCTAGGTATTTGAATCGTATATCCTAGCTGCTTTCATATGAGCCGAAAGCCATGCGAATGTTTTCTTTATAGGGCAGGTAATCTTCGACCTGTCAAATGTTGCATTTTTATTCGCTCCGTTTTCAATATTTATTCGTATTTGGAATCGCAATCGCTGTTTGTTGCGTTGTCGTCGTTGTTGTTGTCGATGTTATTGTTGTTGTCGTTGGCGTTGTCGTCGTCCAATATGTGTCAAATGCAAATTTAAATCTTATTGAAAAAGGGGATTAGGTGACAGCAGCAGATGCACACAGCACATACAGAGAGGGAGTGAGAGTGAGAGAGAGAGAGAGAGTGAGAGAGACAGAGAGTGAGTATGCAGATGGCTGGAGGGAGGGACCCATGCAACAAAGCGACGTTTTAGCCAGTGTTTTGTGGCAACGGAAGATGGTTCAAAAGGGGTAAGAAGAAGCAGCAGCAGCGGCAGTTGGAGATGCCGTTGACTTTGTCGAAAACACGTTCTCATTTGCATCCTCCTGTGCAGCTTTCAAACTTCACTTCTTCTTCTTCTGGCACTACTTTTTTTGGCTCTGGCAGTTTTAAATGGTTTTTTGTGGTTAGTGGATAGCATTCATAGTCGTATCATTTTGGCATCATCTCAGCTTTACCCACTGAATCAAACCACCCACAACTCACGCTCTCTTTCTCTCACTCTCCCTGCCTCTTTCACTCTTTCTATCTTGTCTAGCGCTCGTTTTTCATATAATAGAAATTGTGGTGCATACCGTAGTCTAATCCCACGGCAGCGTTGGAGACATATCAACATATGTTCAATGAGATTTCTACTTCAGGCACACACACACACACACGCACACCCCCTACTCCAATTGGACAATACAAAATCCAATACAATGCCAGAGCCATACAATTTTTTCACAATTTCAAAATGTTTTATGCTTCGAGCTGCTCAGTTGCTTTGTGTGTGTGCCAGTGTGTGTGTGCTTGGTGTATATTCAATATTTTCTACACCAAAGCGCGCGGGCTTCTCTGGAATCTCTGGCCCTACCTCCCTCAACCTCTCTTCCCCTCTCTCCCTATTTGTATATATTTCAAAGCTTTTGTTATCAATATGTCGCCTGCTTATTGAAAATAATATAATATATTTGTGTATGTGTGTGGCTTGCTTTGTTGTGTGCACATCTTGTGACTGGGTGCGTGTGTGTGTGTGTGTTTGTGTGTTTGTGTGTTATCCAATACCCAAATGCGTGTATCTGTAACTGCGCTTTGTCACCTGTCTGCGGGGCTGCGCTCGGTGCTATGGCATTGATTGCTTGCGTAATTTGAACAACAATAAAAAAGCAGCACAAGCAACAGCAGCTGATGATGACGATGACGATGATGATGATTTTGCTATCAACATCATCATCAATTGCCATATTAACACCCTGTAGATATTTGCAAGGGCTGAAGCAGAGTTGCTAGGGCTACTGTGAGCGAAGGCGCTGATTGATATATTTAGATATGCTTTACAGGTATTTATAGTGCATGGATTTAAATTATTATACTCGTTCAAGTTTTAAAAAGCGTATATTGGGCTTCTGCAAGGTGCGATTACCTAACTGTCTGCATGAATTATTGAAGTTAGCAGTGCCTCATAAAAATTCAAAATCTTCCCAATGTTTGACAAAAATTATTTAATGAGCTATAGACTTGAAATTGTGAATATGGAATGGAAAAATTTATAGCTAGAAACTGAAACATTCGATAATTGTCTTAATGCTGACCTCTTTCGGTTTCTTAGTAGTTTACTATAGACTTCTTCTAATGGATGGACTATCTCAACATGCCTTAACATCATATATACTTACCTTCTTCTATACACCTTTAGCTTGAAATATCAAGTGCCGGGTATTAGCTAGTCTGTCAAACTTTAAATAAAAACATTTGTGTATCGGATGCCTTAATCAAAATATGATATGAAAATATTGTCAAGGCTTTTGATTAAACTACCCAAACTCACACACACCAACACACACTCACACACACACCCTAGTACAGCTGCAGCTGGAAATGTTTATTTATTTGTAGTTGAGTTGAAGTTTTTGGTTATTTGTCTGTTTGCTATTGTGAGCCAATTTCAATAATGGCTCGCTTCATGATCACATTAAATATGCATGCCGCAAATGCCAAATGCACACTCGAGGACACATGCACTAGGACAACACACACACACACACACACAACTGCTGCTGTCTAACTGAGATTTTTGGCCAAATGCCTTGCACGTAGCTACATAAATTTCCCCCACTTTGAGGTCTTCTTTAAGCCACACATACCTATATCGTATATATATCGCATGTATATATATCTATATTAGTTATTCAATGTCTTGGAATTTATGTCGGGGCTTTTGTACGCAGGCTCGTGCCTCTAATTGAAACATGCTCGTAAATACATTAAAGCCAAATAGCACGAAAATAATGAAGCTGATTAATTCAATCAGGCGCAACGAGCCACGCCCACTGAAATGGAACATTTGCCGTGGATATGTTACGGGGCTCCTGTGTGCGCGTGTGTGCGTGTGGGTGTGTGTGTGTACCTTAAGTAGTTTAACACGCTAATGCGATGCCAGTTGAATGCTGAAAGCTAACTGTTGATAGATCAAGAGACTGCCTAATGACGGACCCTTAAACCTATCAAACAGCAGCTACACTATATTTAATCTATTATTAAGATAGAGCAGTTCTAGAAGATAAAGAATAAGATGCGAAAAATTCAAAATTCGAATATAAATCTGAAGCTAAAGTTTAATATATAATAAAAAAGAGTCATATATATAGTAAATAAAATCTATAAATAGATTTTTTTTACCAACTTGAACATTTTCAATGTACAACTTCGAGCAGTAACAAATTAAAAAGCTCAAGTCATGATAGTTGGTAAAATTGATTGAACTTTTTTGGTGTGCTTTCTGTTTGCTGTGACCTTGACTCTATACATTATCAAGTCCATCTATCTATCACAGCCAAAGAGAGAGGTTGTCAAAAGTCAAAAGTTCAGTCTACAATTTGAACATGACATTTGTCAGGGAGACAGACGGCAAGTGGCAGGAGATAAAGACAGAAATGGAACGAAATGGCGACATATCAACTGAACCTTAAATCAAGTTGTAAAGAGGCTGAGCTGGGCTGGGCTGGCAGCAGCTGTTGATGGAAATGCTAGCGACAATAATAACAACAATAACAACAACAACAATAACATGAGAGCAATTCAGATAAAAAAAAACGGAATGTACAAAACCAAAATAAAGATGGGCAGCTGCGAGGCATATGTACAAATATGCAGACAATCTCATATATCTACACACACACACTCACACACACACCCATGCAGCTATAAAAGTGACAAATGTTAAACGAAATGTAAAGAAAAACTGACAACAGGAAGACGCGACGTAATGAAGCATAAAAAGTACATTTTTCAAGACGACTGCAAATACATGTGACAGCAACAACAACAACAACAGCGACAACAAAAACAAGTAATATTAAAAATAATAAAAGAAAAAGGAAACCAAAATTGAAAGCTATTTGGCAACTGTAGCGAGACATAGATACACTTCAAAAATCTGAGCGATTGTCAAAGAAAAATGTATATTAAAAGGATAAAAGGTTGGGCAAGCAAAAAGCTTAAATATGTTGCAGATGCAAAAATTTAATTTAAGAAAGAAAAAAGATAATTTAAAAATACAACAAAAATATTTAAAAAAAAAGAGTAAAAATTAAATTCATTAAATTTAGTAAACCACAAAACAATAAGAATTATAAATAAATAAATAATAAAATAATATTTTTTTTAATACCTAATATATTTTTTTAAGTTATTCTTAATTTCTGTGAAATATGTTTATTTGTGTGCATTTCTACAATTGTATTCACTTTACTTAACTTTAATTTTACTTATTTCTCTCTCCTTACAAATCTGAAAGCTCTCTTTTATCTTTTTAGCTTAGGTTTTGATTTCAATTAACGAACAGCTGTCAAACCCTTTCAAATTTATTACAATGGCCATTTTTCTTTTGTGAAGTGCACAAAAAACCAACTCGGGATTTGCTTGAGTTGCGGTCTAGGCCACAAAATCAAAAATCATAGCATACCTTGCGGCATTCCCTGTCCCTCGTTCCTCCTTTTTATTTGATTTTTTTTCTGCTGTCAATTTTCTTGGTCGTATTTTCTGTGGCGCTCCGTCGCATATGCGAAATACATTTTCACGCTTGTAATCAATGCTCCTCTCTCTCTCTCTGTCTCTATCTCTCTCGTTCACTTCCCCATCGAGAGTTGCCAACTTATGCAAATTGTTGCCCTCGGCCAAGCCACCCCTGCCACGCCTCGCGTAATTGCTTAAAATTTTTTTTGTGTAAAAAGCAAAAGCAAAAAAAAGAATGGCAAAAGAAAAGAATAAGAAAACGACAAACGGCAAACCGAATTTAATTTGTTTTCGCTCGTTTTGTGCGCTCAACTTTTCGTGTTTCTTGCTTTCTTTTCTTTTCTCTTCCTCTTTTTTTATTTTTTAGCTCTTTGTTGTTGCTGTTATTGTCTAGCTTGTAATATTTATTATCGAATTGTGTAAAAGCAGCAGAAGAAACAGCAACAACAACGATGCGAATAACAGTTAGCCGACAGCAACGGTACATGCCAACGCAGTGCGAGCAATTTCTGGAACTTGCCTTTGCCAGTTCCTGTGCTATACCCTGTACAAATATATGTGTGTGAAGTAGGTGTGTGTAGTTCATAATTGTTAGCTTTATACATAGAAATTCTATATAAAAATGAATGGATTTTAGTGTAAAATATAATGCATTTGGTAACGTTTTTACATATATAACATTTATTTTGTTTTAATATTTATATTTTATATGTTTTAAATACTATTTTACTAATTATATATAATAAATTTCATTAATTTATGTGTGAATAAATATGTTTCGTTATTTCTTATCGTAGTGTTCTCACTGTACAAGTAAATGTTTAATAAACATATAACTTACTCATATGCTTTTCTTGAAGTCGTGCATACCCTTTAGCCCAATGCTGTGCTATATTTCTTGTCAATTTCTTTGGTGCAGTTGCCGGGACAGGTTTCCCGCATAAGTTGCATTTGTAGCTACCAGTTGCGAGTTCCGTTTTTGGCTTTTTCAAATGTTTGCCAACATTGCAATTGGTATGCACACGCGTGGACTTCGCATAGTTGTCCTCAACCTCATACTTTATATGCCACAGCAACTTCGCCTCTCTACCGCTCTTCCCCTCTCGCTCTCTTGCTCTCTGCATTCATTCCCTCGTCTTTTTGCAGTTGAAGTCGTTGCAGTCAACGCTTGTCCTCCCGACAGGAAGTCTCGCCGGCATATGCCCTGCACGTATTGCCCTTATAAATTGTTGCCAAATACATGCGACCGACTATACTCTATATATATTGTCTACTTTATATGGATGTGTGTGTGTGTATGGATGACAGTTGCAATTGTGTTTTTTTTTTTATTTTTGGTATGCACAGGACAATTTTGCCAGCAGTTGAAAACTCAAGCAAACTTTTTGCCCGGCCATGTTAACTGCCAGTCAATACGAATACAGAAACAGATATGGCTTATTTGGGCTAATGTTGTTGTTGTTGTTGATGTTGTTGGTATTGTTGTTTGAAAAGCCAAGACCTTATGACTTATTCAGATGATGTTGGTTCTTTCACTATGTGCCCTGTTACGTTCTGCACAATTCAGTTCAGTTCGGTTCAGTTTGGTTCAGTCTGTGTTGTCTCTGTTTCTGTATTGCTCTGACTCATGTCATTAATTATACGACGCGTGCTACGCTGAGCCAATTAAATTTACGCATTTAATGAGAGAAGTGCTATATAAACGACATATACGACGTATACGTCATACGAGGGACGTTCCATCTCTTGACTTTATGGTTTTGAAGAATTTTTCTTCATTTTCTCAAGGAATATTTAGTTTAGGCTTTTTAGCTTAACTTTAAAATTCTAGTTAAAGAAAATGCTTCTTAGTATCAAATAAATACAATTGTTTTTTTAATTTTTTAGACTTCTATTTAATTTATGGATATTTTGTATGTATGTATAAATATGTCTAATAATATATTTTTTATTCATTTCATTATCAATTAAATTTTTCATTAATTCTAAATTATTATTATATTTTATTTAATTATCAATTAAGATATTTTATTTTTTATTTTTTTCTAAATTTTAAATTTTATTTAAATTTATTTTTTTTATATATATATAATATATATATATAATATATATATGATATATATATATAATATAATTTATGAGTGTTCAATATATTCTTGTTTATTTTTTGACAATTGTAACTCCATTTTTATGTTTTAAAATTATTTTTAATATATTGTTTTTTTTTTTTTATAATTTATTGATATATTCCATTGCCAAAGCTCAGTTTACTCTCGTTTAATTTACTGTAGCTCACTCTCGCTTTTTTTTTTTCTCTCTTAATATATATATATTTTTTTTGTCTGTATATATTTTGCTTTCATCTTTCATAAAATCTGGTCTTTTTTCTACTTGCAGCTTTTCATAAAGAAAAATGAAAATAATCTTTAAACACTTACTGCACACCATAACAAAAAGAAATAAGTCTTCGAATCTCAGATTAAAAGCTGCGTTTTTAAAGCTTCTTTTATATGTATATATCGAAAGAAAATAAGTCTTTTTGATCTTTAAAATTATTGTTCTATATACATATAAAGATTCTTGGCTTTTCATATTGATAACAAATATATATATAAATCTTATTTATATAACATGCTCTTTGCTCTTTTATATATAAATTCTGCAGTTGCCAAAAAGGAAACCCACAAAAGTTACTTATACACCTTATATAAATTGCATAGATCCATCTTTTAGATATGTGTACATGCGGAAAAACTTTCATTTATATAAATTTGCTTAAGCTCGAAAGCTGTTTAGACATCCCTCCCATAAAATACGAAACGTACGGCTGCATGTAGTGCGAGTAGAGCACATCTTGCAAGTTTAATACATTAATTAAGTTTATAACAGGAGCGCACGCATATCAGCGTCTGAGCAGCTCCGTTCAGGTCGTTCAGGCGTCGGGGCTCTGCCATGCATTGGCCTCCCATTGGCCCTCGAGCTGCTCTCCCATGGGGGTCATTGACACACATATCATGTGAAAATTGCCTGGAGACTTGGCATGCATTACAATGTTACATATCTATCCATCTATCTAGCTAGCTAGCTAGCTATCTGTCAGCCTGGAGCACACAAGTTAAGCGCCTCAGCTTAAGCCCAACTTCAATTTACCAAAACTTTGAGCTTTTCCGTTCTGTTGACCCATTGTCGGGTCAAGTGCTTTGCATAATCATCCAATGCTTGGTTAGAAGTTCAAATACCCAAAAAAAAATAAAACAGAAAAGAGAAAATAGAAACATTTTCACCTTGTTCTTTGAGGTCTTCCTTTTCGTTTTTCGATTATTCGTTTTTCTCTGTGCGTGCCGAGATATCGCCTGAGCTGTTCGCAAGTTCCAATTTAATTATACACCTGGCCCAAAATTTAAATATTCCCCAAATAGGCATGTGCTACGCACATACAGCCACCTACACACACCTACACAAATGCTGTTACACATGGCATATACTCGTAAATTAAACGCATTAAGATATTTAAATAATGCTTTTTTGCGCTCTGCTTTATGTGTCACGTGATTAACTTGAATCATGCTACAAATTCATAAATTTCACGTAACACCAAACAAACTGAGCCGCCGCCAAGGGTGTGGCATGAGTTCCATTTTAATCCATAATGAAGCAATTATTGCCTCAGCCAAGTGTTGACCCATAGCAGGATTTATCAAATTCAATTTCGACATGAAACGCTTGGCCTTGAAATGGATTTCAGTGTGCTGCACTAGTAATGAAAATCAGGTGAATTTAATTAAAATTTTGAGATTATAATTTGAAATCTTTCATTGTTGATAGAATCTTAATTTTAGCATTAAAAAGCTTAGGAACAGTTTCTATTTCTAATAGCTACAATTTACAGCAGCTTAAAAACAAGTTATTTTTTTTTTAGTCTTAAGAGAAATAAATAATTAATAAATTTTGCATATTTAGTAGCCACTACTATTTTTATGAACATTAACAATTTAAATTTTTTTTATCATATACATACATATAACTTAATATGATAAAAATCTTGATATTAATTTTAATAAATTATATTAAATTGTGTTGTCCAGAATTTCATTACTATTTTCATATAGGATATATTCTGTATATAGGGCAACTCCAAAAGGTTCAGATTAATTTAATTCTATAAATAGAAACAGCTTAATATAATAATTTCTAGTAATCCAGTAAGCAGTGCCCGACCTGGAGATACCTCGAGTCAACTGCTGCTTCAGTTCTTCAGTATTAGCCACGATTTTTTCGAGTGAAATGGACAAATAAATACCTAATTTATCCAATTCAGTGAATTCGGTTGCTTAAGCGTATAATTGAAATTGGTTATCGATTCTCGTCTGTTGTGGGAAAATGTAAAATTTAGCGATAATTTATTATTTATCATTATTCATGCGAGCTTTTGAACAAAATATGTCTAATTCAGATAGACAGTTGAACAGCCGGACGGGCAGACGAATGGCCAGACAGGTGAACAGGCGAAGGAATAGACGGAAGGATAGGCGGACTAACGGGCGGGCAGAGGGAAGGATGAATACTCAGACAGGAACAGAACAGGTTGGTTAGACGGACGTGTGGACAGACGGACGGACAGGCGAACAGACGATTGGCTAGACGTCCAGACAGACGGAGAAACAGACTGAGATCAGGCGTAGGACAGGTGGTTTGTCGGAAGGGGGGACAGTTTGAAAAACAAATGAACAGACAAACGGACGGACAGGGAGACAAATACACACAGATACAGACAGGCAGACGGAAGGAGGCGAAGACAAAAGGAAAGACGGATGAACAGGCGAATGAACAGATGTAGGGACAGCCAGACGCAAATGATTATAAGGACTCGGCTGTCTATCCTTATCAGGATATATATGCTTGATGGCATCTGTCACGCCCACCACAAGCTTTCACATATATTTTCTAAAAAACACAAAAGCATTTTCCTTGTGTCAAAGTAGAAAAACGTAGCTTTTTCTCATCAAATTGTATTTTAGCAAACATTTAGTAAGATAATTAAAACTCATTCAAAATTTTTTAAAAATTTAAACAATTTACCTTTAGTTTATTATACAATTTTTTGCAAAAAATATTTTTATTTAATGGAATTTCTGAATTCACTTTTGTTGGCAAGAGTTGAACATTTGCCGCTGCCGAACAGTTGGCCGTTTTGCAAAGACCATTAGCCAAATGCTTTGTGAGTAGATACTTTTGGGTGCATTCATCTTGTTCAGTTTAAACTTGAAATCAGATTTTGTGGCATAAATCAGGGCGCGAACGCTACGTACGTTCGGTTCAGTTCATTGAAGTGTCGTTTATCGTTTTTGGTATTTTTTTTTATTTTGGCACAACGCCTCGCCATGGTCATAAATATGCCAATTTGGCGAAAAAAAATAAAGTTGACTCCCCTAGCTATACAGCTATCAGCAGCTCCCTAGCTAGTCAGTCAGTCAGAGTTGGAGAGTCACAGAGAGCAAGAGAGAGAGAGAGTGCGAGCGAGAGAGAGCGAGTTGAACAATAAAAATAAAATTTATTACTCAAGTTTATGGCAAAGCAATAAATGTATCTTTCACTCACTAACTATGTGTGTGTGTGTGCGTGTGTGTATGCATCTTCTCATCCATAAATATGCAACCATTCGCACCTAGACGTATGCCACATGTGGCGAAGTCTCTCACACACAGTTGGCCTGCTGTTAAAATGATTATGTTGTTAGCCCGTGAGCCACTCGGCCCAGACCAACAGCAACAAAAACCCTTGATTCAAATCCCATAAACTTGTTCAACTTGTTGTTGTTGTTGCTGTTGTTGCTGCTGCTGCTGTGATAGTTGGCGTTTATATGGCTGGCAATTGCCGCATCATTAATCTTACTCACGGAAACGGCGCTTAGGTCAAAGTTTTGAGTTTGGGTAATTTATCTTCCAGTTTTTGGCCGCAATTATGTGCGCCGAAACGGTGAAAACCTTAAACGAACTACAGTTCAACCACCCACGCACACACACACCTGAAGCTCAACGACAACAGCTAGGCAAATATTACCAGCCAGCATATACTCGTTTGCCTCGTATACCTATTGTGTTAAGACTCTTTAATGTTGGGTCCACAAAAGGCGCTTTCGAGTCACCATTCGGCGCGCGCTCTAATAATTCTTTACCTTAATAATTGAGCAGCAATTTCGCACCCGCGGCACTAAAATTAAATTGAACTGTTTACAAACACATGAATTGCTTATGAGCGACGGTCGGCAGTCGTCAGTCGTCGGTCGTCTGTTGACTATGTGGGCAAACTATGTGCGCTGGCTCGGTATGGCGCCACCTATTGGCTGTTAGAGGCGTGTCAGCTTGTGTCGTGTCGCACGCGGGGCGTGGCCGGACGCGTGTGAGTGTGTGTGCGGAATGCTTATCAAGCAAATGACAGTGCAGAACAGAAGTTGAGAATGCCAAACAGATGATGACCAAGCAACCCGATCGCACAGTGGTACCTATGCGAGGAGAAGCTCAGTGAAAATTAAGGTTGAACTTGTGCATGAAATGAAAAGGTTTTAGATTGCAATAATTAGGACTAAGTGTTCTAGTGGAAAGCTACTAAAATTTTCAACTCTTTCAGTAAAATTTTAGTAAAGTCAAAGCAATTATATTCGACCTTTTCTTTTTCTCATTTAACTGTTTATATAATATTTTATATAGAATTTTGCAATATATTGTTCGCTAAATCTTAAGTCAAATATAGAATATATTTATATATTATATAAATATATGCCTATATGCACTCAGTTTTGTAACTTGGTTAAGAATAAATATGTAAATTTATGCTTCTTTTTATTTTTATTATAAAAAAAAATAGTTCAAGAATTGCTATAAACCACTAATCAAATATGGTCACTCTAATCTAAAATCCTAAGCTAAATTATATATGAAAACTACTTCAAGCTTTTTCTTTGATTTTCCATAATATTTCTCTCGCCACTTTATCGCTGTCAAAACAATTAGTAAACTTTTCAATCAATTTCCAACCACTGTGCGGCACACAATTAATTGCGTAAACAGAAACGCAATGGCCGTGGCTAAAGCCTGAGCATTGAATTATTCAAATCGTTCATAATTACAGCTGGCAAAACGCGCGCGCGCTGCTCGACGCATTTATCAATTAAATGCGAATGCGGCAAATCCAGCAATTGAGCAACAACAACAACGACAGCAAGAACAATAGCTGCCGCAGCAGCAGCAACAACAATTAAATTATTAAAAGTTTGCCATAAATAAAGGCAACAACTTGACAATTATTAAAACGAATTACATGCAAGTTGGGCGTATGAAATGATGTCCCCAAGCCAAAAGGTCCACAGAGCAATGGGCACACAAATGCAGAGAGCAGAGAAGAAAGCGAAGCGGTTGAGCTGGCTGCTAGCGACTGCCAGATGCTCGCTCAAAAGGTGCATTTCTTACAAATGAAATGTCTAAATGAAAGAGTAGAGAAACTGTTAAGAGTAAGTCAAGGGCGTGATCGACTGCTAGATACACGCTCAGGTAAAATGCCAATGAAAATCGAATAATTTTCTTAATAAGCCTAATTAGCAGAGCAAGACAATAACTGTAAGCTGTAGCGTAAAATTGAGAGTCTAACCGACTGCTTGTTACGCGCTCAATAGTGTACTAAAAGCTCAATTAAGCAGCAGAAGAGAGCAACTTAAAAGAGCGAGTAGTTAGCATATGGTGAGTGAACAAAGAAAAGTGATACTGTTTGGTATAAATCTATTTCAGAAGCAGTTATCGTTATCGATAATCGAAAGTTGTAGAAATATTCAATAGAATGTGCCATTTCATCTTGAATAGTTTTCGTTCGTAAGGCGTCAGCATGCATGAAAAGTTGGACCATGATTTGACAATCTATTAGATCTGTAGTCAAATGAAGACAGCGGTCAAAAGGTAGAGAAATATAGAAATTTATAGTAGAAAAGTTGCTTCGGCTACCATATTCAAGATGCTAATTGTAATCTAGTCATACAATATTAAATCTTAGACTTAATTATTGATAAATTCTGTAATATTTCAAATCAAAGACAATAAAATAGTTCGCACATTTATTTAACACTCTTCAGAGTGCTCTCAGTTTGTCTAGCTATATTTTAATATAATATTAATATATATAATAATATTATATATATATATAATATTTTAAGGTCACAAACATTTCCAGTCAAACGCATAAACTTGTTTTTTGCTCTTTCACTGAGCGGGCATTGAAAGGGTTTTGCAACATGTCGTTGGGCATGGGATACAAAGGGCAAAACGATATATGAGCTCTTAAATTTATGCGTTGCTTTATGGACACACATGTGTGTCTGAGTGTGAGTGCGTGTGAGTGTGTGTGTATGCGTGTGCCTTTGCTGTGTGTGTGTTGTGTCCTGCGGGTTTATGAAATGCCAAGCGGCTGCTTTTTTGAACTGTTTAATCTCAATTACCAGTGCGAAATATGCAATAAATCTGTTAT
Source organism: Drosophila hydei (assembly GCF_003285905.1). Lineage (NCBI taxonomy): Eukaryota > Metazoa > Arthropoda > Insecta > Diptera > Drosophilidae > Drosophila > Drosophila hydei. The sequence goes on from NW_022045829.1 coordinate 1,380,977, forward strand.
TGTTTGTTGTTGTTTTAACTTGTTGTTTTCTGCTGCTCGTTCAGCAAGCGAACAAGAGAGTATATTGGTTATCTTTCTCTTTACTGCTATCTCAGTTTGTTTGTCTATTGGCGCAGTTGGTGTTAGAGAAAAAATATGTCTAGTCTATATATTTTATAAATAAATATAGGCTACGAATATACAGTATATATTAAAAATGTAAAGAATATAGTATAAAGTAAATATATATCTAACTGTATGCCTATATATATTTTATATATTTATATCTTTAATTATTTATATGTCTGTATATCTATATATATATTTTTATATGTGTGCCACTTGGTATCGCGGCAAATCGGTTAGAGCCGTTTCTTTTAAAGTTTTGAAGCTGGAAGCTTAAAACTTATCAAATTTTGGAGCTCCTCTATATATCTACGCTAATTTCTTATACATACTTTTTGAAGGTGTGGCAAATTGTAGCTCAGTTTTGGGGCTGTAAGCCCTGAATTCGATTTTAGACTTGACTGTTGACTGCTTCTAAAAAACCTATGTCAAATAGGGAATTTCTTAAATCGGAACTGGCTGCTTTTGCCTAAGCTAGCAACTTCAATTCTGTAGATCTGCTAGAGCTGTAAATTATATGAGTCATGCTTTGGGGCGTGGCTTAACTGATATTACTGCTGTGCGTATAAATTTAGCTGGCTGTAACGCGTGATTAACCTGAGCGAGTATTATGCAGTGGCTCAGGCCTCACTCTAACACGCTTAAGCGCGGTGTCATATGCTGTTGCTGTTGTTGTTGTTGTCGTTGTTGTTCTATGCTGTTGTTGTTGTTGTTGCTGTTGTCAGCCGTATGGATTCAAGTGCCCGCCGCAGTTGTTTCAAATTGCGCCTCTGAACTCCATTTTTTTGTTCACACTGCTCTGTACATATATTGTTTTTATGATTGTTTTTCGTGGATTGCGCAATAAAAACAAAAATAATGGCAGCACTTGAAAAAAGTATAAAAAAGCAAATATATATACACAAAATATATATATATAAATATTACGTGAAGTAACATACACAATTTGTGCATTGGCATTTTGGCTTTGCTTTTGTTTTATTTTTATGTTTTTTATTTGTATTTTGTTAGGCCGAGTTAAAGCCTTTAAGCACATAATTTCAATTGTTGTACATAACACAAAGGGATTAACTTTGATTTTGACATATGATTTGCGGGTGTGAGAGAGCTCTATGTGTGCGTGTGCAGCTGTGGCTATAAAAACAATTGCATGCCTGGATTTGTTGTTTGGCTTTATATGCCTGGCAGCCAGTGTAAATTACCAAAGCGAAATGCATGAAAAGCGCTTGAAAAGCTCCAAATGCTTCAGCTGCACGCAGAGTCTTGGGCTCGGGCTTGCGGTTTCTGGCCACTGAGCAGAAACACACAAAGATATTTTCGTTTGGGCAGCAAAAAATGCTCCTCGTATGCAACATTTCTATGGACTTTGCCTCTGCATAACCAAATGCAATTAAGGCACAGTTTAGCCGACTTACACGACGCTCCAAAGGCAGTCGAAAATTGAGTAAGCTCAAATTGAATTGAATCAAAAGAAAGAATGCAAAACAATTTTCCTTGACTTTTTCCTTTCTTTTCGTATTGAAAGTGTTTAAGCAGAAAAGGAAATGCTTATTTATATGCGTTGCAAAGTGGGGTATTAAGGGGAATTATTGTTTAGAATTAAGGCTGTGTAACAGGTTGAAAAGAATATTAAATATATGCTTAGATTTTATTGATAGGCTATACAATCGATGAAAGTAAACAATAAGCGATGATTTAGAATTCAGGAAGATCAATAATTGATGGGGTTCTCGTGAGTCTCTTGTATATTCTAGTAGATATGTTATGGCTCTCTCGCGTTATCTCTTTCTTTCTCTCTCTCTGTTTCCCTCTCTTTGTGATTCCATCTGAGTCACATCTCTCTGCATATAAATCTATTTGTCCCTAACCCTTTTTTTTTTTGTTTAACAACTGCTTAATTTAGATAAATATCGATAAAAATCGATGTTAGGCATATACTACATTCTTGTATATACTTTATCACTATGTATACCATCAATAGCTATTTTACACTTTTTGTCCATTATTCTCTCTAAATTTGATGCTGAAAACCCTACACGCTATCAACTTAAAGTTCCAAATATTTATACTTGTATTCCCTACTATAAATATTCAAATCTCTTTCTCGTCATATCTCGAAAACTTTCAAATCTATAGTCTTAATGTTCTGAGTATATACTTCTTATAGCTTAAGTTGACAAAGGGTAAAGTCTTCGTTTAATATCTCTTTTCATATAATTTATATTATATTGATTTCATTTTATCTCGAAAACTATAGCAGTAAAATATAATATGTTTGGTATGGGAATGCTATGAATGTATATATAAATTTTAAACATTATACTTTTTGCATGCCAACCCTTTGCTAACAAATAATACCTGCTAAGCACTAGATTACTCGAGGAAAACTAGTCAGCTGATGGTGATCTCAGCTTATCCCCAACTCTGACACTGGCAGCCACAAGCCACTTTTGCTTCTTTATTTATTTAATTCGTGTAACCCACATCCCTTTTAACTGCTCCCAAAAAAGCGCCGAGTTTAAAGAGTGTTACCACACTCATATAATATTATAATTTAATTCCATTTTTTTGTTGGCCCCGCAACTATGGCAACATTGTCCGCAGCAGCTGCTGCTGCTGTTGCTGCTGCAGTGTCATATATATTTAATTATTAATATAATTAATATTTTTTTGCTTGCACAAGCGAACTGTAAATAATTTATGCAACCAAAAATTGCATTGGCATAAAAAAGCATTAAAACTAAGAGCAATTAAAAAGCCCAATTAAATGTGAATTTTTAAATATGTGAGAAACAAAACAAACTCTTGAAGCAGTTGCAAAACGCTTTGATAAAATCTTTTTTGTTTTGATTTTGGAAAAATGAAACCGTAAAACAAAAACGAAACAATTTCCATGAACTTTGAAGGCATCTAATTGACTTTGAAGCGATTTTACGGCGATTAACTCGAATGTATCTCACAGAAACATGATGCCCAACTGCTGAACATGTATATATATTTCTATATATGTATATGTATCTGCTCTTACTTAACTTCATTTAAAGTTTTGAGCAGCTGCTTAAATTTTTGCCGCGCCCGAAGAGCAGAGCAGCAGCAGCAGCGGCGGCAAAGGCAGAGGCAGAGCCAGCTTATGTGCTAAATTTAAAACCTGCATGCCATTTACCAACAGACACACACAAATACACACACGTACACACACACACACACACACTCACACATACATGCATGTAAAAGCAACTTACATATGTTATTATCGCACAAACTCGCAAATTTTCGCCAGAGCGCAACGGCTCCCAAATGTATGCTACGTTTTTCAGCATTTTTCTTGCTGCGCTGCCTCTGCCGCCGCGCTGCCCCCAATGGACGCTCATACTTAAACATATTTATGCTAGTGGCAGGACTCGTTGGCTGCCGTTGCTGCTGCTGTTTGTTTTGCAGCTCGTTGACATTTGATGTCACTGTGTCAGCGGCATAAAAAATTAAAAGTATTAAAATGATGCTGAAATCCCAGGCTCCGCTGCCCAAGCCCTGATCCAAGCAGAAGTTTAGTAGTGACTGTAATAGAGAGAGACAGAGAGAGAGAGAGAGAGAGAGAGAGAGCGAGAACAGCTGAGCAAATCGCTGGCATAATATGCGTAATAAAAACTTGCGGTCGGCCTTTCTTGCCTTCAGTTTGACCTTTTCCATGGCAACTTTCCACTGTTGCCGGCCATGAGAAGGGACAGTTTGTTCTGTTGTTGTCGCTGTTGTTTGTGCGTTCCCAGTTGCTGCTTGTTATACTCTAAAGTAAGTGAGCTCTTTTACTCTGACATCATTTAACATGACAAGCAACTGAGAGCGCGCTACCCTAGGCAGTTGCCGACTTGCAAATGTCTAATGTCATATAAAACTCACAAAACTCTAACAAAAGTTAAATGGGTTTTATAAAAAAAAAAAAGAAATATAAAATCATTTTAATTAAGCTACCTTTCGCGTCACGTATTATTTCTTCAACATATATAAAAATATTTTTTATTTATTATTAAGAGTTTTAAAATGTATAATTAACAAAATGAATGTCAAAACTTTAATAAAAATTGACTTAAAGCATTTTTCTATATTTATTTAATATTTCATTTTGACCTTAGAAGAACTTAGAACTTGAAATAATCCACAATAAATATCACCTATTTGCTATACTCTAAAAAATTCATAGAAAATTTTGTTTCTTAGTTTGAAATTTCTTTCAAATATCTTACGTATCATCTATACTCTATTTTGTAGTATTATATATACAAATCTTTTATGTATTCAACACCAAAAGGAGAACTGCACAGCCCTGGTTCATGTTTCACTCTTGAAGCGTAACAAAAATTCGTTTTAGGCAAAAGCTGGAATTTTTGAAATTTTTAGGTTTTTTAAAGTCTTAACTCACCGCTTCGGGGCATAGACGGGGGTCAAGCAGCTAGGCAGTCAGTCAGTTAGGCACTCAGGCTATGAGGCGCCCGCATTGGGGCAACTGGCGGTCTGTGCGTGACAGACGTTGTTCTGCCTGTCACACGCTGCCCGCCAGTTTGCTTTGTTTTACGCGTAATCTGTCTGTCTCACTCTAGCTTGCTGTGCTCTTCTGTTGTACCTGCTGGCAATGGGCATTACGTCTGACTGTCTCACGGCCTCTCTCTCTGTCTGTCTGTTTGTCTCTCTGTCAGCCAACAAGTTAGTCATTTGCTGTATCAAAAATAAAACGCAAATAAAAAACTGTTACGACATATTTATCTTTTCTGGCGCAACTCTCGACCGTTCTGCCTGCTCGACTTTCTGTGGGTGAGATGTTTGTGCGTGTGTATTTGAGCAGAAATAAATTTGAAGGTGCATAAAAGAAGAAGCAGCAGGCGTACACACACACATCACTCACGCGTGCAGTCAACTGTGTGATGTATCGTTTGGTTTCACATGGTCAGCCCAAATGTTGCAAAAGTCTGATTCGATTTGTCACCATCAACATAATGAAAAACAATCAGTAAAATGCCAGACGGCAATTGTAGATTGATATTGATTTAGCTGAGCAAAGTTGCGCAGACAGCCTATGACAGCACCTGCCGATGATTAGGTAAACACTTTGAGAATCACCGAGAGAGGAGGCAAAGGAAGCAAACACAATTCAATGGTTTCAAAAACTATTTAATGCATTCAAATTGGCAGCAAAAATTAAGTAAATAGCAGCAAGTGAGGAAAAACACTTTCAAATAAATATGTAAAAGCATTGCATCAATATTAACTAATTAGAAGTAAATAAATAAAACAGCAGATTTAAAAATATACAGAAAAGCAAAAGTACAAAATAAATAAATATGAAATGTCAACAAAATGTATTTAAATTTTACGACAGTTAACATCCGAGTAAATATATTGATATAGAACTGTATAAACAAGTAAACAGACTGCTCTCTTTAAGGACTCAAGTATGAGCTAAACTGAGGCGAATCAGTTCTTGAATTACTTGCATTTTCTTAAGAAAGTTTTCAGAGCTTTAAAATTATTTTTCATTTTTTAAATTTGGCAAAGCACAGCATCGACTGCTATCGAAAAAGAATATGGAATTAGCTATCGAATAATGAACAATATCTGCCACGCCTTTTTTGCCTTTTACATGCATCGAATTCCCATTTTCAATGGGTTCAGACTTTATCCCAGGCTGAATTAATTATGCTTAGCCTAAACTCACGCAGACCCAATGGAAGTCTGTTTAGCTGTCATGAGAATTGCACAGAAAGGTCGTGTTAAAAAAACTCCGTTCAAATTGTATTTACAAGTTTATTCGCTGTCATTTAGAGTATCTTAAGTGTTTTTGTCTCAAGCTGTTGTCACATGATTAGCACCATATAAAAATGTATCCAGTAAAGAAGCTCCATCTTTGTCCGACTTGCTTTATTGCTTTAATTCGCATTAAATTACAGTTAAGTTTGTTCTTATCGCTCTCGTTCTCTATATCTGCTTCCTCTCTCCCTCTCTCTCTGTCATTTTTTGAAGCTCTCCTTTCTTTTATCAGCATTTTCTAGTACCGCCCTCGCTGCTTACGGCTTGGGCTGGCGCTGTTCCAAGTAGCGTGGCCCAAAGTAGTGGGTGCGTTGGTATTGAATGCTTCTTTGCTCTGCTTCTGCTTTATTAACCTGAATCTTGACCTTCGGCAATACAAACTGCTCATAATACTCATCTACAGAGGGAAAAGCGTCACACACATATATAGATTAGCTTATCTATAGAGCCCTTACCAAGTGTTAGTTCCATAATATTTGTATTGAACATATAGCAGGAGTTTTGCATGCCTCGATTGGTGTTCGGAGCGGCTGCATCAGCGCGCACATGCTGCTCATAATATTCATCTGTGGAGGAGACTCAATGAGTACATATAGCTTATGTAGAGAGAGGATTCCTGTTTGCCTAGCGTTAATTCGAGTTTCTTAGAGTTTAACACTTTTAACTGCTCAGCACTTGATTGTTCAGCCATTGGAAAGCCTTTTCAACTTTCTCAACAAATTTCAATTGAACTTTTTCTCTCTATCTCAAGTTTTAAATGCGTTTGACGTTTAATACTTGAAAGACTTGATTTGAGTTTTCTAAAGTTGTTGCTGAGGAGTGCGGAGTCAATAATATATCGATATCGATAGTCAAATAGAATATAGAATATAGAATATAGAATATAGAATATAGAGTATAGAATATAGAATATAGAATATAGAATATAGAATATAGAATATAGAATATAGAATATAGAATATAGAATATAGAATATAGAATATAGAATATAGAATATAGAATATAGAATATAGCCGTTATATATAATATATCCCATTATTTTCTAGAGAAAACGAATGATTCTTCACAGTGCATTAAACTTGGCTTTTAGTCTAAGCTTTTAGTATATGCTTTTAGTCAAGGCTTTTAGTCTACCAAAATCCTTGACTAAAGCACATGTTTCAATTCCTAAGAACTTGGAGCTTAGGCAACATATATTTTACTTATCCCAAATTCTAAGCTGACTTAAATAACTCGAGCGCATGCCTTGACTAGGGACTCTCAACTCTCTTTCCGTAGTAGTGCCTATCAGTAAAGGAATGTGAGTATATATATATATACATTTTTTCGGGGGTCTCTACTTTTATGGCGCCTCGTAATGTGCGCAGAGGTACCCAAACCATCGAAGCCTTAAAGCTCAACAATCGTGCTAATGGGCCGTACTCGTCGACGTCGTCCTTGTCAGAGTTCTAGCAGTTGTCGCCCGTCGTCGTCGACGTCGACGTCGACTTCGTCTGGTGTGCCAAAGTTTTTATTTGTTATTATATACTTTGGCGTGTCAAATAAACATCACACATCTACGTACATGAAACATGTTTTATATGCCAGCGCTCTATGAACGTCCTCTATGTGTGTGCTGACGTGTGTACGTGTGTGTGTGAGTGTGTGTGTGTGAGTGTGTGTGTGTGTGTGTGAGTGTGTGTGTGTGTGTGCGAGCTTCTACGTGCTGTGGTTGCGCACTTTTTTTGTGTTCAAGTTTGAGGCATTTGAATGCGAGCATGTAAGAGTATATGTATGTATGTGTGTGTGTGTGTGTTTGCGTGTGTGGGTATTGGAGTGTGAGTGCTGTAGCTCGTGTGTGACTGCGACTCATTTGCATGAATTGTCGCAAGCTTTTAGGTGAACTTCACCCTAAGTCGAGCTGAGGAGTTGCTCATAAGGCGACAATGTGTGAGCACAGTGGTATGCAAGTGCATAAACTAGAAATGAAAATTGGTTTTTAATAAGTTTTTAATGCAATTATAAAATTATTCGAGGTAGTCTTAAACATAAGTCTCGAATTGATGTATTCTATCTTAAAACATTTTTTATTGCATTATAAAATGCATTGATATATTTTTAGTAGCATAAAACATTTGTTAATTTTAAGTTTTTTTTGCTAATAATTTTTTATGTGTCCATATTTAATAGTTATATTTACAGTTATATCTAAAATTTTATATCGTTATATCTAAAATTTTGAATTTTTTTTTTAATGTTTAGTCTTACTCGTTTTTATTTTAGTTTTACTTTATTTATTTTTTTATTTTATATAAAAAAGATAATTAGGATTTCATGAAAATTTTATTTCATTTATTTATTTTGTAATGAATTATTTTATGTTTATATAAATATATTTTAAGCTTGTCACTTTCTTAGTTTAGTAATTATTTAATTTATTTATTTTTTTTTTTGCTTTTTAACAGTTTTTCTACATATATTTATTTCAATATATGTTTTCTGTTTATAAGCAAATCGATTTTGTACCACTGTGCTATTGAGTTGCGACTTTTAATGGTGCTCTCATGGCATCGGGAAGGGAATACCGTTAATTTTATGCCATTTTATTCACCCTAACGTGCGATTTATGCTAAGCAGTGACAAATAAATAAATGCCTAGACCGAAGGTGTCTGCCAGAGCTCGCCTAATGAGCGTCTTCATATATCATGCGTCATGCTTCATTTATTTGCAAACAAACAGCAATAGGTATATTTGCAAATCCACCAAACTATTTCCAACTATTAACTATATTTATTTTCAATGTTTTTATTTTCTTGAATGTTCAATTTGTTTTGGGCAGCCATTGAGAAATTGTTAAACTGTTGCCCTACTGTGTTTATTTGATATTTCAGACAAAATATTGCAATTTTTCGAATATTTGCATTCATATTTTTTGCTTCCTCTCTCGCTCGCTCTCTTCTTCTTCGTTTTTGTTTGCTAATTTTTTTATGGGGCTTTTAGTTTGTGTGAGCTTTGCCGACTAAGTGCTGGTCCTTTGCAAATGCATTCCCTTACAACTTTTATGACGCTGACAGTTTTTGCTTCTGTTTTATTTCGAATTTTTTTAAATTTAAACAACAAAAAAAAAAAACATTTTAGTAAATTTTCAAATTCTTAGTAGCGTTTTAATATTTTATTAAGGATGGTCTTTTACAATTTGAGCTGAGCTGCCGACAAGCTTATTTATTCGTGCATTTATTGACACAAAGCAAGAGATGTTGTTCATATTTTTTTTATATATTCTTTTTGCTTAGTTTGCCTTTATTTTATGTAAATAAATATTTGAGTTTATGATGAACAAAGCGAGTTACAGCAATATTTATTTTGATAACAGGGAAAGGCACTAGAAAATCACTTCTGATATGCCAAGAATATCTCAAGCAAATAATATTTTAATCAAATTGTTTGTATCTGCAAAAATATGTGTAAGTATTTTGACAAATTTCAATGCAATATTGCAGTTATATTTACTTCAAGTGGATCTTAACTAAACTCCTTTTCATCTGCTTTCTCACATGCCCTTGCCCACAAGATAAAGCACTTAAAATAACTCTAAGTCATGGCCCAAAAATACTAAGCGTATTAAGCTGTTAACTAACTTTTCTTCTATCCTTTCCCTCAGCATGCACCTGTACCTAGCGCTGATCTCGTGCCTCGTCTGCACCGCACACTGCTGGCAGTTCGATGGTGGGGGCGCTGCTGCTGCGGGTCAAAGGTTGCAGCGCAATGCCAGGAATACGGCGCGAGCCTTGGCACGTGGTCCACCGCCGGCGCGAGGATCAGCTGCGCTGCTTGGCAGCCAGCAGCAGGATGTGCTCTATGCGTGTCCACTCAACTCGATGTGCCAGTGCGCTGGATTGCCCAACGAGACGTCCACGCTGATTGAGATTAATTGCAACGAGGTGGCGCTGTACAAGTTTCCAGGTAAGATATATAGGTATAAGTATATGTATATATATATATATATTTATATATGTATTGAAGTTATTCAGCTGCTGTCAATGTGTGCTGGACCAGCAGCTGCGGCTACATTCAACTTGTCTCGCTTTTATTTATGTGGCAAATATTTTTGTTGCCAACTCGGGCGACAATGAAACTTGCCACTAGCTGCTTTACTCTCTGTCCACCCCGCTCTACCTCGCATTCTCCTTCGCTTTCCCTCTGTTGCCTGGAGCGCAATGTAATTTTTTAATGAAGCTTCAAACGGCTTTGTCCTGCCTGCTTGGCTGGCTGCTTGGCTGCCTGCCGTTGCTGTGTTACCCACAACAAAATTAAATCTTACATTTAAGTTTGCCAATTAGTTGTAAAAATAAAGTTTTCTTCTTCATTCGCTGGGCTGTTTTTGTTTTTTTCTTTTTTTTCTCGGGCTATGGCTCTTCTATAAAGTTTTTTAACGATTGCTGTGGCAAAAATTCAACGCTAATTTTGTAGTTTTTAAGTAATGAATGGCAAGTTTTGTGCTCCATTGTCATTTCGTTAGCATTGCGCATTCGTTACCCCAAAAAACTCTCTGAACTGCCCTCGCTCCCACCCGCCAACCTCTCTCTCTCACTCGCCCTGTTGTGCCGCAAAAATATTGCCATTAGCTACAGTGCTGCAAAATGCAAACAACGGGCCACGCCTGCCGCCCTTTTTCATGGCAAGTTGCGGCATAAAGTTGCAAATACTCCCAAAAACTGTTGACTACCAAAACACACACAACACCACTTACACACACACACTTACACACACATTGACAGACAGTCCAGGCAAATGTCAGATATGAACGCTCGAGCCACTGAAAAGTTTTCTTGGCTTCCAATTGCGCTGGCTCTTTTAGGGGGTTGGGGCTGTTGCTTGGCAGGCAGGAGTGTGCGGCAAGTGTGCTGCCTGTTGCTACGCCCACTGCCTGGCCTGCTCTGCTATTGCTGTTTTCCGCATTGCCAATTAATCTATCAAAATATTCGACGTATTTCGAAAATTTACTTTTTCTACTGCGACTTTGGCTGCTTATCCAGGTTATTTGTTATAACAGATGTAGACTTAATGAATTGTATATGTATATATATACATATATGTATATACATATATAAATGCATTGCAATTCAAAAGAATTTTGATTGATTTTAAAGCCTTAATCTCTGAAAATTAATAAGTCTAACTGTAGAACAGGTAAATAGTAATCTAACTAAAAAACTTGTTCATCTTAGCTCTGATAACGAGGCAGTTTTAGTTTCATTTGCCATTTGCCACGACTTCCAAGAAGTTGTCAACTTCTAGAGCAGCTCAACAATAATTCAGCTGTTAAATTCATGGTTTTCACTTATCAAACTGTTAAAGAAATGAATTAACCCTAGCTTTTTTTATATATATAATTGATGCTTAACCTTTAGAGCAGCTCAACAGTTAATAAGTTGATACATTTAGGGGTTTGAGCTATAGAAAAAAGTAATGCTTGCTTCACACACTCAAAGGGAATTAATTTGATTTGTTAATCTATATACCACATTCAAGTCTATAAAAAGGATGTTCAAAAAAAGCAACAGCAAGAGAATTTACAGTAAATCTATAATATTTAAAAAAAGTTACTGGAGTTCTGGTTTTGAAATGTTTAAGCTTCATCCAAGGCTTTATGTAGGGGATCACGCATTTCTCAGTTCTCAAAGCTCTGAATGTTGCCTTGACATCAGTCAAACATAGACAGAGATGGAACATCAGACAGGCAGAGAAAGAGAGAGAGAGAGAGATAGAAAGAGAGAAAGAGAGAGACACAGTCAGACAGACTTTTTCACTTGATTAACAGGAATTTGATTTCATTAGAAAGCAACTTTAATAAATAAGAAACAATGTAATTTTGTCAAATACAAAAAAATTTGTTATCTATAATTAACGATAACAAAGCAGAGCAGAGCTTAAAGTGAGCCAAAGTAAATTTTGTTGCATTTAGATTAAATTCCAGTCGACATATTTGAAATGCTTACGCAGTTCAAGAAATTCCACTGGCATTTCTGTGAGCATGAAATTCATGAAATTTTTATTCAAATAATAATGTTTTATTCAATATGATTTGGCGCGTTTGTGCAGACAGTTGCAGAGCTCTGGCCCGGCTGTTGATTAGCTTGGCTAACAAATCTTTTGCCCCAGGGGCAAACGGGCGTTACAACTATTGCAATTACAATCTGCTCGCTTATATATATATATATAAATGTGTGTGTGTGAGTGGATATATATTCAAACAAATGTCTCACTTGAATGCAATTTATGTCTTGCATTGGAAGAAACTGCAGCAAATGCACAAAACTTTTGCCAATTAGCAATTCTAATGTGGAAAAAACGAGCTGATGCGGGGGCGGAGACGGTTGGGGGCGCTGCCAAAAAACACTTTGCTTGACAGTCTGGCTAATTGCGTGCCACGCCCGCAAAAGCCGCCGTCCAGTGCCCACAGCTGGACATTGTGCTGTGGCTAGGTTTGCTTTTGGCCACAGCAACCACTGGCATGCCGGGCCAGGTCTGTCCTGTCTGTCCCGGCTGTCCAGGCTGTCCCGTCCTGTCTGTCTGCCTGTCTTTGGCCTGCTCTGTCCTGTCCTGGCCTTGCCCGGCCCGGCCAGCACACATCAGATGTTGCATACTTTTCAGCGCACAAAAATATGCAACCAGCAGCTGCAGCAGCGGGCGGCATTCGCAATGACGATGACAACGACTTGAAATTCATTAAAAATTCCAAAATTTGTGTTGCCAAAAATATGTGACAGCAGCAACAGCAACAGCAGCAGCCACAGCAAAACATTCGAATATGCCTTGACGTTTGCAGCACAAATAAAATAAAAATTAGATAGAAGAAAAGTTATTTGAATTGTGCAGAGCATATAAAATACTCTGTCAGACATGTTAAATATGCTCTCAAAACTAAAGGTAAATATACCTTTATATATGTATATTTATATAACTGTAAATATATATATATACTTATGTATACCTATTCATATTCACCTATAGTTAGCTGTATGTACACAAATGTAGCTTAGACTTCATTTCATATATGCAAGCTCTTTGGGCTGCAGCAGCCTATACAATTCAATGTTTTTAATATAAATATAATAATATAATAATACAATGGAATTTGAAACTTAAAGACACAATAATCTGCTTGCAGGCTGAGGAACTCATCTAGAATAGTTTAAAATTGCTTTCATGACAGATCTTATCACAGCTGCTCTGCTCATACATATTGAATGCTCTCAGAGCAGAGCCAATGCTACGTCAAGTCTCATTTGACTTGCAATTCTGGTCAGCGATTGGCTGTAGAAGTCTTTTTAAGCGCTGTATGACGGGCGCATCTATGAAGCATACTGAGATATATTTGTCTCTCTCTCTCTAACACACTTTCGCTATGTGCTGCGCAGCATAGGCATAGCTGTGTGTTAAAGTGAGAGAACTCTAGTTATATAATGTGTATATGCGTGTGTGTGTTTGTGTTTGCATAAGTTGACAGCGGCATGATCACTGCAATTGTGGCTTGTCAATGTCAGTCTGCAAGTGCTTTAAGGGTACGACTCATACAGATAGTAGCAGCAGGAAATATATAAAAGCTGAAAGACAGATATATATATACAATTAATATGAAGTAAAGCTAATTTGTCTTGATTTTACAGAACTAACCTAAGGTTGGAATATCTAAAAAAAAAATATATATATATAAATATATATATATTTATATATTCTTTTTTTTCAGAATTTCTAACATTAAGTAAATTCTATAAAAAGATAAATTAATTTAACTCCAGAATAATAACTTCTGAACTTCTTCAGTTCATTCACAGTGAAATGCTTGGAATATTTTAAATACAAGAGACCTGTTTCTTAACCAACTATGGACAGATTATTGCGAAAAGTGTAAAAAGACATAGCTATAGATGCTACAGTTGCTAAATGCAGCAGGCTGACTACAAAGTACATTAGCAATTTAACACTCTAAGACTAGCTAGAAGCAAGCAAGTTTACAAAGTGATCAGCTTTACTCGACTGCCGCATAGTGCCTCATGGCAACGGCAACCGCAACTCTCATTAGCAACTCGCAACTCTTTGAGCTGAGACTCAGTTCAGTTATGCAACCTTTTGTTAGACGCGTGCCACAAAACATCAAAAGTGAACTAAGCGAGCACAAAATTTGTCATGTTGTAAGCTGGCAAGCCGCTTACGACATAGAGCGGCTTAAAAGTCAATGAGTCAATGAGTCAATGAGTCAATGAGTCAATGAGTCACACTGTGAATGTAGCCAACAAATATGACACTATTTCTGTACATTTCGTATTCAAAATATTTATGCCTTTGGGCCATCAATAGGAGCGTAAGCACAAAATATGTTTGCCAATTTCGAAGCGCAAAATTTAAAGTGCAAATTGTTTTGTGCTCGGGTCGTAAATGATATTTAAGCCACAAATGTGCAATTTCGATTTATTTTTAATGTTTTCTGGTCATTTTCACGCTTGGCCAGTGTTGCTGATGCGCCCCCAGGGCAGCTGCTACACACATGCAGCAGGCAGCAGCAGCAGCATTCGCTTCATATTCAATTCGGCCACAATTTTCATGTTGAAACTATTTCTTAACAGTAGCCAGGCCAGGCCTGGCTCGGCTAGGCAGGCAGTCAGCTTACACAAGCTGCTGCACGTTTCCTGCTGCTGACATCCTCCAACTCCAGCCTCGCAGGACACACAAAACTATATGGATATAAATGAAGCCCACACACTCGCTTCTTATGCTTGGCCGCCTTGCCTCAATAAATGCCTCGACCAAAACAATAACTTTTCAGCTGACGTAATCTTCATCAGCACATACGTTCATAGGTCAAAAGCTAAGAGGGGCAGAGGCAGAGGCAGAGGCAGTGGCAGAGACTGTCCCACCCGCATGGGCAGCCTATGGAAATTGAAAGTGTTCTGGCTGCGATAGCATTCAGATCAAAGATAGTTTCACAACTATCCACTGCGAGAAGGAACTTGATTTACGACTGCTTTTGGGAACACTTTTTAAAAGCATTTCTAAAGTTTCAAAGAAAATATTTCACTTGATTTAAATCAATGGCAGCATAAATAATACAAGTGTTATTAACATAAGTTGTACAGTTTTTTGTTAAATTATTATAAATATAAATTATAAATATATATAAAGTTTTGAAATTGAATTTTTATGAAGTATGAGTAGGTTTGCTATAATCAGTGCATTGCTACTCGTTCGTCTTTCAGTCAGTCTGTCTGTCTCTCGTGCAGTCGGTCTGCATGTCAAACTCGAGTCTAGAGACTTGAAATGAGGAAGATAATTTCGGCTGATCAAGGTACAACTATAGCTGCAGCCATTTATGTTATAGATAATTAACAGCCGTCAGCATTTTCTATGAACAGAAGTGAGCGTGCTCTAGTCGGGACGGCTCGACTGTTAAATACCCGGAGCTCTGCGAAGCGGCTTGGCGTGCAGATGAGCTTTGCTATGGACACTTAAATGTTGAATAACATTTTTTTAGATGAAATTTCGTGGTGAAATTTTCAGAGCACAATTATGGCATGATGGTTGCATTGGCCAATTGGAACTCATGTGTTTTTTGGCTAAGGGGAGGAGATGGCCAAAATTAAAAATTCTAACATTTCTGTGTTCAATATAGAAAATAAAACAGTAAATCTGAAGTCTCCAACATTTGCGATATTCCAGCTACGCTTTAAACAGCGCGGCCAAATGATCGATTTTTATCGATAATAAGGAAATGCGATAACGAAAAAAAGGTTAGCTTGTACTGCATACTATACGCATGACAAATATTTCAAGTTCCTAGTTATTGTGGCTTATGAGAGAGGAGAGATGAGAGACGGCCGAACAGATCGACATGGCTAAATTGCATCAGCTCGTCGTACTCATCAAGAATATATACTGAGTGTTACATATATTGTCACAAACCTTCACATACTGAGTTTCCAAAGTCAATAAGTTCAGTGCATAAATTTCTAAAGTTAATATGGCATAGCACATGAGTGGCAGGCTTTACTTTCTACAACTAGAACCTCAAAGTCAAACGGCTTATTTGCTGTTGAGCTGTTCTAAAGATTAAGTATCTGTTATATATAAAACAAGAGCGAGGGTTAATTCATATCTTTCACAGTTTGATAAGTGAAAACCATGAATTTAACAGCAGAATTATTGTTGAGCTGCTCTAGAAGTTGACAACTTCTTGGAAGTCGTGGCAAATGGCAAATGAAACTAAAACTGCCTCGTTATCAGAGCTAAGATGAACCAGTTTTGTAGTTAGATTACTATTGAGCTGCTCTACAGTTAGACTTATCAATTATCAATTGCTTTACTTTAACTGTTTAAGAACCGCGAGCAAGTTTTGCTAGTTTTTGCCG
The DNA here is from genome assembly GCF_003285905.1 of Drosophila hydei. Taxonomy (NCBI): domain Eukaryota; kingdom Metazoa; phylum Arthropoda; class Insecta; order Diptera; family Drosophilidae; genus Drosophila; species Drosophila hydei. The sequence continues at coordinate 1,397,264 of NW_022045829.1, forward strand.
GATTCGCTTTATGCTGGCTTGAAAACTATTCAAAGTGGGTTTTGAATTGCATTCATTTACTATTTATTGAATTATTCGTGTTTAACTATGAAAAGTTAGAGGAAAAAACAAACGCATTTGAGTTGTATTTAATTAAATAGAATTTATTGAAACATGTTTTTTTCGGGCGGGGGTCTGACGAGAAAACATATTTGAAATAAATATGTATTTGCCGGGCTCAAACAGAATTTTTTGCACTCTTAATTTATTTGTAGCGAAATTGTTTGGCGCCATGTGCTATAAAGCATAATTACTGGAATTATTTGAGTTTATTTTTATTAATTTTATGCATGATTTGGCTGGCCAGCAAATAAATATGAATAATATTATTATTTAACTAAAAATGGAAGTAAACACAAATTGTGAATGCAATGCATAAATAATTGTATTTAATACTGTTGAGCGAGGAGCTGCAAACCATATTTAAATATTAATTTGCAATAGTTTCGGACAAAGCCACAAGCCACTCTTACTGCGATGCATACAGAGAGAGAGAGAGAGGGATATATATATATATATATATGTATCCTTGGACTTTATTTTTTGTTTTGTTTTCTGCTTGCTTTTGGCAAGTTGAATAAACATTTGGCAAGTGACGCAAACGAGTGGCGGAGGGCGGGCATTGGCGACGTTGGCAGCCAAAGTAAATAAATAAATATGCTAGCCATTTGTCAGAGAATTGACTTGAGGCCATAAAATAGAAGCCAACATGCACGATGGACACAAACACAAACTGCCACAGCAGCTAGAAGTTTATTAACGCCATATGTTGTGTGTGCTGTGTGTGTGTTGTGTGTGTTGTCCACTCATAACAAGAGCTACAGCAACAGCTGTATAGCTTAGATATGCACACATTCTATAGACACACACACACACTCTCACACACCACTCCCTCTCCCAACCAAGCGGCCATCGTGCATAGCCAATGCGTTTGCTAGCCACGTTGCCAGTTGGCTAGTGCGCGCGTGTCAACAGGGCGTATGATTAATATTGTATTAATATGCGATATGTAATTAAGATGTAAGTTGTTTGCATATATCGTCGTTTACTCTGTGTGCGTGTGTATTAGCCACACACACACACGCACATTTCAAACTAATTTTGCCGTCTTTAAGCAACGAGTCGCATTAAATAAATTATTATTAAATGCGTTTATGAATTAATTATTGTTTAATAACTGCATTTCATCAGGACAAAGCTTTGCCACAACAATTTAATATGTAACAAAATTAATTTCACTTCCAAATTTATTCAAAAGTGTTCGAGTGGGGTGTGCTCGACTTGGATATACCCCGAACTCTGCGCAGAATTGTTATTGCCAGCAGCCTAAGCTGCTTTTATAGATGCATGGGTAGTCAACAGACACACAAGTGGTTCTAGTTTTACTTACTCAAATTTCAGAGTCACACAAGTCTCTAAGACTCAATGGAAGCTGCACAAATATCCAAAATTTGTTAGATATAAAATCATTGTTTTTATGCTAAGGTAAATTTGAAGTCTTTTGTGGCGTCGAGCGACGCTTACAAAACAAAATCAGATTTTATCGATTTTTATTTACCGATATTAGGCATATGGCATGAGTTATCGAAGAGCACATGACAAGCTCAAGCTGCTGGGTTTGGTTATAAAACAATTTACACAATTAAAATTGCAAGACTCTGGCTTATCAAATTTCTGCGGTTCTGTGACTCAGCATCTTCTGCTGATCAATAATCAATGTACTGTATTTGCCACGCCTTCTGCCCCACAATGCTTAGCATTGTCATTTTCAATGTAGTCTGGCTATGAAAAAACACGAATTTAACTCGAAACTCAATTTTAATTAATAATTTCAATAGAAAGCCTTTACAGTTTATGTGTGTGTTGGGGCTAACAGCACTAAAAAAAATAGTTGTAGACTTTGCTGAACTAATTTGTGTGGCTCGACGTAATTGTTCATTAATTGTTTAAGTGCAGTCAACTGTAAAGTTGAATTGCTGCTGAAATGTTCATGGCCAAATCAATGACAATTCCAAACAATCTGCAATTGCAATTGCAATCGCATTCGCATTCGCATTTCATTTTGACTTTAGCTCACACACACACAGACACACATACAGTCATGCATACATGCATATTGTATATGTCAATCCATGTCGCTCTCTCTGTCTCTGTCTCTGTCTCTGTCTCTCTCTGTGTCTCTTATTTTGAAAGCTGTCAGGCAGAGCCTGCTAACTAAAAATAAAACGAAAGTCGAGTCAAGCCACAGCAACAACAATAATAGAACGAGCTTTACCAACTGTTTAATGCCTGCGAATTTCTATAATTTGAGCTAGGCAGTGAAACAATGAGTTTGGTCTTCAGCCGAAATGCGGGTTCAATGCAATTTGTATATATATTAAGAGCACATTTATGTTGAGCTAAGCGCAAGAATTGATTAACTTAGCTGTTAAGCTATGCCAGTTATCAGTTATACTGCTGTGCCAATAGGCGTGAATCTAGAATGCTTGGAAAATCTTAAGAGGCATCTATGAGTGCTAATCTTTAGAGTTGGTCTATGGTAACTTGGCTGTTAAGCTGAATAACTTCAAGAGAGTGTAAGCTATAGTTTTTTCCCATGTGACCTTAAAGTCAATCAATAGAGTTGATTAACTCAGCAATTCAGTTGTCAAAGGCTTAGAAAGTTAGCTGCAAAATGATAGAAGATACAGCTGGTCTGACTTGCCACAATATGATTTAACCTGTCAAATATATTAATATATATAATATATTATATGCTGCATGTATTTAAATTAGTTGATAGTTAAAATAAAAAAAACTATGTGCAGTTTCCTGATGTGCCAGACTTTCGACAGACATAATTTGTGGGTCGATCTCTAGAGTAGGTCAGCAATGCCCCAGGAACCATTCTCTTGTTATAAAGCAATAGAGCATGGTAGCTTTATTATGTAAGAAAATGTATTTCTATTCTGAAAATAGCCATTAAAAATAATAATAATAATAATAAGTCAAATAAATTTCTATTCGATAAATACTCAAAATTTTCTAAGCCTAGAGGCTTAGCTGCAGGAGCGCCTTCATTCTAGCTCCCTCTCTTTCAAGCCTATATTCTATGCTAAGAAAAGAAAAATAGTATATATATTATATATTATATATATTATATATTATATATTATATATTATATATTATATATTATATATTATATATTATATATTATATATTATATATTATATATTATATATTATATATTGTATATTATATATTATATATTATATATTATATATTGTATATTATATATTATATATTATATATTATATATATTATACAATTTATATATTATAGACACACTCTGAAACCAATATGCCCCCAATTCACTCTCAATGTGAACGCGCATAAAAAGCAGAATTTCGCAACCAAAAACCAAATGAAACCGACAAAAATATAAAAAATAGTCAAATAGTGGCAGAAGAAGAAGAAGCGTAGCCAGAGCCGTAGTCAGAGCCGAAGCCGGAGCCAGCGCAATGACAATTCACGTAAAAAATTTTCAATTAAAAGCGAAAAGTACATTTTCATGTTGCACGTCAGTTGGCTGGCCGCTGCAGTTGATACCGCTCGTTGCGCTCGCTTTGCCCAACAACGACAACAACAGCAACAACAATGTTATCTTTTTTTTCGGCTCTGAATGTTGTGGGCGTGGCGCGTCGCATTTGCCGCTTTACTTGAGCTAAGGCCAGGCCATAATTTAAGCTGACAAGCATGACATGGAAATTCCCTTTGGAGCCGCATTTCATATAATCAGGCTAAAAACACATGGTCACCAGACGCCTGCCAGGCGTCCCCAAAGAGCGTGGGGCCAAGGGGGCTGGTGGCGGGGGCGTGTGTTTAGCTGGAGGCGCACTCCAAGGACCTTGTCGCTATTGTTAATTAACACATGCTCAGCGAATCGCAAATTAATTGCGACACTCGCATTGCCCCGCGTGGCGCCCATTAAAACTATGCAGCAGGTGCTTGGCCTTTTGACCCGCAGCATGTTTATCCAGCTGCGGATTACATGGCAATTTAGATGGCCAAACATTAGGCAGCTCTGAGTGGGGCCTAAAATGCGATTTCAATGAAATTAGCCAATGATAGCCAAGCAGCGAAGACACTCACTCAGAATATATATATAAATATTTATATATATATATGTATGTATATATTCTGTATATATATATATGCACTCTGACATGATAGGACATGACATGACGAGACAGGATTTATAATCAGATTCATTAGGTAATTACCTCGTCTTATTTTTGATATGTATTTATTTTCTACTTACTTAACGTGGCTAACAATATGCTGGCCTTGATAGTTTCTCAGTTTCCATACTCGTTCACGAACTGAATATAGAGCATATTGGTTTCCCTTTAGAGTTTTGTATATGTATATGTATATGTATATGTATATGTATATGTATATGTATATGTGTATGTGTATGTATATGTATATGTATGTGTATAGGTATATGTATATGTATATGTATATGTATATGTATATGTATTTGTATATGTATATGTTTATGTATATGTATACAAATATGTGTATGTATGTGTATATAGGCCTCTTAGGGCTTGGCAATTCAGAGACAATTAAGTATGTTATAGTCGTTCGATTCAGCCTTCATAATACTTGTTCCAGTTTGTTTGTTTGTTTCTTTTCTGGTAAGTCTACACTTAACTAAACTGCCAAATGTTTTCTTTGCAGAAAAGTGCTTTAAGCTTTGGCACATAAGTGCTAAGATGCAAAGGGTTCCAGCTCTACACAATTCATTATTTGTTTCCACACTGATGATCTTCTAGCTTTGATAACAATGGCAGCACTGATCAGCTTTCAGGGTATCTTTTAGTCGAGCACTTCCGACTTACATGCTTAATTTGTAGGCAGATAAATGCGTGTATTCTTAATATATATTATATATATTATATTATATATAATATATATTATATGTCTGTCTCTAATGTCTAGTGTTTTTCTATATAGTATAACTCTATAAGATATATATCTAAATATAAATATACAAAATATTTTATATGGTTCTCTCATATACTAATCTCTTCTTTATAGAGCTCTAAATAAATATATAAATCTAAATATATCCTTCAATCGCTTTTCGCACATAGAAGTATTTATCTATATAGCATAACTCAACAGATTCATAGACTTGTGCTGCAGTCAGTTTTCTGTTATATTTACGGATATTTTTGACAATTCTATAACATAAAAATTTGTTAAAGTTCCACAATGTCTTACCTAACAAGAGTTCTTCTAGGTCTTCTTTCACATGATTTTGGTATATTAAAGCATTTCTCTCTATAATATAGCTCTGCAGCCATATTTAGTTTGTAAGCATATATATATATATATATATATATATATATATATATATATATATATATATATATATATATCGACAACCTTTTCATTATGTTTCTAGCACTCTTTTTGTATTATTTTCGCAGTGTATATTCCCTGACATATTTGCTGTGAGTCGAAATTATCTTAGCTATTTGGCTCTTAATGTTATATAAATTTTGTGCAGTTCTTTGCTTGGCCTGCAGCTGCTGCTGCTCCATCTCCTGCTCCAACTGCTGCTCCATCTCCTGCTTCGTCTTCGTCTTGTTGTTGCTGTTGGCCAATCAAGTCAAGCGTTTTCTGCGCGCGCTGTTTGTTTTGCCAACGATGTCACTCTTCCAATATATCTAAAGTGCCTTTTTAAATTGCTTTGGTCGTTGTCCTATTATGGCGGGTGGTCGATGGGGCGGGGCGGGGCGAGGCGGAGCGGTAAAAGGAAAAAGCGCATAAAAATCAAAGTCCTGCCCCGTTGGGCAGGCTAGCCGCTAGCTCTTGCCCGCCCGCTCTGTTCTTGGTCTATTGTATGGGCCAATGGCTCGCTGATGACCCATTTGCTTTAACGCGCCTGCTATCAAACTGCCAAAACAAAAGCCATCATCGTTAGCCTCAGTCTTCTACGGGCTATTGGCATGGCGAAGGCGGCGGCGGGGCAGCAGCAGGGGCAGGGGCGTGGTTCAACTGTTCCCTCGGGTTATGGGAAACGTTTCAAATGCCGTTTAAAATCAATTTGAATGATGAACTGGCGGCGGCCAATGCTGGCAGGCAGCATCACTTTGACTTGGTCGTCCATGCCACATCAATATATTCCACACACACACACACATGTCACTCATCTCTCTCTCTCTTACTGTCTCTCTCACTCGTTCTCTCTTATCTCTTTTGTAGAATTCATACACAGCAGCGTGCGATATATCGAAATGTCGAATACGCATTTGCAGAGCGTCGACGATGAAACGTTTCAGGGTTTGCGTCTGAAGACTCTGAAGCTAATCGACAACGAGCTGCAGGACATATCCGAGCGCAGTTTCAGGTGAGTGTGAAGGTCAACACGGGTGCGTTGCAATGGAGTAAGGGCTACGTGTGCTGGCATTTGCGATTAGGGCGGGCGCATAAGTGCTGAGCCATGATGATGCACTCTGGCTCATAAATACACACACACACACGTACTCACACACACACACACACACACACATTTCATTTATTCTGATGATGCGACAGTTTTTCCAGGCCTATTTATATGGCCGCTGTGCGGCAGTTTTTCACGGTTTTCTTTCTTTTTGGCATTTTGGTGTGTTTATGTGTTTGTAGTGCACACACACACGCACACACACACACACATATTTTACAACATATAACTGCAAGCTGTAAAAAAGGCGTAAAATTAAGTTTAACAAACGACTAGCGCGAGGTGGAGCTGGGAGAGAGACAGAAGAGCATTGGCTGTGGAGTGTTTCATGGGGCACTCAGGCTGAAAATGCAGGCAGGAAATGCAAACTCACATGGCGAATACAGTAAACTACACTCACACACACACTCACACACACACTCACACACACACTCACACACACACTCACACACACACTCACACACACACGCACATTCAGACACACGGCTGGGCAAAAGAAAAACTTTCAAGCGCTATTTGTTTGAGTGTAAATAATCACAAAAAAAAAAAATAGGGAAAGGAGCAGCGGAAAAGCGAGTCAAAAAAATAAATAAACTTGCAGCAAAACGACATTTTAATACCCTAGCGAAAAAAAAAACAATGAGCATTTAGTGGACAATTATAAATATCTCTTGTGGAAACTCGAAAAGTTTCATTTACTTTTGGATTGCATTGAAATTGTGAATATCTCAGATAAAGATAAACAAATATATGAAAAGGCTACAGATTGACTACGGGTAAAGGGAAGAAAAAGAAGGACAGACAGAGAGAGACTGACTGAGAAATATACAGAGGCGAGAAAGAGAGAAAAGGGAAAGATGAAAGAAGAGAAGAGAGAGAGAAGAGAAGAGAAGAGAGAGAAGAGAGAAAGAGAAGACTGAGAGAGAGAGAGATTCAACGAGGATGCTCGCATCTACGATACACCATCCGCCCACGCTCTCCTATCCTCTCGCTCCCTCCGCTCCCCTTCTCTCTCTCTTCTCCCTCTCTCTCTCCGCTTCTCTCCTCTCTCTTCCTCCCCTCTCCTCTCTTCCCCTCTCCTCTCCTCTCCCCTCTCCTCCCATCTCTCTCCTCTCTCTCTTTTCGCCCCTCTCTCTCTCATCTTTCTCCGCTTCTCCCCTCTCCCTTCGCTCCTCTCTCCTCTCTCCTCCCTCCTCTCTCTCTTCTCCTCTCTCTCCTCCTCTCTTCCTCTCTCTCTCTCCTCTCTCTCTCCCCCCTCTCCTCCCTCTCGCCTCTTCTCTCCTCTCCGCTCCTCTCTCTCTCTCCCTCTCTCTCTCTCTTCTCCCCCTCTCTCTCCCCTTTCTCGCCTCTTCTCCCGCGGCTCTCGTCCTCTTCTCTCTCCTGCCTCTCTGTTCTCTCTCCTTCCTCCTCGCTCCCCTCTCTCTCCTCTCTCTCTCTCTCCCTCCCGCCTCCCTTGCTCGCCCGCTGCTCTTTCCTCGCGTCCTCCCTGCGCTCTTTCTTTCTCGCACCCGCTGCGAACTACACAGAACCGGGCTAACAAAGAAAAAAAAAGAATATATCCGCCCGCAATGCCGAAACGCGAAAACCTGTGGTGTGGGAGATAGAAGGATGCAATGATAAAAAAATGGCGAGAGATAGACAGCTGCGTAAGAGAGCTATATAAAGGCGGGAGTGACAGAAGAGAGAAAGTATAAAAAGATAGAAATCAAGAAAGTCAAGAGAGAAAACATAAACAAAGAGAAATATATTTAGATAGAGTGAAGGAGAGAAATCGAAATAGAGAAACGCAAAAATAAATTAAATAAAGAGATAGTAAGAAAAAAACGAGAGAGAGAGAGAGAGAGAGAGAAAGAAGACATACATCGGAAAAGAATAAATTTTGGAATCCCATGAATTTAATATATGAATGTTCAGGTATCTTAGGTATCTTAGGTATCGTAGGTATCTTATGTCATAAGAGATCAACAATTATCATAAATTGAAAATAAAAAAAATAATAATTTAGAAACACTAAATTAAGTATAAATATATAAACATAACACCAGCAACTAATACTGAAGCTGCTTATTAAACGAGAGAAGAGCAAAGAACTGAACAGCCGAAAAGATGTGCCACAAAGAGATGCCTGTAGATGGGGCAGAAATATGTTATCTCTTTGCTGATAAGCATTCGGCTTGTTCGGCTATGCCGCAATTATGTGTAGTTCGCCAACTATAATACCCTGCACGAGGGGGGCGAGCGGAGAACGGCTCGAAATATGCATAGAGAGCGTTGTACAGACGGCGTACAACAAGCACATATTTCGTCAGCTTTTTTATGGTCCCACACAACACATCACATCAAACACTGTGTGACTGTATGTGAACTCTCTCTCGCTCTCTCGCTCCCCCCTCTGTCGCTCCCTCTCTCTCTGTTTTGCATTCTCTTTCTCTTTTTACCACTCGACCGCATTTGGCAGTTGTTGGGTTTTTCCTTTTGGGCGGCATGAAATGAAACGCGAAAATTTTTTAACGAGCACAAAGAACTCAAACCAAACCAGCCTCCACATAGCCCCTCTACGCCCGCCCACCGCAAAACCAGCAAACCCGCTCAACCCAGCCGCTGCACGACCCCCTCCACATTTGGTAAAGTTAAATGGACGCACGTTAACAGTTTGCGCAGTTTTTAAGACCCCCACTAGCCCCCTCCTTCCACCACAACGTACAAAAGTAAACAGATAATGTGCATAAAAGGGGCGAAAGTGGCGGGTGGGGGTGGCAAGGGGTGTGGTCGGGCAAATAGACAGACAACTCGCTCGTCAACAGGCCACATCTCAACTTAAATCAAACTAATTAATGTGCACAAACCTGACAAAAATGTGGCTAAAATTACGTCAAGCATCCAATTCCACACCTTCTCTGTAACTACCTTTCATTCTCTCTGTCTCTATCTCTCTCTCTCTCTCTCTCTCTATCGCACACTCATTTGCTGTGTCTTGCGTCACTTGTTAATCAAAAAGTTAGTTTGGCAGTTGGAAAACCTTAAATATAAAATACCCTAATGGGCACATGTGGATGAATGAGACAGCTGAGAGAGATATAGAGTTAATCTGTATATCCAAAATATATAGACTTAACGTTATTTATATTAACATAAAACTGCTAATATTACGGATAGCTCAAGTGGTGTATTTTAATTTTCCATAGTTTTCGCTAAATATTGGCAAGCAATCCAATGGGCTTAATGAATTATTCATATGGCAAGAATCTCAAGCAACATAAATAATAAGACTTCAATAATAACGGTTCTTTATTTGTTCGTTTTTTATGCACTAAGAGCAATTTTCTAATGCTGTTTCGTGTATCTACAAATCTATGGCTACGGAATTAATCTTATAGAAAAGTATACTTTATAGATTCTATTACGAGGGTATCCTGAAACCTTTAACCTAATACGAAACTGTAATTTCTTCCCTGGTATCAGTCAAAGCTTCCGCTTAAGGAATAAGTTTCAAGAGTTTCTCGTATATCATTCATTATGGTTTCAAGAAATACTGAAATATTATATAGGATTTCATTGTTTCACCGTTAGTAAGCATATATAAGCGTATATAATTTTTTACCTTTACAAGGCTTCAAGAAACCCTCGTATGCCATTCCATACCCTCACATTATGGAAGAAGTGGCAAGAATCCCTCAAATATCATTCAAGAAGAAGATTCAATAAGCTCTTGTATATTATTTCAAGAAACCTTTGCATATTATTCATTATTATTAAAAGTTGATATTAAAAGTTGATAGAAACCCTCGTAAATACGCACAAACGTTAAATACGCTTTTATCATTTTCATTTCGCTTTTCATTATAAATTATTATTGAGAACGATGCTATTAATTATCAGAAGAACTCAGATGAAACTGAGAAATATGCAGATTTTCTCTTATTTGTTATGAAATATTTTTTGAATTTTTATTATAAATTTATATGAAAGAAACTGAAATTATGCTTTTATATATATTTATATATATATAGCAATTAATTTCGTAATAATATCAGTCATATATAAATATATATATCAACATATATATATATGAATAAATATCATAACAATCCATTGACCCGTATGCTTACTGAAAATATATTCGTAACTCAGTCGCCCGCTTATCGGCTATGGCTCAAGAAGACGCTGAATGGTTACTGAGCTGAGTTCAGTTGAGTGCTGATCGTGTCGCCTGTCACTTCATCGACTGCCAGAGCATAAAGAAGAAAGAGTCCAAATTGTTGATATGTTTCGGAATATTTTGCTCTGTGCGCTGCTGTCGCTGATAACGTGCAGAGGCGCGGACGTTGATAACATTCCGAAGATTTTGGATAATTGTAGACGCAGCTGTCAGTGCTGGCTCCGGAATGGAACCTCCTTGGAGTTACTTAGGTCAACGAATTGCTTAAACTTCTGTGCGGATGATCATACGAAGCCCTGCTTCGATTGGATCAAGTGCATAGCGAAAGGTGACAACTGTCAAGTATTTTGCAGTTCATTGGCGTATAACTGTATATCGTGGGATTATTCCATCGAAGATGACAATGGATCCGGCAGCCTTAAATGGCTGGCGTATGCAGGCTATGGTCTACTTGGTGTTTTGTGTGTTCTAGGCATAATACTTGTTATTATCAAGAGAAAAAAAATATTTTAAACAAAATCAAATTAAAATACACTAAAATAACATACATTTAAAATAAATAATAAATAATACTTAAATATATCCCACTGTAAAATTTGTGTATGTGCGTGCTTCATCATATGACACGTAGAGTAGACTTTGCTCTTGAGTGTGTAAGAGATAGCTAAGTTTTTTCGCTGATCCCGTTTTCTACGCGGAAGTGTTTGTTTTGATCCCGTTTCATGTGCTTGTGATAGAGGAGAGCAAAGAATGTATAGAGCATGTAAGTATGAGTGGATCAGCCGTATGCCTCACAGCGCTCGCAGTAATCATTTTACTACAGAGTTGTATTCAGCTATTTACAGTCGCCATTATCGCTCATGCATGTGACCCTGTTTCATATCATTATGCAAAAGGAGAAGAGCACAGAAAGTGAATAATATGTGAGAGTACTTGGTATAAGAGTGTGAGAAATAAGTCATTTAAATATAGTCACCATTATCACTCCTGCATTTAATCCCGTCTCATATGTTTGTGCCAGAGGAGAGAAAACAATGTGTGATAGTGAGAGAGAGTGGTAAGCTGTAGTGCATGGATTATAGAGTAGAGAGTGGTTTATACACAGAGCAGCCATTGCTATTGAGAGAGCAGGAGAACATTTACTTTTCGGCAGCTAGCATTGTCGCCCTTGTTATTGATCCCACTTCATATGTTTAAACTAGAGTAGTGCAAATAATGTGTGATAAGTATGATTGTGTCGTCTGCTAGGCAGCGCGAGCTACAAACATTTTCCTATATACGCATTGCTATCATGAGTGTGGGGGACACCTGATTTGTTTACAGTCCCCCAAATGTTATGTTTGTGGTAAAAGTGTGCAATAAATGTGGATAATATGTAAGAGTGAGTGGATCGCCTGCAGTCTGCGGATAACAATGAGACCCTTAAAGTTTAGAGAGCGGAACTTTTGAGCAGCTACCTTAATCATCATTGTTTTTATTCTCATTTCATAAAATGCTGTTAACTAACAAAATATAAGAATGTTAAGTAACATAATATAAGATTATTATTTCATAGAATATAAGACTTAATTTACAGTGTTCTGTTAGTGAACATTTCACCATACACCATACTTCATACTCTACACCAGCACCGTGAGGATATGCAACGAAATTTTTGAAAAATTGAAGTCTAGCAATTCTTCTCCAAAAGTATTCTTGATTTGAAATATGGTGGAATTTTGCAAATTCAAATCTGAAATTATTGTAACAATTCGCAATTTATATAATACATATTATTATGATAATTATTATTATCACAAAAGCCCAGCTACACCTTCTATTGGTATGATAGATAAATATAACTATCCTTTAAAAACTGCAACTATACGATCTTCCATTTTGAATAGATGTCACAGACTTTCCCTCAGTCTGACTTAAATTTCCTGCAATCAACTGAGCAGTTTAGCTTCATTTATTATACTTTGAATTACTAAGCGCGAACTCTAGCAAGTTCTTTAGCCATCTGCTAATGATCCCAATGAAAGTAGACTTCTCTTATCGCTAGATCGTAAAGCCTTTAGCCAGCTTACGTCCATTTTTCCTTAGTATTGTATGCGTGATTAATAATTTACACGCAGCTTAATGAATGTGTGTGTGAGTGTGTTATTTTACTGCTTGAGTTGCGTGTTGTCCGTGAGCACCGTCAAAAGTGAGCATTGCTTTGTTTTGTGTACATACAAGTACACATATACATGCATAGGGGGGCTGCCACAGTCTTCAGTACTTTATAAATAGATAGAAAGGATATCGTATTTGTTATTCGATACGGCAAAGTATTCGAAGTATTTCGCCCTTTGATGATTGTAAGAAATGAGAGTAAGCTAAAACAGGGGTAACTCAATGACATGTCAGAGCAAAAAAGTATATACATATAACATGAAAATAAAAGTAAACTCATAACAAACCAATTTTGTATACAAATTATATAATGATATTAAACAGTGAATTTATAATGTCAGTCAGATTTGCTACTTTGCTTTAACACTAAGTTTTGAAGTTACTCTTTGAACTTCCCTCGACTTATGCATATGCATATGTGTATACCTGAGTGAGTACACAGCGAATTTGCTATATTTACATAGAGTCTTTTGATGACAAACGCACTCGCTCACACACACACATACTCTTCTACGCACGCAACTTAAATGTGAGACCACAAGTAAAACAACAACAAGAAGAACAACAACCAAAGACGCACAGCAAGCAACCGGTAAACGGGAAATGGCAACCAAAACGCAAACCGAAAACAGCCGCCGTCAACAACTGATGCCGCGAGAAGGCGCTTAGAGTAAGAGCGAAGCATAGAGAGAAAGGGCGAGTGAGAGAGATAGAGAGTAAGTAAAAGGAGCCACAAAAATTCGGTTTGCGTTTTGCGTTTGATTCTTCGTCGCCAACAGCCAACTGCCAACAGCCAACAACAGTGTAGTAGTTATAATAACAACAACAAAGGGAACAAAGAACAACGGCGTCCATGCTCCAAAGCAGCGTGATGCTTGTTTGTAAAACCTCGTGGTTTTCATAATTGAGGTCGCTCTTTTACTCTCTTACGCTTTGCCTCTCTGCCCCTGTCGGTCTCCTTCTTGCTGTTTATTCTGTGTGTGTGTGTGTGTTTATGTGTGACTATTAATGGAGTGCAGCGGTAACGAAATGTCGATGAGTGTGTCCAGAGGGGTGGGGTTAGGTTAGGTCATACGACTCGTTGTCGTTGGGTGTGCGGTGCGTTAATTAAGTTTAAATATTTGTTTTCCGACTTGTGTGCTGGTTATGTCAAAAGGCACCTCAATAACCAGAGGGGCGTTACGCTTGGGCGTAACCAGGCTTAGCTTTAGAAGTTTAGTGAAACTTTTCGTATTATAAACATATCACAAATACATATAAATAAGGTAATACATAGTGCTCGCCTATCTCTCTCCTATATAGCACCATGACGTACTCCTTAATGACACTGGACATTTCGGGCAACAAGATGCAGCAGCTGCCCTTGGAGGCACTGCAGCGACTGCACTCGCTGACACGACTCGTGGCACAACGGTAAGTGGATTGAGTTCAATTTCAGCGTTGACAAATGACAGTGGAAAGGCTCTTTGCCAAAATGTCTAATGCTAATGCACTGCAACAAATAGGGAGGTAATTCTAGAGCAGAGAGAGAGAGAAATTTTCTAATGGAAACTTAACTGTATTATCATAATTTTGATAATATAAATAAAATACTCATAAATACTCAGTTATCAACATGAGCTGCTACATATGTATCTGTGAGATACTTCTGACTTAGCTTACAGATACTTTAGTAGACCACAGTTGCCTTCATATCTGATAGATGCATTTGTATCCTAAAGATACAAAGAGTAAAATGTGGAGAGACGAATATAGTTAGAAGTCTACAGTTAGCCAGGTAGATAGGCCTTCTTATATAGAGAAGTTTTTTAGATACAAATGTAAAAGATACTTTTTAAGGTCTTAGATACTTAAGATACTTAAGATACTTAAGCGCCCATTCTGTGCCTTTCAATAACTAATCCAATTCACAATTTCATTTGCATTCACAATAGCAATCACATAACGAACTTGGATGGCAACTGGGAGGCGCTGCATGATACGTTGCGCTCGCTGCATTTATCCGGCAATGACATAACGGAAGTGTCGCCAGGTGGCGCTCTAGACGCGACTGTTAATCCCGGTGATAACAGCTCACAGCCGAGCAGCTTGACTGCAGTGCAGAATCGCGTGGAGGGCAGCAATGCGTTGCATGCAGCAGGTGCAGGTGCGTTGGAGCGTGCTGGCGGTCGGCCCTTTGAGCAGCTGCAGAAGCTGCTCTGGCTCGATCTGTCCAATAATCGTATAACTCACGTGGCAGCCAACTACTTGCCACGCTCGCTGGTTACCATGGACCTGTCGAGCAATCTGCTGAGCGTCTTCCCGCAGCAGCTGTTCGAGCAGCTGCCAGAGCTGCGCATCGTCAGCCTGCGCGACAATTTGCTGCGCAGCGTGCAGTGGAAGGAGTTGCAGCTGCGGCCGCTGCGCATGCACCTGGAGAAGCTCGACCTGGGCCAGAATTGCATTGAGCAGCTGGAATCGGATTACTTTCAGCAAAACTATTCGGATGTCCATATACGGGCACTCAACATGGAACAGAACTACGTGGCTCACCTGCCGGCGGAGGTGTTCAAGGCCACGGGCATTGTGCACCTTGTGTTGGCCTTCAATGCCATTAGCCGCGTGCATCCAGCCGCCTTTGAGGGCCTGACGGACACCCTGGAATACCTGGACCTGGAGCGCAATCACCTGACCACAGTGCCTGTGGCAATATCCACGCTGCATCGCCTCAGATATTTGTATCTGACCTCCAACCAAATCAATCAGCTCAACAATCTGCCCGCCTTCACCGAGAACCTCAGGGTGTTGAGCCTGAGCGGCAACAACTTCACGATGATACCCGTCCTCGGGCTGAAGAACTATACGCAATTGTCCTACTTGAACATAGGCTACAATTCCATAGCCGATATACCCGAGGGCATCTTTGCCGTGGACGGCTGGGGCGCCAATTTGCAGACGATACTTCTGCGGAACAACAAGATAACGCATCTGCACCTGGGCTCCTTTGCGGGACTGGAGCAAATACAGGAGATTAGTCTGAGCTTCAATGACATTACCATACATCATCCGTTGGTCTTTGAGAATGTTTCGCATACGCTGAAAATACTGGAGCTCTCGTTCGCTGTGTTTCCCGCTAGGAGCTTGGAGTCACTGGATCCGTTGGATGCGCTGCTGCCGCTCTCGCAGCTCATTTGGCTCGGGCTGGACAACAACAATCTGAAGAGCGTCTCCAATGAGTCCTTTGCGCAAATGCGCGAACTGAGCTACATCAATCTGAGCTTCAATCAGCTGAAGGCACTGCCACGCGGACTCTTCCTGCCCGATGCGCACAGTCATCTGGTGGAGATTGAGCTCTCCTACAATGCGCTGGAGCGCCTGGAACCGCAAACCTTTCACAATTTGGGCGATTTGCAGACATTGAATCTGCAATCGAATCGCTTGCGCAGCATTGGACGTCATGCGTTCTACAATCTGGAGTTCCTGCGCTACATAGATCTGTCCTATAATCGCTTGAGCAACATATCGCATGCCGCTTTCACTGTCCTGCCCAATCTGGCGGCATTGGATCTGATGCACAATCAGCTCTGCTCGATATCGTTGAAGTCGTTCCACTATGTCTCGAATGCGACGACTCCGCTGCGCCTCAACTTGAGTCACAATCACATCTCGCACTTTGACGACGAGCTGAGCAGCTATATGTATATATATCAGCTGGACATCAGCCACAATCATGTGGCCAAGTCGGATAGCTTTACCAATTTGGCCAATACGCTGCGCTTCCTCAATTTGGCCCACAACGCTCTGGGCGCGCTGCAGAGTCACGCGTTCGGCGACCTGGAATTCCTCGAGATACTCAATCTGTCGCACAACAATCTCAGCTCGTTGCGCCGTCGCAGCTTTCAGGGCCTGAACAGTCTGCAGGAGCTGGATCTCAGTCACAATCAGCTCGATCAGCTGCAGGTGGAGCAATTCTCGAATCTGCGCAAGCTGCGAATTCTGCGCATCTGCGCGAATCGGTTGCGCGCGCTGCCGCGCGAAGTTTTTATGAATACTCGTCTGGAGTTTCTGGACATATCCGATAATCAGCTGAGCGTCTGGCCCGTGCCGGCGTTCACGGACATCGGCTTTACGCTGCGCTCCATTCAGATGTCGCACAACAATTTGGAGTATCTGGACGCCTCGATGTTCGTCAACTCACAGTTCCTTTACGACATAAGTTTGGCGCGCAATCGCATAACCATACTGCCGGATAATACCTTTAGCTTCCTCAACAATCTGACCAATCTGGATCTCTCCGAGAATCCGCTAGTTACGACCAATTTGCGCGAGGTGTTCGTGCACACGCCTCGCGTCCGCAAGCTAATACTCCATCACATGGGCCTCTATGTGCTGCCCACGCTGAAGCTGCCGCTGCTCTCCTATCTGGACGTCAGCGGCAATTATTTGCAGGAGCTGTCGCCGCTCGGCGGACTGCGGCACCTGCGCCACGTCAATGTCTCCCACAACAAGCTGATGAATGCCAGCTGCGCCGTAGAGCATTTGCCGCCCTCAGTGAGGGTTCTGGATCTCGCCCACAATCCGCTGCGTCGCATCACGCTGCACGATCTGCTCAGTCTGCGCCATTTGTCGGAGCTGAATCTGCTGGATGTGAAGGTGGCCAATCCGCAGGCCTTTGCCAAGCTGCGCTCGCTGCGCAAACTTCATGCCAGCTCGCATGCGAATCTGGGCGACCTGGTGGCCCGGCTGCCCGGCCTGCAGGAGTTGCGCGTGCACTGCCTGGAGCCCAACATCGGTGGCCAGCTGCTGGCCAAGCTGGCCAACAACACAAAGCTACAGCTGCTGGAGCTGTATGGCAGCAATGTGCAGACCATATCGCCCGATGCCTTCACTGGTCTGTCGCGCAACCAGCGGCTGCAAGTGAAGATCTCGCATACGCGCATCTCCGACTTGCCACCTGGCATCTTCTACACGCTGCGCGAGGTGCCCCACCTATCCATAGACATCTCGCACAATCGCATCAATGCGCTGGCCGCCGACAGCTTCTATCCCAACAAGAGCTATTGGGATGCGGTGGGCACGCGCAGCATCATGGGCGGCCTCATCACCTCGCACAATCCCCTGGAATGCGAGTGCGGCCTGGTCTGGTTCGGGCATTGGCTGCGTCGCTGGCTGCGCGAATCGGCGCAGATCAAAGTCATCCAAAAGGATGATCTCAAGCGCATGGTGCAGGTGCGTCATAAACATAACCATCGTTTGCTTTCTTTTCTTTCACTTCTACTTCTCTAATCTTGCCAAAAGCTACCCCTATCGGTTGCCGATATGCGCGTAAGCTTTAATTTATTTTATTTCTGTATAAATTATTATAGCTTTTGGCTAGAGCTCTGCAACTTACTCTAGATACACAGTGGTTAAAGAAATCTCCCTAAAAGATACAAAAATATCTTAAAAGTACTCAAAGCGTTTGAAGTGAGATACGCAGGCAGCTGCCAGCCAGCAGTTACTTTTATATCGACACAGAAAGTTGGAGCTCTGCATCTCTACGCTGATGCACTTGTCAATCACAAACGTTTGTGCGTTTCAAAGATACTTTTTTGTATTGTGCAGCAACTTTTGCAGCAAACGAGTTAGTTTGCATTCACATGTGCTGTACTTAACAGATACTTTTGTATCTTACAGTTGCGTCAGCACGTCTCGGTATATCCTTTAATTTAAGAATACTTTTGTATTTCATGGATACTTTTTCTGCCTCTCAGATACATATGCTTATATACAGATACTTTTCCATCTAATAGATAATTTTGTATCGCTGAGATACTTTTGTATATTACAGATAAATTTTAATTTTGTATCTGACGAATATATTTGTATCTAAGAGATACTTTTTTATCTAACATATACTTCTGTATCTTAGAGATACTTTTCTATCTGACACACATGTTACTATATTTTGTTATTTTACAAATACATTTGTATCTAACAGATACTTTTATATGTGACACTTGTATCTCACAGATACTCCTTTGTACACAGATACTGCTGTATCTGCCAGATACTATTTTATCTAACCTATGAGATTCTATTTCTCAGATAAGATTTGGTAGCTTACAATTAGATTTGCATCGCACAGCTTCGTCTCTATTTAACAGATACTATTTGTAGATACATAGATACATTTATATCTAACGCATAATTTTAGATCACTGAGCGTAACTACAAAAGTCTCTGTGATCCATAATTATTAGTGTGAATGCAAATATTTGTATCTGACTGATTTGTATCTCATACTTAACCATCGTACCCATACAGTTCAACCTCTTGAACCATTTATTTATCTCATATATCAGTCAAATGTGGCTTCAAAACTCACTCAATGATTTCTTCAACTTGTTAACTTTTGCCAACACAGCGTGCGCGTGCCAATACCTGCCACGATCCCACGTCGGGTCACCATCTGCCCATACTGGAGATCTTTCCCGAGGACCTGCTGTGCCAGGCGAGCGCGCTGAGCAGCTCCGGGCAGCGCATCTTTCTGTTATCCTTTGCGGCAGCGTTAACGCTGCCACTGTTCACCATATCCCTTTGATGTTGGCTCTAGTCGCTGCTGGAACTGGCCGACTGAAGCGGCTGTTGGATAACACAATGCTACACATGTATGATATTGTATATAAACTAATATATATATATATATATATATCTTCTATATATATATATATAAATTTACTAAATGTAGCCCAAAATTTTTGGCAGCACTTGGAATTAGCTAATGAACCCTAACAATAACGAAAACAGCAAATCGGTTTATGTCCACTCGTAATCTATAAGTTTTATATAAAATAATTATGATAATATATATATATATATATATAAATATATACTAAAGTATATGAATTAGGCAAGCGCCAAGCGATTGGGAGTTTTTATGAATAAATTTACACATAAATGAAATATTTAATTATAATAATTGTAACTAATATTGTTTTCGTTTCTTTCACTCTAATTAGCGCTGTAACTTTCGCAATTTGTTTACACATATGGCGCATATATTTTGTTTATCAAAGACTAACTTTCTTTTACGACTATTATCATTTGTTTAACTGTCATTAAAAGACCATTAGGTAATTTAAGTGCTCCTCGACAGCCCAACACGCCTAGCGCTGAGTCTTTGGCCAACTTAATGGTAATTAATACAATCGATTACATAAAATCAGACACACACACACACACATATATATATGATGATTCCTATTAAGTGACAAGGACACAGACATCATATTTATTTATAAACACACACATTAAACTAGAACGTAGTTAATAAAGAAATAAAAGAAAAAAACACTCTTGCATCTATATAGATCTAATAGAAAATTAAGTTGTTAATAATAGTTTATATATATATATATGCAAATATTTTTAAAAGCTGAACAAAAAACAACCGATTCTAGACACAGGTATGGAATACAATTTAGCAGCAAGGCCAATAAGTACATTATAAATACATGAATAATGAATATAAATAAATATTTAAAGATACGAATACGAAAATTAAATAACAATTGGCTAGCAATTACAATGGTTTTTTCAAAAAAAAAAAATAATAATAATAATGAACGTAGAAACGACACAATGCACAGTTATCAATAGAGAGAGACAGTGAGAGCTCTACGAACTTTGGCAGCAGTCAATTTTTAACACATATATAAGTACATATCAGTTTTGGCAAAAGTTATATGAAAAAAAAAAAACGAGAGGAAAGAAAACAAAGAGTCATAATGAAATGCGTAAACATTTACACACACATGAATACCAATTAAACGAAATAAATTATTAATAACAATAAAAAAAAAAACTTATTTTATTTGTTTGTTTTTCACATTTTTTGTTTTCGTTTCGGTTTGGTTTTTGCTTTTGTTACAACAATGACAATCGTGATACTAATTGTAGTTGTTTACACGACGATGATGCAAAGTGCACAAGTATAATAATAATAATAATATTAAATAAATATATGAAAAGAAAAAAGACACTAACACGAAAATAAACTATTCATGGCGAACGAATGAATAAATCAATTATGAGCAGAGCAAAATGAAATTCCAACTTTGCGGAGCAACAGGAATGTGTTCGCTTCTTCTACTCGTTTTTATTTTGATTTTTGCGTGAGCGGAAACAATTTTTATATTATAAAAAAATATTATATATTGTAAATACACACACACACAAGATATACACAGAGCGAGTCAGCAGCAAATGCATTGTGTTCTCCTTTTACATTTCATTCATATTATGAACAACAGCAGAAGCAAAATTAAAGTAGTGAAAAACAACAAGAAGAGAAAACAACAAAACTCATATCAATACAAAAATGAAATTGAATAAAAAAGCAAACGAAAATAAATATGAAAATGCTAGAAATATTAACACTGTGTGTTTTTTGCCTAACGGAAAATGTGTGCCACAAAAGGTATTTTAATTAAAATGGATTTCATTTAGCAGCCCCAAGTACCAAACACTTTCGCCTCGCTGAGCGTTTACGTGTTTTAAATAACAAACACAATGCGCTAAACGAGGCGAATGGTTAAACCACACACACACACGCAGTGAGACGCCCCCAACTGATTAAAGACTGCGATTGCCACTGCCACTGCCGCTGCCGCTGCCGCTGCGACTGCGGCAAGCCTCAAACATTAGCTGGCTTGGGTTCAGGCGGCGACCCTTTTATATACCCTTGCATATACGGCTTAGTGTTTTGGCCAATGTAACTTGATAATAACGCGCGCAGAGCCAAACAGCCAAATAAACTGGCTAAAATTATGTGAGAGACTCGACAAGCGCGCGCACGTCACAGCACAGGTAGAGCTAACCCAGCTAGCCAAAAAAGGTGAACAACAACAACAGCAAGTGAAGCCTGTCAGACCCTTGGCAGGCCAGGGCCATAATTGGATTATCGGCACGCTGAAGAGCTCTAACGAGTGCTCTGCTTGTGCACCAGATGCACTTCGCTCTAGATAGCCGTTCTGAAATAAAAGTAAAAGTGCGAGTTGCCCGAAAGAGCCTTGGGAACGGGTCTACTCTGCGTATACATAATCGTGTGCTAGTCAAGTGTGGATTAACATTTCCAAGCATACTTCTCGGCGCTCGACTCTTTCCACGGCCTCTCAGCATTTCGTATCTATGTCAGTTTCCAAAGTGGATTCCACTAATTATACAATTTGTATAATATTTCAAATATTTCAATTTGCATACGAAACATATTTTTTGGCTTTCAAAATGAATATTTAATAGCCAGTGAAATTATCATAATATTTCTATTTTTTTGTTATCAAAATAATTCATAGTTTCATGTTTTTCTGCCAAGACTCAAACCAATTTTGGCATTCGATTATTTATAATAAATGCAATATTTTTTATCATTCAGCGATTGGATTATATTTATATATATATATATATATAAATTTATAAATATATATATATTTTTTTTAAATATATTAATATTAACTAAAGTTTCTACTCGATGTAACACATTTAAACTGATTTATATTTGGAATTTTATGCATTTCTTTGAATTATATTTCTTTATAATGAATAAGCGTAGCTCGAGCACTACACAAGTTTCATATTTTTGTGAAGTTACTGTGAAAGTTTCTGTTGATAACTTGCATGCCACAAAATCTGGAGATTTCAAAGTAACTGAAAAGCTTTCTGTGACATACACAGAGATTGGTTCGGATATTGAGTAGCTCTCCCCTTTCCCCTCAAGCTTACAGAAATGCATTTCCAATAGTAAAGACTTTTCGCTAGGCAAATAGACATATTTGAGTGCCTTTACCCAGCTCTTTGAGGTGAAGAATATACAAGTAGAAGTTATTTAACTTTGGTTTTATGTGCGTGTATTTGAGGTGTATTTATGTGTCTATATTATAAGTATTAAATGTATGTAAAAAAGAGACGAATAGCAGCTAAACGCAAGGTTCGGGTATCTCCTAGTCAGGCACTCCCAACTAGAACATTCTCAAATGTTAGCTATGGAACATATTGAAACTTAATACATATATTTCCTTGCTAAAAATATTACAAGAATAAATACCTTCTCCTTCATGTTGATGCCAAATATATATACTTCACGCCTGTCTACATCTTCACATCAAAATTGATGTTAATTTAGAGTTCTGTGAGTTGCTCACATAATTATTATTTATACATATATATTTCCATTCACATTTTTATACCAAACTCTGCTCTTCTTTGGAATCTAATCGAACCTAACCTGATATAAACCTCAGATTCCATTATGAAACTGACTTAGTTCCTTAATAAAATCTCAAGCAAAACTTTAGTTTGCCAGCTTAAAGCTTAAAGTGTGAAGATGCTGCTGATTTCTGGCAGTGTATGCCCTCTTTCTTTCTTGTTTTTAGTCCTGCGGCTGGCTAACTGAAACCTTTCAGCGCTTTTAGGGCTTTCTTAGTGCCTGCGGCAATGGAAATGCCACTTGCTGCTGTTGCAAGTTGTTGTTGCAGCTGTTCGCTGGCCAAGTGGTGCATGTTGCGTATGTGCTGCATGTTGCGTGTGTGTGTGCGCGCCTTCGCCGCGCCGGAGATTGCATGTCGATGCGACTTAATTGCATTTCAGACAGCGCTGCCAAACGAGCCGCTGCTTGTTGGCCGTGTTGAGCGGAAGGAAACGACGCTAAGTACAAGTTTTCGGTAAGCGACTGCCGCTGCCATGCATTGTTTTAGCCCAGCGAAATCGAAAGCGAAAACAACGGAATGCCTGCCTTACTCCAGCTGTGGTGGTGGTGGCAAACTGTTTGCAGTTTAATAGCCCCGAAGGTGCTGCAATGCATCCGAGCTGCAGTCGAAGCAGCACTAACCGAAAAATTAAACGTTAAGTTTACGTTCCCGTACCTTGGCATAGACACGACGCACACCTGACACGCGGGTGGCCCTAGAGCCACCCTCTCCGAAGCCGAAATCCAAATCCAAATCCAAATCCAAAATACCCCCAAATTTGCGCAGCGCTCTCGCTCCACTCGTCTACCATTACTAATGCAGATGCACAACTATCAGCAGTGCCAACAGCAGCAGCAGCAACAACAACGACAACAACGAAAAGGTCTGCAGCTAGGTATGTGGCTGTAATGGCAAAAACCGCCGACAAATCTGCTGCATTGCCACTGCCCAGAAGGGGACTTTGGGGCAACAGCTAGAGGAGAGCTGCGAGCGAGGGGAGAGGCGGGGCCGGAGAGTACGGACGAGTGCCCATTGAGCCGGCGGGCCAAACTAACAGAGTGCTTATTTTAACGAAGTTACAACAACTTTGGCAATACAAACAGTAATGCCAGGCAGATTCACACTCGGTACAACAGACACACACACGCACACACACACACACTTCAGCACACACACCAATCTACCATATACAAATTGTAAAATCGCAGCGCTTCCAAAAGTATGCAACAACTAAAGAGAACTCAGTGCTAACAACGCATCACAAATGCTCTTCAAATAGAGACTAAGAAATTGTTAGCAAAGCAAAATAATGATAAATAGATAATACATAAATAATAATAAATAATTGACAAATTAATCATGCATAAATAAAAAATATATAAATAAATAATAATACAGATAAATGATGGAGTAACTTACAACTTCATCTATTGAATTTCTTATTCAAATTAAAATAACGATAATAGTTAATATATAAAAAATATGTATTTCTTTTTCAAATTGAATTTATAGCCATTTAAAAAGGCTTCGACTGTCAGACACTGTATAAGTTTTTTCAATGAGCTCAATGAATTAAGCTTATAAAAATCTGTTTGATTATATGACTATTATTTTTAGCTAGAGCCAGCTCTAGTATTGAATTGCTTAATATATTACATTTTTTTTTTTAATAATTTGTATCTATTATAATTAAAAATGGGTTTACTAAGACTGAAAATTCATTTCAATTAGAACTTTGCTTTAATTTAACCTCAATCTGAGCCCCACAAATACCATTTAATTATATGACAATTTTCTTTAAAAAGACAACGCATCGTTTTTAAACTGATCAAGCTATTAGTTCATCTATGCATAAGGTAAGCGTTGAAAGCTACCTGAGAGCTAGCACAAGATCAGGGTCAACTGCAGCTCGTTGCAGATCGAGCGAGCCTGTGAGTAGCATTGGCATTTGAAAGGCTCTGCGTTGACATGGCTAATAAATGGGTCAATAACAGCCTCAGCGTAGGCTAAGCTTAAGATTAAGAAAGATTGTTAAGCTGCATCGTGAGTGTACAAAGATATAAATAAAATATAAAATATAATATAAAAATAATATAAATTAATTAATGAATTTCTATATATCCAGCTAGAACTATTTGTTCAGTTTCTGAAGTAGATTGCTACAAAAGCAAACAAATTTTATTATTTTATCAATTAATTAATTTAACAAAGATCTCTGCCAGCTAGCCAATAGAGAGTGTTAATTTCTAATCTATTATATTTATTCTAAAATTCTAAAATACGCCAAACACAAACCTCATAGACAGGCGCGCTAACTTCACTCTAACGTAATCATATAGCCAAGATCGTAGAGTATTTGAAGCTGCTGCTCAGTTGGCGCAACGTCTGCGCCAGCTATTGCCTGCAGTTGGCCAGAGCAGCGAGCAGCGAGCAGCCAGCAGGTGGGGCAGTTGCTGTGCTGTGTTCGGGGTCTGTGCGCCACTAGAAACTTTACGACATGCAAAAATTGTGAGCAGAGAGCGGATATAATTGTCGGTCTTCTCGTAACTTTGCCGTGGGGAGTAGATTAGTTGATTTGTACGTACACACACACAGCAGCACACACACACACACACATAGTACACATAGTAGTCGAATGGTTTTTCGTATATAACAAACCAACGTCGAGTAAAACGAATCCTTTTAACCAAATGATATGCGCCGAACAATTGTTCGCTGCTGCAGTTTGCCCGTGTGTGTTTGTGTGTATTTGTGTGTGTGTTTGGCCAAATGTGTAATGTGGGGCAGTAAGCAATAGTTTGTTGTTGCTGCCACTGTACTGGGCATTTGCTAACTTTCTACCACATCGCAATTTAATTTTATAGTCGAAAACACACAGCGGCCGCCTCTGTGGCTCAGCGGTTGCTGCCGCAGCTGCTGCCTCTGCTGCCACTGCTGCTGGTATTGGTCTTCTGCATCAGCGCTGTGGCACAGTTCATAAAAAAAGTTTGTGGAGCTTAGCCCCGCGCCCCTGGCTACCTTACTCAACCGTCTGCAGCCACTGATTTATGGACAATTCTTGGCTGAGCAAATCAAAAACTAAATCATAAACGATTAGCTCACTGGTCGACTTCACTGATTAAAACAAATAGACAAGCCACTCCGTAGTCCGACTCGTTAAATCACCCGGCCAACACCCAACCCGCCCACCACTCTGCTGCTTCTGCTACTCCCGCTCCGCCCCCAACATCAACTGTGCCATCGACTCGCTTCCCTAGGGCCTCAGCTCAAATCAGTTGCTAAGCGCATACATGACTGAGCAATGCAGATGAAGAGCTGCCAGAGCAGGTGTATGTGTGTGTGTGTGTGTCTGTTGGAGTGTATGTGAGTGTGTGTAATTCGATTTTTTAAGCTCGAGCGTAAAGCGTAGCAATTAATTGAACAGAATGCATAGAGCGCATACTATTAAATGATTAGATCACGAAAAGTCAATTGGAAATGCACAAATGCAGTCAGGTGCAGGCGCCCGACCAGTGTTGTACAACACACATATATTTAAGTGCTGCTCTTGAGGCTATCGTTGCTAGTCATCGACAGTATGAAAGGACTTTTTTGTTATATAAAAATTTAATAAACTTTAACTCTATTCTTTCCTAATTTTTCTTTTAATCAATTGATCAAATAAACATTACATTGCTATAGAGGCTAAGGTAAATGCTTAATAAATCGATAGATAAGCTAGTATATATGTCAGTGGAATATGGACGCAGTTATGCCGATGACAGAGCACAAAGAAAGGTTTCGCCTTCAGGCTTAGTGCGGGATAATGTCCTGTTCCATGATGAGGGACAGTGCAAGAAAGAGGAAGTTTTTCAGTCGAGGCACGAGTCAAAGCGACGGCTGTAGCTGCCCAAAGCAATTTCGACTAAAATCAATTACAACCGAATCAATGAACATACTGAAACATGTACCAGAATATCTCTTATCATATCTCTATATTATCTAAAGAATAATTTATAGATTAATGTAGTTGCTCTTATATCTGTTACATATCCATAATAAATATATAGACATAAATAGCGATAGACAGTCTTATATATTACAACATATCTGTGCCATATCTGAATATACTTTAAGTTTATATCTGAATAAATTTGATTGATGTTGACTGCTGTTTCAATATATTTTTTTTAATTTTATTATAATTTTTCCTTTAAATTTCATTCCAATTTCATATGATATGCCACATTAGTTAGACATTTCATCAAAGAGTGTTTGCTTGCCCTCTCAGAGTTCCAAGTTCGAGTTACTTCTGGAACAAATAAGCATAATTTAGAGTAGTATAGCTACCACTTCAGCTTGAACCTGTAACTAAAGCTAAGCCCCACTTTCATGTGTTTGCTGATGCTCGGTCTGCTGCTGGCGCTGGCTTTGATTGGTGCACATCGTTAGTGGCTTCGTGAGTTGCCATAGCCACTGATATATGACATTCTGGCTGCTTGAATTTGCGAACTAATCAAGTGCAGTGCCCAGATATGGTCATGCCTTTAGACTAGAAGTAAGCATGCTGAATCGCTTATAGTCAGCGAACCAGCGACCCACCGACCCACCGACCCACCGACCCACTCAACCACCCACATTGCTGCACGCTCTCTATGCGATTTCAATTTTGGGCGGCTTTTGCAGGTAAGAGCAGCAAACAGCAATAAACCGAACTTGAATACGAATGCGAAAGTAAGTCCCGTGCTTTGTATCAATACGGATGCCCCCGCTCCACTCAAGCCGTCTGCCTGCCTGTGTCTGCGTTTGTGCCGGGCCACGCCCACCAAATGACCAACCAGCTTGCTGCTCATTGAAATGGAATCTAATCGGCTTTTGATTTTACAAGTCCTTTTCACAAAGTTTGTCAGTGGCTGCCGCTTTGCTCGATGTGTGTATTACTTACTGCATATATGTATATACACATACATATACAGGTACATATACCTAAGCATATACATCTATATATGTGTGTGGTCGAGTGGTGCAGCTGGTGGGGTTTCGCCGGAAAGTCTAGCACAGCTCGTTGCCATTTTGCACTCGGCATAAGTATGCAATATCCGTTTCCGTTCGTTACGTTTGTTACAGGCTCGAACTTGACTCCCGACTGTGGTGCGGTGGTGCGGTGGTGCAGTGGTGCAGCTATGAAAGCTGAAGTACCTCAATGCTCATGCACTTCTCACTGCAGCAGGTGGCAACGAGAACAGCGCTTATTGTAATAAGCACGAGTCAAAGTGCAATTTCTTTACAAACTTCCAGCAGTACACGTCAGGAACGTGGACGGATTACGAGGGCTGCAACAACAGTTCGTTAAAGTCTATATTTACTATATATTAATTAACTTTAAAATATTGTGCGTTATTTGTTTGGTATACAAATTTGAAGTCGCTTAAAATTTCGAAAGAAACTCTTCTTAAAATAAAATGTAAAAATAATTTAAGTTTTTTTTTTAATAAATGTAAGTTATTTCTTTTTAAATAGGGTTTTCAGCTTATGTTATCTAAAACAATTTGTTTCTATAAATAATATTTTAAGCATTTTCAATGGAGTACATTTTTCAGATATTCAACAAAAGTAAACAAGATATAATAAAAAGCTTTGAATTTGTCGAAATCAAGCGAAAAATAAAATAGCACCACTCTCCCAAGCAATTTTCCATCATCGAAATTATATTGAAAGGTTTAACAAACTTTTAAAAATATTTCTGCAAGCAGAGATATATAAACAAGTTCTTAAATTAAGTCACTTCTCAATTTTATTATTAGATTTATTTTTATAAAAGAATATTTAAGCAAAGCATTTTTGAGCTATATCAAAATGTGTTTTGGTGGTGCTATTATTTGTTTCGCCACTTTAAATAAGATTTATATTTGCTATATAACATGATTGGTATGCATTCTTCAGTTGAAGAGTTGTGAAAGCAACTGAACATTGAGGATTCCTAGTTGAGAGTCTGAGCTAGTGGAAAGGAAAAGCAAGGAACTTTATCCACATTTGTCATGAACTAAAAATTATATTAAATTTCTATATGTTCTTTTCATACTGTTCAAGTCGATTCGAGCTCTTATTGAACATATCTATAGTCTAAGCACTTTCTTATATTTCTGCTCTTCAATCTGTACATCCAGCACTCTGAAATCAACCCTCGCATATTAGCAAGCCGTAGCTAGAGAAGAACTGCAAAGATTGTCGCAAACGCATCTTTGAGATGCGCTGACTGGGCTAAGCCTTTTGGCCTATGGCGCCAAATAATGTCCAGGAAGTGATAATATCAGCGAGAGCTCAGCATTCAGTGCTTCGGGTGAGCCGCCACCTGCTGTGCATTCAATTGGAAGGGCATTGAGATGAGACTCGGCTGGGACTTTAAGCAGTTTCGAGTGCTTGTCGTCGTCGTCGTGCTCTCTGTGTTCACTTTTATCTGAGCATCAGACATTTTATGATGGTTACAGGCACAGCAGCTGGCGAAGAGGAGGCGAGGGGCAGCTTCTTGTTGTTGTCGGCCTTTTTGGGACCTTGGACAACACACACACACACACACACACTCACAAACGTCAATTACAAAGCGGAAATTGTCGTCTGTCTGGCTTTTTGAATCTGTGTCCTGTCTGTAGTTTATTACGTTTGCTGATTGATTTGTCAGCAAGCAGCTCAGAGAGCTGCCCCAACTAACCAGCCGAGGCTGTGGCAGTAGCTGTGCAGCCGCAAGCATAGTTAACGCAATGTTATTTAATATTTAATTGGTTTGCCATAATTACGTAAAAACATTAAAATATCTTTTATTTATGAGCGCAGCAGGAGGCCCCTTCGAGCGCTGAGCGAGATAGCAGCTGAGTGGAGGCTGAGTCCTGTTTAGTTGAGTTTAGTTTCCACTTATTTCTGCCGACTTTCGGCGGCCATGGCCAACTGTTTCCCAGTAACACAGATCCTGCTCCAGCCCTTCGTCAACCCCTGTTGGCAACGAGTGCTCACCCTCTCCCCCACTCTGCCTCTCTCTCTGCTCTTCTGACTATCGCTTTATGCATTAAACATTAATTATTTAAAATGTCAGAGCAGCAACTAGGCTAGAAGCTGGTTGCGAATGAAAATGGGTATCAACATTTGTGGCTTGGCTTACTTTACAGTTCAAATGGCTACAAAGGCGTGTTTCGCAAATCGAAAACTACATGAAAACAACTTGAAAACATTTTGATGGGAAATATGAAATATGAAATATGAAATATAAAATATCACATATAAAATATGAAATCTGAAATATGAAATATGAAATATGAAATCTGAAATATAAAATATGAAATATGAAATATGAAATATAAAATATGAAATATGAAATATAAAATATCACATATAAAATATGAAATCTGAAATATGAAATATGAAATATGAAATATTAAATCTGAACTATAAAATATGAAATCTAAAATATGAAACATGAAATATGAAATATAAAATATGACATATAAAATATGAAATCTGAAATATGAAAAATGAAATATGAAATCTGAAATATAAAATATGAAATATGAAATATGAAATATGAAATATAAAATATGAAATATGAAATATGAAATATGAAATATGAAATATGAAATATGAAATATGAAATATGAAATATGAAATATGAAATATGAAATATTAAATCTGAACTATAAAATATGAAATCTAAAATATGAAACATGAAATATAAAATATGAAATATAAAATATGAAATATGAAATCTGAAATATAAAATATGAAATATGAAATATGGCTTTACGGTAAAAGGCCTTTTGCTCGCTCTTTCTCTCTCTCTCTATATATATATATATATATCTTTCTCTCTCGCTCTCTCTAATATATTCTCTCAATATATATATGTTTCTCTCTTTATTTCTTAGTATTACTCTGCTTTTCTTTTTCCTCTCTCAGTTTCTTTGTCTCTTTCGTTCCCTTTCTTTTTCACTTTTTCTCAATCATTGTCTTTTTATCTTTCTCTCTTCCTGACTCTATCTCTAACATTTTTTTATTTTCTCTTTCATATTTCTTTCCCTCGTCTTTCTTCTCTTGCTTCCTCTAACTCCCGCTTACTCTCGCTCTCTCTATTTTTCCTGCTGTTTATCTCTGTCTCTCTCTTTCTCTTTTTCTTTCTTTTTCGCTCTCTGCATATTTTTCTTTCTTCCTCAGTATCTCTGTCTCCTTGTCTCTTTCTTAATCTCTCTCATTCCTTCTATCTTTCACCCTTTTCCTCTTCCTTCCTCGCTCTTTTCCCCTCTCTCTTCCTCTCTCACATGTTTCCATTACAATTTCCTCTAATTACAAATGCAAACTTCCATTTGTCACGCAATTTCCTTAGACGTTTTCTCGGAACATCCCAGATGCGAGTTTTATGAGTAGTTCAAAGTTAACTTTGCGTAAAGCAGCTGGGGGATTGAGAGGTGGCCGCTGCCTTCAACTCAGCTAGCTAACTGTATAAATATGCACATACGACTAAGCTTTTGGCCAGCTGCTGCTGCTGCTGCTGCTGCTGCTACCCGTAACAATGACAAGCGTTATTTTTGGGCTTCTGGACACGCTGCTCTATGTATATATATTTATATATATATATATATATATATATATATATATATATATATATACAGATACAGGTGCAGTCTTTTAGCCCAACCGCTGCTCCTACTCCAACTTGTCGTCGTCGTCATCCTTCTCATCATAACCCAAACGAAACGAGGTTAATTAATGAATTGTTAATATCATTTGCGACCACACGTCGTCACATACACGTCGTGTTGTCCTTAGCAACCAACGATGCTGCAGTCGTTCTGCTGGCATCCACTCTGCCGCTCTGCCGCTCTGCCACTCTGCCTGCTTCATTTGCCCTGCTAAGCAAACAGTTGCAGCAACGATCTCTGCGCCTTGGCAGCTGCAACATAATATTATTATGTTCGTATGTGGGCGGCCAAGGGAGGCGGTGTCAAAGCGGCATGAGCTTGGTGGGTAGCTGCATTTCTCTGCTACTTTTTTTTGTTATGCTTTGGCTTTGCCAAGCGTCAGCTGCAATCCAATTTTTAGCTCGAACAATGTGTGTTTGTGCGAGTGTGTGTGTGTGCAGACATGTGCTGCTAAAATAATAAAGCAACACACACACACACACAACTGGGTGCAACTGAGTGTGTGTGCTGCTGCTCATTATTATTAAAATTTGTAGAATTTTTGGGTTGCAACTAAGCTGCATATAAATTCAGCTGCTTGCAGCTTTCAAAATTTTGCAACTGTTATGTTAAAGTATGCCAGCCAAGCTGCTGCTGCTGCTGGTGCTGCTACCGCATCCTGCTGCTAGCTGCATAATTTAAAGCGCAACCGCAACTTGACAATTTGCAAGCGTGTGGCAGCAGCTGCTGCAGCCAGCGCTAAGGAGCAACAGCGCAACAGAGCTGAGGAGCTGAGGAGCTGTAAACAATGAACCAAGCAACCAACCAAGCAGCAAGTAAGCAACCATCTACACAATTTAACCCACTCTTCGCCCATAGACATAACTCTGGTGCAAAACTCAAGCGATTTGCAGAGATTATCGCTGCCATCTTCGAGCTCAAACTTCATATATATAAATTTTAAGACAACATTGTCCTCCACTTGCTGATTAATGATGATAAATATTATGATGCTCCAGCGTTTGCTGAATAACTACAGTAAATAAATTCCATAAGCTATACAAAATACCCTTTACTTTAATATATGGAATTCACACTTTTGTTTAAAATAAATTTCGCCTGGGGAACCTGAACTACAAATGGGAAACAAATTTTTCGAAAATGTTTTTTGTTTTCTTTTTTCAATTGAAACATGAAAATGGCCTGCGGCGCGATTCAATTAAATTTTGAACACTTTTCGAAACAGCAAGAACTATTTTTATATTATTTATACATAAAATAAATGTATTTATTTAAATTGAAAACACAAAATCTAATTTCACTCACTGATTTAAGGCAAACTAAATGGAAAAATATTGAAATGATACAGTTATTGCTATGAAGGGTGTTTTGATAGGGGAAGTACAGAGTGAGACGTAGATTACGAGTGTGAAAAAAAGAGAGAGAGACAGAGAGAGACGGAGAAAAAGAGGGAGCACGAGAGAGAAAATGAGAGAGCGAGAAAGAGAGAGAGAGAGAGCATACAAGAGATAGAGAGACAGAGAGCGAGAGCGAGAGAGAGGGAGAAGGATAAAGAGATATAGAGGAAGATAAAGAGATGATAAGACTGAGAATGAGAGGGCGAAAGAAACAGAAAGGCCAAGAGAGAAAGAGATAAATAGAATCAATGAAAGATGAGAGATACAAATAAGATCAGAGAATGAGAGTGAGCGAGAGGGGAAGACGGAGAGATAAAGATAGAGCAAGAGAATGGTATGAGAAGTGACTGAGAATGAGAGGGAGAGAGAAAGTGAAAGAGACGGAAGATACAGACTAAAACAGAAAGACATAGAGAGTTGAAAAGAGATTGAGAAGACAGATAAAGATGTAGTTGGAAGGGGAGGTAGCAGTGAGAGTTTTATAAAAAAAAGTTCCATTGGACAGCACAGTAAAAACAGCTCTTGGATGCTATATAGGCTTTAATAGACACTCGAGAATATATCTTATATATATATATTCAATATATTCTCAATATTCTTAAAACTTATGCATACACTTTTATGGTAAGAATGTTTCAAGCCACCCTCGTTTACTTTCCTGTCATCTTAACTTAAATTTTGTTTAGTACACAACTCACTTAGTGTGAACAAAACAATTCACTCACTACCTAGTGAACCGAACTAGTTCAAGTCACCTACATGAACATTGATTGGAACTACGATTTCTAACTCCAACGTCCATAGTTCCCGTTTAATGATTGATGTGTGAGCACTCAAAGAACTTTTGTCTAAGCTCATTGGAGATATTTAAGTTGAATGATTATCTATTGCTATCAATCTATGCCTAACTGTATCTGCATCTATTTGTTTATCTTGTTTGTGGACGATGCGAAGAGTGCTAAAACAGGTTTCAAATGCCGTCTCTACTTTAACAAACAGATTTTGATATCTGTGATGATGCGAGCTTTGTGATGCATTCCGCTCTACGCACTCGGACAATTGAATTAGTTATTTGCCTGCCTCCATGAGAACCTGCCACGTGATGGGAAATATTCATTTGTGAATCACTGGCGAAGAAATTGAATTAAGTACGTGTTCGACTGGCTGGCTCTTTAAGCTTTCGACCTTTTTCAAATATAGTTGGCCTTAAAGCTAAGGCCCAAATCATAGCCAAAGCAGTTGCCGCAGTCGCCTGTGCCACGGCCTCAGCTACATGCACTATGGAGCCTTCTCGCGAGCCAAAGCTGAAAATCCATCAACCATAAAATTCGCAGTCAAGCGTACAAAGCGAGACGCTGCAGGCTGGCAGGCAGAGGCGACGCCACTCTCCACTCTCTCTGTCTCTGCCTCTCACCCAACTCTTCCTGCCTCTACCACTCCCCTTTTGCCACCCGCTGTCCACAGCGTCCGCAGAATGCGGCTGCTTTAAGGCCATTAATCTTCAATGAAAGGCGTTTAATTTATTTGGTTTTAATTTAAATTTTGGCGCTACGATTTATAGGCCAAACTTTGACGTGGCCATACGAGCCCGACCAATGCAATTGTTGTCATTGTTGTTGCTATTGTTGTTGTTGTTGTTGTTGTTGTTATTGTAGTTGCTTCTGTTGCTGGCTAATTATAATGTGGAACACGCAACGCCCAGTTAAAGATACACGCTGACTGTAAATAACTTATTAAGACTATAAATGAAAGCGCTCGACTAACTGTTGCCCTGCACATCGACTTTTTAGCTAATTAAACTTTATAAATAAATATAAATTAATGGGCAAACATGCTGGGTAGCTAGGGTCAGCTGCTCAGTTTGCTGAAATAGCTTGAAATTTATATTTAAAATATGTTTCGAAGACTGGAAATTCCAGTTGGATTTTAGCTCATAGAAGACGCAATCGATTAAGTAAGAGTAAGTGCAGCTCTTAAAAAACATTTATATATATATATAATATACACGTTTTTTTGTATAAATTATTTATTTATATATTTAATTTTTAGAATTGTACAACAAAATTCATTTCATTTATGCTTATTCAGTGAGTTGAGAACTTCACTTAGACTAACTCCTTTGGGAATTCAATACATATTTATTCAATATATAATATTATTAAAATATTAAAATAAATGTGTAAATTTGTTGAGGAAAAGTCTAAAAGTATATATTGAACACATGCACGAATATATATATATATTTATATATATATAAGCCATAATCAATTTTGTATATAAATTAAAAGAAAATCTTTCAAATATTTCGTAGATACTTTATTCTTGCTTAAAAGTTCGTCGATATCTAGATGAATATTAAAAGAGAATGAGCTGAAACTGTTCTTCAATATGTATGAAATACGATAAAAACTCTTAGATCTTGGCTTTAGATATCTGTGAGTCTATATAAATGAACAACAAAACTTCAAAATTTGTGTGCATATGAAGGAAAGTATCTTTAAGATATTTTGAGATATTTTAATGAAAGTATACAAAAGATATTTGTAAGCCTTTTTCAGTTGTATTATTAGGCAATAAGCACAACGCTCATCTATAGATGATTTTCTATATAAATATAATTATTTTATAAATTGAAAATCCAACTCAACTTTGAGCAGTGCCATATGCCGCCTGCTACCCTGTGCAAAAGCAATTTATATATACATATATACATACATATATATATAATGTATATATAGATAGCTCACTACAATCGAGCCGGAATGCTGCACAAAAGGAAATCCGCCAGTCACTTGGCCACATTAAGCATACGCCCTGTGAACATTGCCATTGTGTGAGTGTGTGTGTGTGTATAAGTATTTCTGTGTGTGTGTGTTTGTGTATTGGCTGTGGCTTATTGTTAGCTTACGTTAAATAGAAATATCAATTTCGCCTGGCTTGGCCTATCAAAACTAAATGTGAGCATTGTGCTTTGGTTCGATTGCCAGATCAATTGCCAAAATAAAACCACGTTAACAACTATATGTGTATAAGTGGGCGCTTGAGTGGTGGCAGCAGGTACACACACACACACACACACACATAGATGGAAGCCGGAAACAATACGCCCCCAGCCCACTGAACTACCCTACAATAATTGTGCCCCAAGCGCGCGCCACAACGCCCTCAAACAAAACACAAGTTGGCGCTGCTTATCTGCAGCCTCGATTGGTATTGGGGTCTGAGGCAATCCAGTTGGCAGCGCTGCCAAGTTGTTGCATGCCCCTCGAGCTTCGCGAGCTGCTCCCCCTACACACACCCCACACCCCACACTCCACCACCCACATCGTTGTGGTTATAATTTTGTGGTCTTTTCCATTTTGCGGTCAACTCCAATTGGGATTTAATTTGTACTTCTTTGTTGTCGTCGTTCGTTCGTATTTTATTGTATACCAGCCATACCAGTTACAGCAACAGCAACAAGACTAACAATACATGACAACAACAATGCGCCTTCGACACATTGGGGGGCGCGTGGGTTTACCCTAACAATCCCCTAGGCTACACCGCACCTCAAATTCTACCCCTAACGTCGCGCGCGATTTTGAGTTTTGAGCCTCGAACCGAAATTCAATTTTTGTTTGCAAGAGCAACTCACCCGCAATCTCCCACTCTCCCACTCTCTCTTTTTCTGTATGTGGGTGTTGTGTGGAGGCGTATGTGTGTGTGTGTGGAAATGCAAACCGAGTTTATCCACTCGAACTGTTAATGGGCATTTTGTATTTAATTTAATGTGAAAAGTTTTTGTTGAATATTTTTGGCCCCGGCCTGGGCCTCGACGAGGCTGGCAATCGCTACTGCTTAATCTCAGTGAGCGCCTCGCTGGCCCACACGCAAAAAGTTTATTTTGTAATATTTTAATATTGTTGGCTTGTAATTCAAGCGATTTAATTAGCCATTAGAGTAGGCATTGTTCTGCCTCTTCTTCTGCTGCTGTTTCCTGTTGTTGTTTTTTGTTTTGTGGCTGCCTGAAGATTGCAGCACTTAGAAACAAATTAGAGCAATCTTTTTTTTTAACTCAATTGGACTGGGCAAGAGAGTGAAAATTGTATTCGAGTGGTTTATATTTGAAATATCAGAAAAGTTAACTTCAAGTCGAATTATTGTGTATTATATTTCTATGTGTAGTTCAGTCAAACATATTTCAAATTGTGCTTAAAGAAATAAATATATAATATATAATAAATACATATACATATATAAATATTTAAAATTATGTTAGTATATATTTTATATAACGTCATTTACACATATTTTCCTGTGAGAAAATATGTAAATTTAATACATTTTTTTTCTTTCCCTTTTTTATAAGTTTATGTATTGAGTATACTTTTTCTGTCATTGACTTAGGTCTAATTATTAATTTAGGCTTAGTCAATTAGATGCCTTAAAAGATTGCTGAATACAACTTATAGCATATAGAAAAAATACACAAATTAAAGGTTCTCTTAGTGTCTGCAGCTCTTTAGTTTTTTTGACGATTTTCTTTCAATTACATTTTTGCATATTTAAATTATTTCCCATAAAAATTATGAATCCATTATATAACATTTATTTTAATATATATATATGAGACAAAGAGACATTGTCTTCTTAATGACAGAACCATGAAGTATATAAATTCTTGATAGACATCAACAGCCATATCGATCTGGTCCTCTCATTCTGTCTGTTCGTTCATCTGCTTGAGGGCATCGATTTTGTTCTCTTGAAATTGTATATATAAAAAGATTTGTTTCCAATATTTATAGCCGTTTTCTGATAGCTTAAAGCAGCAGCTTGGAACAGTAGTCAGGATATATTCAAGTTAAGCACTCCCGACTTAAGAGCTCTTGCTCTATCGTAACTTAGCTCATTTGCTTGCTAGTCATAAATTAATGAATTTATATTTTATGAAGTTAAAAATATAAATGCAGTAAGCTAAATTTGAATTTCTCACTCAAATCTATACAAATTTTCATCAATGCACAATTAAAATATTTTTTAATATTATAAAAAATTTAATAAATGTATACAATATTTAATAAGTTTGAAAAAAAAAAGTGGAACATTAAATTAATTGACTATAGAGAAATTTTATTTATGCGACATGTGAAAACCTAATAAAACACAAATAATTCAAGGCATTATAAAAAGAAATTTATTGTAATTTTTCCACTCGATGCTTATCGAGTTTCGTTCGAAATCACAAAATTAATGCAACTAACCAAAGGCTAATAAATATTTGCAATATATGAGCTCAGTTTTTCCCCTTTTGCCAGTTGTCAGGCGGCGAAAGTTGTTGAGCAATTTGGAAGGCTTAAGGCTGACAGCACAGTTTAGAGAGCTGGCGAAAACTTTGCAGCTGGGCTAGAGTAAGGTAGCCAGGTAGGTAGGGGTGAGTGGCGCTTGTTGGGGCTTTAGATTAAAGGGTGTGCCACCAAAATGCAGTCATGTGTGTTACTCAGTCAGTCAGGCTGGCAGGCTGGCTGCCTGGCAGCCTGGCAGGCAAGCAAATCAAACATTAACTAGTTGTTGGGTAATCCCGAAAGTCGCCTAGTCGCCTAGTCGCTCCGCTCCGCTCCGTCTCGCCGCTGACTTACAGGCAAATGAACACGCTGAAATTTTAATAAGCCAGCCTAAAAGCAGGCAAACGCCATTTGCCAGCCAATTTGCAACTGCAGTTGACGAAGACGTACCATGAGAATGGAGCTTAGGTTTGGGTTTGGGTTTTAGGTTTTAGGATGTGGCTACGTTGTCAACGCTGAAGGACCCGTCTCCCAATTCCGGCTCCCTCTCTCTCTCTCTCGCTGGCACAGGCTCAGCTGCTGGGCGCTTTTAATAAGGTGCCAGCCACAAATTTTCGCGACGACGACGACGACGTCGACGACTATTTCGTTGCATGTTGTGCCAGAGTCCAAATTAGAAAAGTCGCAAAGAAAAGCAAAGCAAACACGCTGCGAAATGGCAGTGGAGAGTGCACTGCCAGGCAGCAGGGTAGCAACAGGGGCAGGACATAGAGAACTGGCAACTGCGCCGGAAATCAAGTGTCACGTGATACATGCAATGCAACAACCACGTGCGGCTATAAATTGCATGTGCCAAGCCAGCAGCAACAAGAGTTGCCACAGGAGTCTCCCTGTGTATGTGTCTGTTCATATGTGTGTGTTATGTTACTAATTATCTGACGGATTAGCTTAATTGGTAACAAGTGCACTTGCAGCCACACTTCACTGCGACTCCTAGACCAACTACTCGAAAGTGGCATTAGCCTACTTTTTAGGGCCGAGCTCTCTCGCTCTATACAATTTTTGGGAAACTCTTTGTCAGTGTGTGTGTGTGTGTATATGCTCGGTAGTTTTTGGTTAGTTGGCACTGCAACTTCACTTCAGCTTGGCAGCTGACTACCAGTAATAATTTTCAAGTGAAATGGGCTTAAAAACTTTTGCGGTCAGGTCAACAAATCGAAAATGGTCAATGCTATCAGCAGCAGTTGCCTATGGCAGTAACATATACTGATGTCATTACACTTACATTAACAGTAACAGTAACAGTAACAGCAACAGTAACAATAACAGCAGCAGTTAAAGTCGTAAAGAAGAGGGAAGATGGAAGATGGAAGATGGAAGATGGAAGAGGAAAGATTGAAGATGGAAGATGGAAGATGGAAGATGGAAGATGGAAGATGGAGGATGGAGGATGGAAGATGAAAGATGAAAGATGGAAGATGGAAGATGGAAGATGGAAGATGGAAGATGGAAGATGGAAGATGGAAGATGGAAGATGGAAGATGGAAGATGGAAGATGGAAGATGGAAGATGGAAGATGGAAGATGGAAGATGGAAGATGGAAGATGGAAGATGGAAGATGGAAGATGGAAGATGGAAGATGGAAGATGGAAGATGGAAGATGGAAGAGGGAAGATGGAAGATGGAAGATGGAAAATGGAAGATGAAAGATGGAAGATGGAAGATGGAAGATGGAAGAGGAAAGATTGAAGATGGAAGATGGAAGATGGAAGATGGAAGATGGAAGATGGAAGATGGAGGATGGAAGATGAAAGATGAAAGATGGAAGATGGAAGATGGAAGATGAAAGATGGAAGATGGAAGATGGAAGATGGAAGATGGAAGATGGAAGATGGAAGATGGAAGATGGAAGATGGAAGATGGAAGATGGAAGATGGAAGATGGAAGATGGAAGATGGAAGATGGAAGATGGAAGATGGAAGATGGAAGATGGAAGATGGAAGATGGAAGATGGAAGATGGAAGATGGAAGATGGAAGATGGAAGATGGAAGATGGAAGATGGAAGATGGAAGATGGAAGATGGAAGATGGAAGATGGAAGATGGAAGATGGAAGATGGAAGATGGAAGATGGAAGATGGAAGATGGAAGATGGAAGATGGAAGATGGAAGATGGAAGATGGAAGATGGAAGATGGAAGATGGAAGATGGAAGATGGAAGATGGAAGATGGAAGATGGAAGATGGAAGATGGAAGATGGAAGATGGAAGATGGAAGATGGAAGATGGAAGATGGAAGAGGGAAGATGGAAGATGGAAGATCGAAGCTAAATCTCTTCATATAATAATAATAATAACAATAATCTCTTCATATAATAACTAATATTCTAGTTCAATTTCATGAACCAGTTCATTTCCGAATCATCAGTTTAAAAAATCAATCACCAATTATCGTAGCATAAAAATTCCTTAGTTAGCCATAAGCTATTTCGATTGATATGTGTCTAATTACTGATATATGATTTATGATCATGTTTCACTCACAGCCATATTGAACAGAAATTCCTTAGCTTTGGGCTAACAATGCTTAAAAGTATCTATCTACGCTACGACGATATTAGAGCTTAATTATAGTAACTAAATTTACATTCCGTTTGCTATGAGCATTGTCAATCAGCTTGAGGCAGAGCCCAATCAAGATCATATCGAAATTACAAATTTCGAATGCAATTACTGCGTGCCAATTAGTTGGCTTGAAGAAATCAGAGGCTTTTCACTGCTTCACAGGACTCATTGCACTCATTTTGGCCATGTCGCAGCCGCACACAACACACGCACAGACGAGTGCAGGTGGGAAGTGTCTGCTAACACCTTTTGGCAAGAGCTTAATCAACTTGGCCCGAAACGTAGCCGTAGAGACAACAAACATGAGCCCAACGGCCCTGCCCGACCATTGTCTATGGCACATATTTTGAGAGTCTGCTCCGAGTACCTGTTCTTTCTGCTGCTGCATAGCCTCTTCTTCTTGTGCCTTTTGGGCCAAATTCGTTTATTGACACTTTGTTATGTGCTGCAACTGACAGCCAAGACACATGGACAGGCCAACTGCCGTGCAAGGCACTTGGCTGGAGATAGACGCGTGTTTGACTACTTTTTCCTTGTTGTTTCTTGGAAAACACGAGCCTGAATATGTGAGAGAGCTTTAATATATACTGAATTATTTAGTATCTCGTGTAGTCCTTACAGATTTTTGGCTGCATATTTGCCAGCTAAGCTATGTGCTTCAAAGAACTCTTCAGCTTTGTTAAAAAGAAGCTCAATCAAATAATAGTTCCTGTATAAGAAGTAATTATTAGGGTTTTGCTGTGGAATTATATAATAAACAATTTATTTACAAATTCAACTACATTCCATGGTGCAGCTGTGTGAGCGGCTGTTTCAAGATCAGCTTAAAAACTCTGCAATTTTAATCGATTTTTCACTGCTATGACTTTAATTTTCATTTACTTTTCAGCTCTTCAGCTAGGATCAGCTTGATCCATACAATTTTTTCTTTGAAAATATCACTTAAACAAACTTCAATTAAGAAAGTACAAAATAGTAATTTAAATTTATAGAATCTGTCCTGACATCACAACATATTAGCTATATATCAATTGCTTTTCGATAACACGATCAAAGTCTGTTCGCTCGTGCCTATTGTCGTGCTCTGTCGCTCTTGCCTCAACTTCAAGCATACTCAATACCAATTCGTGTTAGCTTCTAGCTTCTCAGATTCTAGTCAACCTTTGCTTCCCCATTTCAAAATTCCATAATCAACTTTAACATATATGCACAACGTCTGTTCCCAGTTCTTATCATCACGTGTCTAGCTTTGTCGTGCTTTTCTATCAATGTCAGCCATACTCAACTTCAAGCACGAAGCCCTCGTGTTTAATTGTGTCAATTCGTGTTTGCCCACAACAACAAGTAACAAACCCGATCTCAGCTTTCAATTTTCCTATTCGCTCTTCCTCGTGCCTTTCCATAGATATAATCTGAGACATAACACACACGATTTTCGTTGAACACGAGCTGTTCGTGTCACGTAACGTTAACTTGACACGTGGCCAGCTCAAGTGCTGGGTAAATTTCCATTTAGCAGCCTTTTTGGCAAATTGCTAACATCGTAGCCCCCACAACTCTTTTGCAGTCTTTCTACTCCCTCAATCTTCAACTCCCACTCTCTCTCTCTCTCTCTTTCGCTCTCTCTGTTCTCCTTTGCTACACCCACATGGCCATTTATAGCTACCCATTTACAGCTCTACGGCTCTAAACAGTTGAGAACATGGCCAGTAAACTGGGCAGCCATGCAATTGACTCGAACTGCATTTGAAAATTGAAATGCAAAAGGTCCTTTCTCCAGCAGAACGGAGCCAAGCTGAATTGGCAGGCATTC
The DNA here is from genome assembly GCF_003285905.1 of Drosophila hydei. NCBI lineage: Eukaryota > Metazoa > Arthropoda > Insecta > Diptera > Drosophilidae > Drosophila > Drosophila hydei. The sequence goes on from NW_022045829.1 coordinate 1,440,086, forward strand.
CTTGTTCCTTTTGGCAGTTGCCTAGCAATAAGCCATGGACAAATTAATTGATTGCAATACTTATGATTGATGACATTTGGCAGACTGCGTTCTCAATCATTTATTAACGAATCTGTTGAAGTAGCTTAATGAAAGTTTGCTCAACTATCCAGCAGCTCTCTCTCTCGCTCTCTCTCTCTCTCACACTCTCTCACTCTCTCATATATCGCTGCAGTATATGGATTATATACATATAGCAGCTATATATGTATATAAACTCTTTGGTTGCCTTGAGCTAGCTTTTTCAGGGGCGCTGATTCCTTTATTATTCATGCTCGCTGCTTGGACTGGCTTTTCATGTGCTTTGCCTTTCATTGTTTGCAGTTTTCTTTTGCACACGCCATGGCTTAGCATGAATAGTAAATAGTCCCTGAGCGGCGACCCTACCACAGTCTCTGCCTTTGTCCGCTCGTCCATCCATCTGTTCGGGTCAATCTATGGCGTTGTTTCGACGGCTTAGACAGCGTGCCCAAAAAGAAAAGAAAACTAAAAGAAATCTCTGCTTCAGATTCTATATTCTCCCGCTCTCTGCGTGCTTCTGCCTCCTAAACTTTCCCATCTTTTACTGCTGTTTTACTTTTTGCTTTGATAAAATATTGATTGTGGTCTGACTGCGCTTCGTTTCTAATGCTCAACCTTCGTGTCTCTTGCTCTGCTCGCACTCTTATCCTGCCGCTAAGTTATTCTGTTAGACTGTCTCCAATTCCATCAGCTGCTACTTTCGGCTTATTGTTTGTGGCTTTCAACAACTGCAACAGCTGCAACTTCAACTTCCACGTCAAACTTCAGTTTCGATGGAAACTATCTAAAATCGTCTAGTTAACCCTGAGGCGAAGCACTGTGCTTTAAAATGCCCATATATTCCGCATACCTACATAATTTGCATGAGATCTCTACAAACTAAACGCATTTCCTCAGTGAATAATTTACTTAAATTACCTTGATTATAATTGATTATTATTATGAATTATTTTTAAAATATTTGTTCCCACATTCATACCTGAACTATCGAATATTCGGTAAGCTTGGTTGATTACTTTACTTCGTAGTAGTGTGAAGAGAACGGCTCATGGATTCGTAAGTAAAGCCAGCACAACTTGTGGATGCTCTACATGTTATAGTTAAAGGTCTATTTAACTTTACGTTATAGATAAATTCTGGGTCTAGGGTTAGAGCAAGAGTTAGATCAAGATCTAGAGCTGTAGATCTAGATCTAGGTCTTTGTCTCGCTCTAGTTTTATGTGTAAATCTAGGTCTAGGTCTAAGCTTAAGTCAATGTTTCGGTCTAGGCTTAGGTCTAAGTCTGAGATTAGGTTTAGGTTCAAGTCTAAGTCTAGGTCTAGGCTTAAGTCTAGGTTTAGGTCTAAGTCAACGTCGAAGTCTAGATTAAAGTCTAGGGCTACTTCTAGGTCTAAGTCTAGGTTTGGGTCTAGGCCTAAGAGTAGGCTTAGGTCTAGGTTAAGGTCCAAGTCTAGCTCTAGGTATTGGTTTATGTTCAAGTTGAGGTCTAGAACTAAACCAGGTCTAGCTTTATGTTTATATTAAGGTATAGCTATAGTTCTAGGTCCAAGTCTACATTAAGACCTAGATCGAAGTCTACGTTTGGGTCTACGCCTAGGGCTAAGCCGTGCCAAGATCAAAGACTTCTTCTAAATCTAGATCAAATGCTACGTCTAAGTTTAGCTCTTAGTCTAAGTTTACAGTCAAGTCTAGTAGATTTATGTCCTGATCTATGGAAAATATCTCAACACTTTCTAACACCTTATAAAACACACGATTCCTTATACAAAATTGCAGGTGTGTAGGTCTAATACCAACGAATGTCTTTGCAAGACATTGCAGCAAGCCAATATACTCCCTTCACTACGTGAACGAGTATAAAATTGTTTTGATTTCATTCAGCTAAGAATCCTATTCAAATTGACAGGGCTTAGCGACGTGGCAAACTTTGCTCAACTTTTGCATGTTTACAGGGTATAAGGCAAAGAACTAGTAAACGCTTCACTAAGTTGGTCTTAAGCAAATGTAATTAAATATTAAAATCACTTGTTAAATTTTGCGCCCACTGGGTTAAAACTCAGACAAACACTTGCTCATACGTGAACAAATTGCTTACCTTTAAGCGTGCACCACAAGCACACCACATGCACACACACACACGCACACACACAGACAAACCGCAGAAACAATGAGAATGATGCGACGCACGCACGCAACGCAGCGTAAAACGCGTCTCGCTGCAAAAACGGCACCCGAGTGGATTTGACTTTGGAGATGGCGAGATGGAGTCGCAGGGATGCTGCTGTCAGCTACTGCTACTGCTACTGTTACAGTTGCTGCTGCAGTAGCTACTGCTGTTGCTGTTGCTGTTGCTCTTGCTCTTGCTGTGTGGCAGGCTTATGTTTTTGGCTGAAACCAACGTCAATTTCATACATATTCAGCTGCTGCTGCTGCTGCTGCTGAGCTGCTGCGTTGACTGCTGGGGCCGTCGTTGACTGCTGCTGGGATTTTGCGGCAATTTCAAATACAAATTGCACTGTTTTTATGGCTACAAATGCCTGCTCCTCTTCTTCTTGCTCTTTTTTGTTGTCATTTTTTATTGCTGTTGTTGCTGTAAGCAGCGACAGTTTTTACAAGGGTCTCAAACGTTGTCGGCGACATACGAACGGATTTCATTTTAACAGTTTCAGGCCACGTTAATCCCCAATACCCAAATGCAATCGCTTGTCGCTGCCTCTCTCTCTATCTCTCTCTCTCTCTCTCTCTCTCTGTGTCACGGTGCGTGTCCGTATCGACCTTAAAGGCCAGCCCTGCCTCTGCCGCTACCGAAACGGGAAAAAGGAAGGTAAACATATGCAGTCGGACAACTGCGTCTGCTGCATGAAATTCAGTCTGCGCGGCGCGGCGCTTAAACGCTTAAGCCGCGGCTTTCAGTGAACAGCTTGGGTCATCATAAGTGGAAATACAGTTGGAGAGGGCGGCAAACATATTATTATTAATACCCTGTAATTATTTAAGACTCAGCTAAAAGCGACTTATAACCCATTGAATATGGAAATTCATGGTATTATGGCTTTTATGCAAATGTATTTAACAGACAGCCAAAGACGTGGCCAAACCATATTAATATTTATATTTTTATTTATATAAAAATATGTTTGTTTGTGTTTTTTTTTCATTAAGTTCCACAGTCAAGTCAATTTAACTCTGTCTGTAACAACTTTTGCGCTTTAATTGCTTTTATATTACACTTTTGTAAAACTTTTCTTCTTTAACTATTTCGATATCTCTCTTAGCTATTATTATTTTATGATCTTCGTTCTCAGATACATAAGCGATAGTGATTCGAACCTTTGATGCATATTAAGAATGCTTGAAATACTAGAAAGAGAAGATGATAATCCACAAATATCAGAGCTTTTTGAGCTATATATGCAAACAGATCGGATTTAGTTGTTTAGAATAACAAAAAAAATACTCAAATGTGATCTGAGGTGCACAGACATAATTAAAGTTCATTTGTATAAATATGCCAACAGCAGAATTAGCTTGAATTTAAGACTTTCTAAATTGACACTAAGGTCATATAGCCACATGAATACTCTAAGACAGAAGCTGTATATATAGGCCAGATATTTGATTTATATTAAATGTTAGTATTACATCAGTTGAAAACCCGAACTGAAAGAAGAAGCTCAAAATGACGAACCAATGACAACTGCATATGGTAATCTGCTAGTGTTGGAACAGCGAGAGATTCGCTTCGGCCAGGTGTGGCACAATTGTCGCTGTAAAAGGAGCTGAGCCACGTGGCAATAGCAGAGAGACGCTGCGAGGGAGAAGTAGCTCAGTTGTCATATGAAAGAGAAGAGGCAAGGAAAAAAAATTAACTAAAATGGAATCTGGAATAGCTACTGAGAATGCATCAGCATCATGCCCATCCCAGACACATATTCTTACATATGCAGTTATGGATATGTATTCTCTCCTCAACGCTTTAGGTGCTAAAATAAAAGTCATCTTCATATTAGCAGACATCTGCATCTGTTCGCGCTATGTTAACCAATATATATGTAAATTAACGGAATTAATTATGTTAACATTAACATTCAGCTGTTAAAATGATGTTAGCTTAAACAAATATAAAGCTGTTTGCATCTTATCGCTATGTTACAATTAACATGCAGCTGTTAAGGCTATGTTAACACCTATTAACACTATGTTAAATTAGCATCTCATCAAGTTACACGCTCACATACTATGTTATGCAGCAACATAAAGCCATTTGATCCAAATATAATTTCGAATTCCGTGCTAGTCTAATTACAGGTCATCTGCTAGCCGTGCACTTCCCACTCACATGCATTAACCCAATTTGTGAGCTTTCATTGTGCTAACATTAAGAGCATTGCAAAATTAAGACAAATTTTGTGGGCCTTCAATTGACTTTTAATTGCACAAAATTTGCACGGCTTTTGAGCCAAAATGTTATTTTGTGAGCCGATGTGAGTTGGCTATTTTAGTGTTAGTTGGTTTATGGTTGGCCAACAACAACAACGGCAACACGTCAACACTAAAATAGCCAACAACATAGACCAAAATGATTGCTGGCCAAAAGTTCTGTTGCCTCGATTAAGACGACAAACGGAACCGCAGTAGCAGCAGCAGCAGCAACGGCAGCGGCAGCAACAGCGGCAGCTGCAGCCCTATGCAATCATAATAATGATCTTAATAATGATAATGATAACGATAATGAAGCAGACAGTGGAGTTTGTTTAATTTGTTGAACAACAACACGTTGCTGCTGCTCCTCCTACTCCTGCTACTGCTGCTGCTGCTGCTGCTGATGATGATGATGGCGTTGAGTGCTGACAATAAAGCCATATGTTGTTTGGCCTAGAGATGAGCTCTCAAATAAGTTGTTACCGAATTAGCAGACACGTTAAAATACTCCAGTGTAAAGAAGATTTGAACTTGCAACTTTTGATCACAAAGTTTATAAAATGCAATTTTGTAATTTAATATAAATCCTCTTTCAGCTCAACAAAGCCAAAAATAAACTCTTAAACAACAAACACCAAGACCAAATGTTGTTTAAACTGCGGAGCTATTAAATTTCATGTTTGATTTGAAATAAATATTAGGTAGGTGAAGATATTTTTCTAAATATAGAAAAGATATAGATATAGCAAAAGTACTTTATATAAATGTGAGAATATTGAAATGGAATTTGAGTCTTTGGCATAATTGAGTTCAATTTTCATATGCTAAGCAAGCAGAAAGCTCTTTAACATACTAAGATATTAAATGTGTCCTCTACAACAAGGTATATAATTATTAAGATAAGCAGAGAAGACTTGATTCCAAACACAACTGGATTTATTCAGTTATGCCCCAAACTCAGCTAAACAAAAAATGCTAATGAGTATAGAGATAGCCAATAGATGGCAGATATGTCTTACATAACTCCTAAATCTTCGATAGATATAGTCATAATATAAAGCCTTATACCATCTCTAATTTCTATCTACATCATTTATAATTCTAACCCGAATTGTTGACTGTAATTGGCAGCATTTGCTCTCACATTTAATGCATTAATAAAATTTATAGTCAAATTCAACAGATTTTCCACTCTTTACCCGTATTCAATTAAGATATTCCCTAAGTTAATCAGCATAGTTAAAAAATCTGTTGAATAATTTGCTTTCTCTGACCTATTCATAGCCTTTGAGTCACTTGTGTTACAATTCGAGAGCATTTCGCAGCTGTCGCACATCTCTAAACTGTCTGTCGCTCGCTCAATTTTGCAAGCCATCCCAACTCCCTGTCTCTCTATCTGCTGCTGCTGCTCCTGCTTCTGCTGCTGCTACTGCATGTTGCTTGCATTTGCATATTCTCTAATTTGGCTAGTTTGGCAATTGCGGCCGATTTTGCAAAACGTTATTTGCCAGGGGCGTCTGGCTTTGGGCATATGACCATGCCCTCCTCCCCGCTCTCGCCATTGCCCTCGCCCATCTGCTTTCCGTTGGCCTCACAAGTATTTAGTCTATGACTAGTTGAGTGGTTTGAAGTGTGCGCCCAGTGGCCCAGCCGCAGAGACCCATCGGACGGTGCCACCTACTCCGTGCTCACTGTCTGGCACTCTTTCCCCTCTTATGTGTGTGTGTGTCGTGTGAATTTGTTTAGTTTGAAGTGCTGGCAAATGGCAGAGGTCAAAGTTTGTACATCTTGCTGAATGAATGGCGTCTCATTCGCTTCGCTCGTTCTCAAACTCACCTGCTATGACCATAAATCGCTGGAGTTGAACGATTATTTGTGGGCCCTGTTCGCTTGATATATAGCCTGCTTTTCTCTTCCGTCTATATATATATATAAATCGTAATGTTGCGAAAGCGTATCGAGCATTTTGTGCAGTCAGGCCAATCACATTATGAAAGCAACCAATTTTAATTACGACCATTACAACAACTGGAACGCTCGCGAAAAAACCGCAACGACAACAAGTTGAATAAGTACAACAACATTTAATGGGCGAAATGTCAGCTAATGCCTGAGCCAAAAACTCATTTAGCCGCGTTAAAGTAATTACAATTTATAGGCCACAAAAATCCGTAACACAACATAAATCCAAATGAACGCGCAATGCGACTCGACTGCCTCACCCAACGCCCAACGCCATTGCCCATCTCCTTCATCTTCATCGCTCGTCGTTCGTCGTTCGTCGTTCCGCTAGGAGTTAAAAATTTTAACCACATAGCAGCAAAAGTCACAAGAGCAAGCGACACCTGACAGCTGTTCTGGCCTGCCCTGCCCTGCCACGCCCCGTTCATATTGTGTCTTTATTACACGACCAAAAGCAACGGGCGATAAATAAATAAATAAATGCCGCCTAACAAGCCGCAAGCAGGCGAAATTTGTTGCAATTCATTGACTTGGCGCACGGGCGCAAACATAAATTTCGTTTCGGCTTCATCTCCCTGCCCACACCTGGAGAAACCTGTAAAATATCGACAGCAGCAGCAGCTATGGAGTTTGGGATGGGGAGGGCCAAGCTGACATATGCCTGGCAATGAGGCAATGAGGCAATGTGGCAATGTGCGCTATGAGCTCAGCAAAATGAGCCTAAGAAGTATAAAAAAACCATTGCCTACATATGGGCGCAGTATTTGGCATCGCAATAAGAATCAACAAAAACAAAACACAGCGCAAATAGTAATACAAAAACTAAATCGAAAATATTTACTCTCGTATCACTTAGACTTAGGAATGCACTATCTATGTGCTTATAGCAGAAAAACTATATTTGACAATTTTAATAGATATTAAAAATACAGATACAAAATATAGATACAAATTTATGAAAATATTTTATTACATTATATATTAGTTTTATATAAGTAAAAAAATTTACAAAAAAAAAATTATTGATATATATTATATTTTTTAAAGCTTTTTTTTTTAAACATATTTTTAATATTATCATTATTGCATTATTTTATTATAATATATATTTTTATTATTTTGTATTACATTCATATAAATTAAAATAATAAAACAAAATAGCAATAGCATATATATATATATATATATATATTATTATATATATATATTATTTATTATATATTTTCATAAGTTTATAGATATTTTGATAGGATAGCAACGACTTAAAATTAAGTAAAAATAATCTCATTTATATGTAAAACATTATAAGAACGTACAAAAATAAAATTTAAAAAATCTGTATACCATTTCTTTTATTTTGTATTACTTTAAACATAATTTTAAATTAAAAATTTGAACTACAAAGTTCAAGTGCATAGCTAATACGTTATTTATAACTTTTATAATTTAGTAGAGAAAGCCAAGGAGAGTAGCGAACTCGTTTCGTTTAATTCGTGTACAAATTCATTTGGGAATGCTGCCACACAAAAAAGGAGAGCACAATTAATCTCTTGCCACCCCACATAAACTCTAGTTTCACCTTTTAGTGTTGGACATATCTTATGCAGTTTATTCCGCAGCCACTAACGGCGCACATTAGCCAAGTTCTAGTTGAGCACGCAGCTAATCTACCCGCTTTAAGCATTTTATGTGTGTACACAAAAAAAGCTAGCAAAAAGCCCAATCCAAACTGACATCAGCTCAAGGGCAGCTGTCGGCTTTCTGTTCGCCTTCTTGTTGTCGCCTTTGCCAAAGCTAGAGGGTGGGAGTGAGAGAGATAGAGAGAGGGGCAGTGGGCCATGGTTAGCAGCCGCGAGTTCAGACGCCCTGTCAGGCCAGCTCAGCGCTGTGTGACCTCCTCTGGCACTATTTATCTGCAGGACAGACACCCAGACAGACACGAATTGAAGGCCGCTTTGTTGCAGCATTTGAGTCAACAAATCGCACGCCTTAACTGTTTATCCCAGCTAGCAAGGATGCAAATTGAAAAATCTATCAAAGAGCTTAATCGACTGTACCTTCTTGTAATTCGAGCAGCGTTTGTTTTTGTGTTCTGTGTTTCGTTTTTGTTTGGTTTATTTGTTGCTCTGCCATCTCCGCGACCTCCACACCTGACTGGTTGGCTGTTTTAACGCCTCGTTGCATAGCGACGCCCAGCAGCAGCAGCAGCAGGGACGGTCGAACCGTCCGACCACCCGCCGTCAAGCAAAATGCTGTTCGTTGTTCTTGCGCACAGTTGACATGCTCACCGACTACTAGTTTCTAAACTTTTCTTGCCCATTGTTCAAAGTTTTGCTGCTGCTGCCATTGCTGTTGCTGCTGCTGCTGCTTGTGCTGGCGAATTCAGAGATTAGTCTTCCACTTGGCTAAATCTGCAGCAGGCAAAAGTTATGGCCCTGGCAGCACCATGGCCAGTTATGGCATAAAAGGCAAGGCAACTGCGATACCTGCCCACAGCCATAGTTCGCTTATTGCCTGCTCCTCTGCCCAGCTGCCCGTCTGCATGCCTTTGGGCTTTGCCAGTATTTGTGTCACTTTATTTGTATTAATGGCACTTGCGCATCCTGCGGCGCGGCTACAATAAGTAATTTGATCGAGTGCCGAGTGCCGAGTGCCGACTACCGACTGGAGCAGCACAACGCATTGCGCCGTGTTCTGGTCCACTCCACACTGGACCGGGCACACCAACTGCCCGCTCAACTATTCTGACTTGCCCACCCGACTGCCTTTATCAGTCGCCGATTGCATCGCCTTTGCATTGTGCAGCGAGCTGGACCAGACGAACGAAATGAATTTTTAGAAATTCGAAACGAAAACTAAGCAAATAACAAATAGCAAATGCGCTATAAAAATGAAATATTTATAAATTAGGCATACAAAATAAAATAAATATAATTATATACGTTTAAGCCAGGCAAAAAAAATTATAAAAAATTGATAAATATTAAAGATATATATATAATAAACAATAAATAATTACAGTATGAAATATGATATATAAAATATAAATATAAATAAAAATCTTAAGAAAAATATAATTATATATAATTAACTATCAATTATTTAAATATAAAAATATATGAATAATATTTATGTTTTTCTTTAATTAAAAAAAAAATATTTCAATTGCATTCTTAAATCGCTTCAAAATGCAATTTATATTCAGCTTAAACTGCCTGAACTTATTGCTAATCAAAGTTCTTGCCATTATCCATGGACTGTGCTCAAAAATGAAGGCGACTTTCGTCGAAAAGGCAAACTCTGAGTACGAACAGTGCAATGGATTCAAAGTCCCAGCTGTGCAACTGCGACTGCGATGCCGAATGCGACTACAACATTGACTGCAACGGCGACGGCAACGGCAACGGCGACGGCGAGCAGCCAATGAGGGTGCAGCAGCAGCAGCAGCAGGTTGAACGGCAGTCGAGTGCAAGGGATTAAACACTCTAGATTTTATTAGATAAAACCCAGTGAATAGCAAAAGGAACTCAAGCCAAGCCACCCACTCGCCCTCACTGGCGCTTATATCATAAATTCTGTGACAAATGCAGGTAGAAACTTTTACCTAAGCCAAAAGAGTGACAGAGAGAGAGAGAGAGAGAGAGGGAGGGGCAGAGCGATGAGGGTATTATGTGGAGAGGCCCGAAAAGCCAGCAGGCTAATTGCAAACTTAAAGCTCGGTCGTGTGTATCGTTTTAATGCCAATTGATTCGGGGACAGAAACATTTATGCATTAAGTTGTCACTCTTGCGGAGACAGCTGATTAGCCATCATTATCTTGACTATAATGCAGTCAGAGAGAGAGAGAGAGAGAGACGTGAGGAGGAACTGTATGGAAAGATGTTGGCTTGACGTCGTTTGCTCAGTTTCCGTCTTGTTTGTCCCTGCATAAAATTTTCAGTTAAGTGCGTCAGTTGTGAGAACAAGTGACTTGAGCTCGTTTTGTTATTGAAATGAGCGACATTCAACCACACACATACACAAAGTGCGACTTACATTTATAGATACAAGTGCAGATATAGTTACACACACTCGCACACACGCACACACACACACACACACAGGCGCGACCAACACTCGCACGCATGCATAAGTAAACAAACATAAACATTTGCTTCAACACGCTGCGTATAAAATGGCATAACAAGCAGCAGCCACAAAAGCAACAACAAGGATCACAGCAATACCAACATGGGGCATTTAAGAGACTTAGCTACCCTGGAAAAAGTTATAAATATATATTAAATATTAATATTGATATAAAAATATTTCCTAAAATTAACTTAACTTTTCAACTTTCAGAATAGATAAAAATATTACATTAATTTTAATAAAATATAATTTAAAATTATAAAATAATTATAATAAATAATAAATATATATTATATAATATATATAATATTTTTAAAATTATTTTCAATATTGTTTGAAGCGTAAATTGATATTCTGTTATGTATCAGAATAAATATAAAATTATAAGCAAATATAATAAATAAATAAAAATATATTACGTGATAGGTTTATTCAAGCTCTGTAATCTATTAGATTGTTTTTATTATTTATTTATTATTAATTATTTATTATTATATTAAGAGAAACACCAAAAAATTTATATTCCAAAATGTGCTAAAATATTTTAATACAAATATATAAATTAAAATAGTTTAAAATACATTTTTCATTAACAATTGGACTGAGTTCGTTGACCAGTGAAGTAGGTATTAAAACACAAGTCATATGAGCTCCGAGCATTTGAACTACTTCAGTTTCTAAGATATATTTTTTTGCATTTACTGTCAGTTATAAAGTCTATCAACAAATTATACAACAACTATGGGACAGAAAGACAAATAAAAAGCAAAAAATCGTCTATATATCTCAATCTAATTTCTTTTAAATGTTGGCCAAACAAGTTTCCGTTTAACAATAAGAAATATAATATTTCAAAAGCAAAACCTTTTTATTTTATACTTAACACTTGTGAAAGATTTCTACCTTCATCAATAATCAGAGAAAATCTTAACTTCTACAATTCGTTTATTAGCTTGACTATTACTTATCTAAGCTTTATGGCGTAACTCCCGGCTGACATTCGCAAATAATTTATAGGGCATCAAAACCGCCACAAATTTTGCTGCTGCGCTTTGCTGCGAGTTGCTGCGAGTTGCTGCTGCTGCTTCTGCTGGTGCGGTTAGCATCATCTTTGCCTTATTGCCGCAGCGTTTCTTTTGTGCGAACGCTGTTGGCGCCTTAACGAGCTGTTGCCAGGTGCAAGGAACTTGCTCGACGAACTTTGCAGAAAGGGCTGAACAAAAAGGGGCGAAAAAATAACGAAAGCGGGAAAAGGGAAAACCTTTTTGGCTGGCCAAGCAATTAAATTGCAAGTTGAGCATTTCAACGTTGGCGCGCTAAGCAATTGACAGGCTGCCACTTGAAGGTTGACATGACATACAAATACGATATTCACACACACTCAGGCGCACACTCACAGTCGAGTGCACATGCAATCAATTAAATTCGTTGTAAATTCAACGGCTTATCTGCCGTAATCAATCTTAATTTTCCACTTGACATGCAGCGCCCAGGCAGCAAAGGCAAGCAGAAAACCAACTGCAACTCAAACTCAAACTCAAACGCTACATTTCGCCTTGAACCCACATCGTAGACGCTGGGTCCCTCGCTCGTTCACACTCGCTTCACAAGTCTGTATATATGCAACTGGGCTCACATTACGTATACGCAACGCAGCGCAACGCTTTACGCATTTTAAATCAAAATACATTTCCGGCTGACCCACAAAGTACGCAAAACACAATTTATTGGCAAAATAAAAGCGTCAAAGCACTTGAAGCTCTCATTCACATTCCTGCAGCTGCAGCTGCCTGAATACAGGATATTGCATGTGTGTGTGTGTGCTTTACATATAATTGTAAAGGGAAAGCGCACATTGTATAGATCTCCATAGCCAGCTGATATCTTCAACTAGAGCTGCCTTTGCATATGCAGCATTAAATTGAAATGGTTAAAGGAATTTCTTTGTGTTTCGATCGAAAACTATGTCCATTGCATCAAGAGCCACCAGTTAAGATAAGCAAACGTCTAACCGGGACACTTACAAGCCCTTCAACATCACTGAGACTGTTCTGACTCACCCTCCCTCTCTCTCTCTCTCTTCCTGCTCTCATACCATATTATTATATTTATTTCGGTTACCTCTTAGCACGACACATGTCCCCAGCTATGCATAATATGAAGTTGAGCATTCGTAACCCAACATATTGTCAAAATTGCTATTTCCGTCCAATAAAATCAGCACGAATCAAGCATTGAATGCGAGCTTATTGTGTCTTTGTCGATACTCATCTCCGTCCCGCAGCTCGTTAGAGTCCTAAAATCAGTTTATACAGTAGTTATCATTGGTGTTGTACCAATGGCCCAACAGAATTGTCAGAGAACTTTAGAAAATTTAAGGTCTATTAATGAAAGATGTAAAAAGTGTAGTCAAATTACAATTTGAGCTCAACTCAAAATCTGAACTAAATAAATAAGTCTTGAATAACTATAATTTTCAAATAAATATGATTTATTTTATTAAATAAGTATTATTTGATAAATATTATTTTATTATATCTGGTAACAATGTTCATTCAATCACTCTTCAAGTAATTGATTGCCTAAAAACTAAAGAAATTCTTTTCCAATGCCAACTTTTTAGTGAATGCATCAAGACTACAAAGTAGTTAATAAAATTCAGTTTCACTAAAAGATTTTGATCAAGCATGAACATGTCAATAGGAGCCACCTCATGCAGGCTTGACGCCTTTGTCTTCTAGTGAACTACGGGAGCACATTGTGTATGATGATCGAGCGTCAGGAAATGAGAAAAAACGTGTGCCCAATTACACGCTGTGGGAGAGCATAGCAATAGAGCTAACTTATATTTAGAGTAAAAGGAATGTTTATTTGTAAAGGAAATGTTGGGTAGAAATTTAAAGAAAAAACTTTGCCTATCGAGTCACTGAGCAGCTTAGCAAAATTCGCAGCAATCCAATCAGATTCCCTCAAAGTTTGCAGGGCAAAATCAAAGCTGAATAAATTTAGATTTAATTCTGGAATATAATTTTATTCTATTATATATAATATAATATATTTGATAATGTATATATATAAAATTTTGATGTAACTTTTTAAAGATTAATTGAAGAGAGCTAATTGAAGAGAGCCATCGATTTCAGTTAAAATTTAATTATTCCTTGCTTTCATTAATGAATGCTCTCATTAACTAAACAGTACATTTTATAATGAAGCAATCAAGGCTACAAATAAAATATTTTCTCAAAATTTCACCACAAAATCTGAGCTGCACAAATGTAGTTTAAGTTCTTGAAAATCAACCTATCGTATTTTATTATATATTATATGTTTGCTTTTTAACTTCTAACTAAACATACATAAATTGTGAAATGAATACAATCCTTTATCAAAATATTCATGGCTAGCCATAGATTCGTTACCAAAATCTAATTATTCACCTGCTGTTCAGCAAGTCACGACATGAGTTGAAGTTCCATAAATGTATTACTTCGCAATTTTCATTAGCATTTATAATTATGCATGCTTGGCCAAGACAGAGCTTGAATATTCCAAGATATATAAGATATATGTAGAGACACAGAGAGGTCTATATAGATATTTAACTATAAACAGAAAGTAGTTCACATGACTTCATTTGACGAGTGCACAATAATCGCTTATGCAAACGAGGCCATTGAATCCTTTAGCTGACCAATGGATATGATGTTGCAATTTGTCTAGTTGCTGCTAGCGTTGATCGCTGCACACTTATCACACACACGCACACAGGGAGAGAGACCCATCGTCTTACCGGTAGCATTACTTAATATGTGTAAATTGTGTGGCATCAACTATTATGCATTGTATGTTATCTCGGGCTATCAGAACGGCTGCTCCATCTTCGGTTTGCAACATGGTAATGCATGATTTCGCCCGTCCGTCTCGACTGCTTGCCTCTCGGCTGGCTCTGTTACTCTTCTGCATACTTCAACAATGTTGCCGGCTGCCCGACAGGTCGTGCCTGTAACAATTTATCATTTGAGCATGACGCACGCACATTGCTTACACTCACTCACACACGCACGCACACACACACACACGCAGTCGCACAGTCATCAGTGGGCCGCAGGCAAAGGCATTTAACATGCAGTTTATGTTTGCCGCAAGATCTATTACAGGAAATTCGCATATGCCGAGTACGCAATGGTATGTTGAGGCGTTCGCCTCAGCCACGCCCCCAAAGCCGCCGCAATCGAGCAGGCGAGCGAGCGAAGTAGGCGCACAAATTGCTGTTAGTGGGCATGGCTCATGTGGCAAATCCAAATCGAGCAGCAAAACAAAACTTGATTATTTTGTGCGGTCCACGTGGTCTGAGGTCTAAGTGTGTGCGGCAGATTAAAAGCGGGCGGTCGGGGGTGCGTAGTCGTAGCAGAGCTGAGGTTTTCTGGCCTCAAGCCATTGGCAGAGGCCTTTGCATTAAATATTGCAAGCCCGAAAGCCACACACTTAACAAATATGACGCCTGCGAATTATGTCCTGCATTGTGCCTGCAGCTGTCTGCCTTTTGCCTTTGCACTCAGCTTAGTTTATTGAACAGCAGCTTAGTTTGACAGCTCCAACCCGAAAATCCAATCAGGCGAAATACATTTGCAATAACTTTAATTACGCATTCATAAATATTGTGCTCGGCCTGTTACTAAATTCTCTTTAAGTAATTATTCAAGCCTGTCAGCAGAAGTGAGTTGCATTACGAGTTGCTTGAAAAGTGCTTGAGCAGGCTTAACATGATTAAATTCTCATGAGGAAGCCTATAGTTGTGCGTGCATATCAATTTAAGTTGATATTGAATAGCAGATAAGATAAATAATTGCATTTGGCTAACACTGCGTATACTTAATGTTTGAAGCAGAGACGCATAAGATATGCAGATGTGATTTGTTTTTACAGTTGCTCGATAAGCTAATAGAAAGTGTTATATTTCTATAAGACAGTGTTATATAATTAATTTTTAAATAACAAAAATATACGAATAAATCAAAGAGATGTAAAAAATCTACAATTTTTTAATGCTGAAACTAATTTACTTTAATTTTTTCTTAAAACTAAATGAGTATATTATTTATTTTTAATGATTCTTCACTTTTCTCAATATTTTTAATTTATAAAAATCAAAACTTATATTTATATTTAGATTTAAGTAAAAGAAAGCAACACAGAATGATTTGTATTCAATAAAAAAAGAAACCATTTAAAATTTAAGGATATTAATAGATAAGAGACTAAAAAGATATGCCAAAAATAACATTTTGTCCTGTTGCATTCAAAAAATATATAGATATTTAAAATTAAAACAACAACAAATTAATTTTTATATATATTTAATCAATTTCATTTTCAAATTTATATATATTTAAACTTCAACTATTTCTTTTCTGTAAAAGTAAAACTAAGATATTTTATTAATATTAAAAAAAGGGCTGTGCACTTAATATTCGTGTTGGTTAAACATTTCGAGTTGAAATAGGTTTTGCAGCAATAAATCAACATTTTGGATTAACAAAAATATTTATAGCTGTTATTATTTATATATTTTTAATACATTTTATTCTGAAAAGAAAAAACAGTTATATAAATTCCATTTGTAATAACTTTAATTACTATTAGTGCTGCCGGCAGCAGCAACAACAGCAACACCAACAAACAAACAATCAAACAAACTAACAACAGCAACAACAACAACTGCAATGTCACTTGGCAATCAAATAAGAATAAGCGCAGCGGGCGGGCGACTCCAATGTGTAGCCTGGTGGGTGGTTGGGTGTTTGGGTCGGTGGTGCGGTGGCTGTTTGTATGGCACCCTCAAAATCAGCTCTCAATATAATGCGGCGGAAGCTTTTGTGAAATCCTTACGTCCATCTTTTTAATACGAAAACTTTTTGCCGAGTTTAGTATAAAGGCAACAGCAACAACAGCAGTACCAGTAGCAGCAGCAGCAACAACAACAACAACAAAGAGAGCAAAAGCAGCAACAAGGACAACAACACAAGGCAATTGCAACAGTCACTTTGGTGGACTTGTTGTGGCCAGACGACAGCCTCAGCCTCAGCCTCAGTCCAAGTCCCTGGCATATTGCATGTTCCTATGTGCCATGGCCAAAGCGTCAGCAACAGCAACAGCAGCAGCATCTGCAACTGCAGCTGCCGCAGCAACAACTGTTGGGCGACCAAAGCCACTTGAGCAGCACAGAAAACTAACTTAATCTTGTTTACATTCTATGACGAGTTATGAAAATGAAAGGATTAAGCGAGCCACAAACAAACGCACCAGCAAACCAAACCAAGCAACTAATACACACGCACACACCCACACACACACACACTCACGCACATACAGAGTTGGCCACACATGCTTAAGCGTGGCTTATGCAAACAAAACTTACGCATGGAAAACCCAAAGAGCGCACAGAGTCAACAGCAGCAACAGCAACAGCAACACCAACACCAACAACAGCAACACCATCAACAGCAACAACCATTTGAGATGCCAAAATACCAAAGTCGAAGCCAATAATGCCCTAGGTTAGGCTTTCGCATATCAATCTTTGCTCTAACTAAACGATTTCGATTCCAGCTTAATTCTGGGCTAATGCTGCAAAAGAACTTGAATCAGAGAGAAAGAAAGAGATAGAGCGAGAGAGAGGGAAAGAGTAAGCATGAGAGAGTGAGAAATATCATCAAATTAAGCATTTGAATGCAGATAAAAATCAAAATATAAAACATTTAAAATAAAGTAAAATAATATAATACAAAATATCACATATAAATTTATCAGAGAATTAAAATAGGTAAAACATATTAAGCTAATGAAAA
The DNA here is from genome assembly GCF_003285905.1 of Drosophila hydei. NCBI lineage: Eukaryota > Metazoa > Arthropoda > Insecta > Diptera > Drosophilidae > Drosophila > Drosophila hydei. The sequence goes on from NW_022045829.1 coordinate 1,457,512, forward strand.
TCTCAAGAAAAAGAGTCACAAATTTATATAAAAAAAATTTAACTGAAATTATCCAAACTATCAAAAAGTGAATCTTAAAATTTAATTTCTATTAAATTTCGAAAACATCAATTTTAATATAATATATATGTGCACACATATTTTTCATATTTGTATACCCTTTTCGCTTCATGGACAAGTATGAAAATATAAGTAGAAAATTATCAAAAGCTGACACAAATTATTATTGGCATAATCTCAATCAAATCCATGCAAGGGCTAGAGAAATTTATTTTAAATTAATATCAAAATGAAAGTAACTGATAAAATAGAAAAGAGTCAGATCGAGCCACGTCGCAGCTATCCGAATAAGCAACTGAAATATAGAGCTCTCTTACTGTTAATGTCTCGAGCCTTAGATGGTCAAGCTTAGTCTAAAGTTTGAATCAAATAAAATCAAATCAAACTCAATATAACGAAACTTTAAAATCTTAAAATCATATAACTATTTTTCATTCATATTATATATAAATATCTATATTTATTTTCATATTTAAATATATGTATTTCTATATATAAGGAATGAGCTGAAAGTATTTTATACTCAAATTCCTTCTTCGACTGCTGATAAATTCTGACCTTTTTTTTTTTTTTGCAAAAGTCCCACATGCGACTTTTATGTCTACATCATTAATTTGCAAATATATATTCTTTGTCAATTACTATAAATATTTAAAGCTGTTTTTTGCATTTAAAAATTCAAGAATTAAGAAGCAAGCAAAGCGCTGTAATAAAGCAATTAATATACAAAATTAAAAAATAAAGTATTTTTATTGCATTAAATGAATTAATCAAGTATAAATAATTGAAATAATCCGCTGAATGCGCACAATTATGTTATTTATATATTTATATATATATATATATATATATATATATATATATATAAGTATTTATGTGTATAATCAATGCAATAATTGACTTCTTTAAGCCTGTATTCAATTCAAATAAAGCAAATAAAATAAAAATAATAAAAAAATTAAATTTTATTTTGTTTGAAGAATGCTGAAAAGAAAAGGCAAAAATCAGCATCAAAATTATACCCAATTAATAGAAATTCTAATTTACCCTATAAGCAACACGATTTTCAGATTGAATTGTCTTTTAAGACAAACTTTAAGGAAGTGAATAAACCAAGCTAATCCATACTTGAATCTTCATTGAACTCATGTTTCATGCATTTATTTTTACATACAGCCAAAAACAATAAAATAATATATCTAAATATTAACGCCTTACGAGTGCCACAGCTTCGTCATTTCTTGTTTAACTTTCGAGCAAATGGATCTGACGCTCCGTTGCAGACGTAGCTGACGCACCTCATAGTTGAACATCATATTCCAGTTCATGAAGAGCTGAAGCCAACGATGCTTCAATGTGCTCCTGAAGCTTGGATGATGCACCTGTTTGATAGTCCTTGAACGCCGGGAAATGCCCCGAAGTGGACGGCTCTTGGTCACTCGACGAATACTTGTCGCCATGGGCTTAGGCATATTTGGGTAAATTTAACAAAAGTTTGAATGTGTTCCTATACATTGAAAACTATAAATAGAAATATGTGTAACCAACTGAAGCTTAGTTCCAGGCAGACTATATGTCTGTATTTGAGCACACCCTACTTGGCCAGGCCATATGCACACTGTGCGTGTGTTGAGCCAGCTAAAACAGTAAACAAATGCCAACTGCTGCTACTGTTGGCAGCAGCCACGCCTGTGCTCATAGCTATTATTAAAGCCACTCACTTTTGTCCTTGCAAATTAGCTGCATTTGTGAGTTGAGTTTTATTTCTGGTTGTAACTTGTTAAATGTGTGTGTGCGGGTGTGTGTGTGTGAGTGTGCCTGTGTCTGGGCGCATTTCATAAAAAGCGTAACGAATAACCACAGCACACTTTTAGCGCTAGGTGGCGCCACTGGCGCTTGTTTATAAATTTCTCATTTGTGCATTTGTGTGCGTGCGTGAGTGTGTGTCAGCCACAATGTTCCGTTAGCCTGTCTCGTTTATTTATTTGTTTACTCCGTTGGCCCATAATTCTGAAGTGTAAAAAATATTTTGCACTGCGGTCGGCAACACGTGCGCAACGCATCCATCAATGCTTTGTCTGGCAACTGTCACAGACCAAACACGACCCCACCAGCCGCTACACCCGCCAGCCATGCCCACACGCATTGTCAACCTCGCTGCAACGCGTACTCGAAATTTAATTTGCACATCATCGATAAACAGTGAAGTAGCCCAAAATGGGGCCAAAGGACAGCGCACGATAACTGATCTGCGATGCATGTTGTTGTGTGTGTGAGCCAATCGCAAAATAAAATGATTAAGCAACGCAACATATCCCTTCTTACATCTGGCAACTGCCAAGCAACTTGCCAATTGCCAATTAGTCTGGCAAGGCCCAACTTTTTCACTTTGAGCTTTGTCCATTTCGCACTGATTTCCGAAACTATTTTCATATTTTTAACAGTTTAGTTTGGAATTTTTTAAAGTCCTGTTTAAAACTTTTACAATTAATGTAAAGTTGAAGCTAAACTTATTTTGGTATTTCTGGTTAAAGCTTTACTTTAGAGATAAATATGGAATGACCAACTAACAGCAATATGAAAAGAAACTGCAGTGAGACCGAAAATGTTTCAGATATAAAATTATTTATTCTAACTTTATTCAATAGCTATATCTATGCCAATATATATGAAATGAGACATCGTTCAAAACGGGTCATTCTTGAGAGGTCGCCAGGTAAAAGAATTAAGTTTAGTTGACTTTGCTCAGTATCAGCTTGTTAGTGTTAACAATGAACTTGTTGTTGCCTTAGAGAATTTTATTGAGAAGCATCAAATCACATAATCTTGATCAATTTAATTAATAAGCATTTGACGTCGAGTGACTAGGTGCTAGACACCTTTTCTAGATCAAAGCTTCCAGCAATGGAATGGAATGTCGCCTAACAGCTAAACACGAATTTCAATGCAATTTTGTTACAAGTTTCAAAACGTTCGATTCTTAATCAAATGGCAAATTCTATTCAATATTTGCTCAGCTAAAAGTTATCGTTAAGTTAAATAGCTGCTGAAATTTAGTTATCGATTGGTAGTATCACTCTGCCTTGAGTATTTCCATCAAGATTTTTACTTATATATATTCAATATAAGTATAATCCTTATTTACTATTAATCTCCTCTATCATTTAACCAATGTGCAGTGCAGTGTTTGCCAAGTGTTATTTACTTTTGAAGTACAGGTGTTTATTATTATTAGTTTTATATGATTTCACACCTCTGTTGCAACAATATTCATTAGCATGTGCTTTGGCATGGGGCAACAGCAACTTTTGCTGGATTTTAGCCGCATTATGCGGTTCTACGGCAATTCACTTGGATCCCATTGCTTGTTGTTGATGTTGCATAAATTGTGGCGAGCATTTATTGTATTTAATGTAAACTTGCCACTTACCACTTGCCACTTGCCACTTGCCAAGTGCAAATAGGCACGCAAGGGCCACGTGTTGCATCTTGCATATGAAAGACAGAGGGAAACAGGAATAGTGTGTGTGTGCGTGTATGTGTGTGTGTGCTGTTGCTGTTGATGAGTTGATGAAGTTTGTGGTCAAAAAGTTGATGCAATATTGAGCTGAGGGCAAAGTTTAAGGTAAAACTTGCCTTGGACCATACTATAAAAAATCATGGAAATATGAGGGAATTTCAGAAGATTCGCAGAACAAATTCTTAAAACTTTCGTTTTAACAACAATTTTTAAGCAAATGCATATCAAATAAAGTTTCCAACACAATCATTGAGTTCCTCAACTCGTGCAACTAAAATAATTTATAAAATTCTCTCAAAATCAAAATCAAAATCAACTTTAATAAGGGAAAACATTGCAGTCGAGCTCAAGCAATTTTTAATTCTTGTTTTTGATCCAAAAATAACTGCATTTTGAGTATATATTAGAACCCATATTATTTATAATACAGGCTGGAAAACAACTCTTAGACTCGTTACTTCATCAACAAACATACAAATATTCAAAGTACACATAAAATTCAGACAGAATCTAGGCTAGTCGATGAGCAAATCTTGAGCTATAAAATAAATTTAAGCAAATGCCACTCGAAGCAAGTTTCTTGAAACGCAATTGAATTCAAAAACAATTTCAACAATTAATAATAAAATATTTGCCCTGAAATCAGCTATAAAATTATGCAAAGCGAACGATAGATTGAATACCCTTATGCAACTATAAACACAAAAATTTACATTGACCCAAAAATTGCAGTTTCAGATAAAAACAACAACAAAGCCGTAAAACAGCAAAAAAGATACGCATGAAAATGTGTCCATTAAAAATAGATGTGCGGCCGTTGTGCGGATTTCCAATTGCGTTTCGAGGCACTGCAGATGTAAGCATACATATATATATATATAGTTGTTATATATATATAGATATGCTGCATCAAGTGGCACGCCCACGCGTAGTCAACGCCCATGTTGTTGTGCCGAGTCGCACGCACATTTGCGGTTCATAATTTGCGTGCCATTTTTGTTTGTTGATGGACAAAATCAACACATCCAACAGTAACAAAAGCAACAAACAAAGTGGAGGGCTAAAGACGAAAGTGAATGACTGACAAATACCCCTTAGCTGTCGAAGAAGATGGAAGAGATAGAGCTGAGATAGATAGAAGATACATGTTTGAAGTCTTGAGCTAAGAAAACTCTTCAGCAAGGCAGAAATGAAGAGAGAGAGGCGCAGTTACATAAACTGGTAAAAAATATTCATTACAATGACTTCCCCACATAGTATATAACTAGCCAAAATTCCCCATTTTAGCGCTTTTTAATGCCATGCAGGGTATTTAAAATGCAGCTTTCAACTTGAATTTAAATTAAAACGCAAGCGCGACGATGGCAAATTACAGGCAGCCAACTATGAATAAATATATAAATAAATACATACATAAATAAATATGCGCATACATACCCACATACATAAATACTTGTATAAAGTATGAATTTATAAATATATATATATGCAGTCATGGACTTTATATAGACGATAAATATTGATTGCACGGCCACGTTAATTTCTGCCAATTATGCCCAACCCAAACACTTATATACGTGTGTGTGTGTAGCACTGTCTGCAGCTCTTTTATTATTATTATTTGTTATTATTAAATATGTCTCCATAATTATCGAGCTCTTTTGCAATTACCATTGGTCGACCTAGCCACAGGTTAAAAATCTTGCAACATTTTCCATCAATTTTTTGTTTTTAATTTATACTTAAATACTTTCGTAACGACAGTGCCAGCTGGCAATAGCCGACTAGGAGATGCTCGTCAATCTTCAATTTTTGCAGGAAAGGACATCGACTCAGCTCACTCAGCTTATTATTTTAATTTTTTGTTATTATTAAATTGCAAAAAATAACCAGAAATTAATTAATAATGATATAAAATTAAAGTCACTAATATATTTAAAGTAAAGTTTACAAATTTAATAAAAATTATTTGATATCTAATTTAAAAAAAAAATAAATATTTTTTATGCAAAAATTTGTATTTAAAAGTATTAATTTGAATTTCGAATATTTTATTATATTTATATAATATATATATTTATTATAATACTCTTTTACTAAAACATTTTAAGATATCTCTAATTGCCTTAAAGATTCCCTTTTTAGCACTTTTTCATAATTTTTCAATTATCTGTTTATATTTATATCTGTCTTAACTCATTTAAGCTCACATTTCTACATTTTAAATTCCTAACTCTTCTTTCAATATTTGTGTATGATAATATTTTTCATTGACTTAGTCCACTCAATTCCTATCTCCACATTTTAAGCCCACATATTCGATAAAAACTTCGCATTTTTGTTAATTTTGGTAAAAGTTCAGTTATTTTTTTTATTTTTTGGGCATCCTTTCACACATTTTGTAGCTCCTCGGCGAGCCCATGTTTTATATAAGCATATGTGATTGTCCTCCCTTTGGGTATCTGTATCTTATGTGCCAAACCGCTTGTATACGTATCTGGGCTGCGTTTCCTTAAACTTTCCGTTGCCATCCGGCAGATGCTCTTGCTCCTTCACTCCCTCTCTCTCCATCTCTCTCTATCTCTCTTTGTCTCTCGCTTGGCTGGCAATTATGAAAAGCAAAATAAAAATAGCATTTTTAGCGCTTGGCTGCAAGTTTCTTCGCACAGCAAACTTTGTCCAAAAAAAAAGGGTACAAAAAATATGAAAATAAAAAATTTAATATATATATATATATATATATATATGTATATGAAAAGGAGCGAAAAAAAGAGTGTGTCTATAGATTTTGTACTGCAAGTTGGGTTACTTGGGGACGGTTTTGCAAATGACAAAAAATTTTTAGTGTAATTATCTTTTGAATAATTAAAGAAAAACGTTGGCGCAGCTTAACAAGAAGCAGAGCGCTGCGAAAATAGCGCAAAAACTGTGCCAGCAACAGGACCAACAGCAGGACGACAAATAGAACACACACACACACACTCGCACACAGCTTCAGTGTATGCTGATAACTAAGACTGGCATCGCCTTTCGCCTTGGCTGCTTCCCACCCACAGCCTGGACATATTTTTAAGTTTTCCTTTTGCCTAATGCCTTGAAGCCCTAGAGGGCGTTGGCGTTGGCTGGAGCGTGGGCGTGGGCGTGGCCCTGGCACAGCCACCCAACTGCTTAGCGTTCGAAGCACACGCGCTGTAATTTGCTTCAAGTTATGCTCATTATGCGCCAATTATTTATGTCAAATGAAAAAAAACGCAGCCAAAAATTCAAAATGTTCAAGGGGCAAACTCGCGAACGTTTCGCGGTGGATCGATTGCGCGAAAAGCTAAGCCACAACAAGATGCAAGTGCCAAACGCATCTGACTATGGGTAATCAATATATAATAATTTATATTGCATTAAACTAATTTAGTAAGATAAGATGGATCAATATAAGTCCAAGACAACTAATTAGCTGTGACTAGGTTTTGTTTAAGCTTCAACTTGCAGACGACTGCAGTGATCCATTGAATTGCTCTCAAATAAAGTTTCTTGCAATGAAAATGTTCTGGCCTAAACAAGGTCTTTTTATCAACCATGTTATGATTTTTGTTTAGATAAAACTAGTCAGAAAATTTCGAGCTTAAAAAGCTGAACTTGTTATTCATATCATTCTGCGTTCCTTATGCGCGAGCTGCTTACTGGGCAACGACTGTGCTTGACCTTCATTGTAGGCTTTACTTTGAGCAAATTATAGTTGAAAAACTTGCACTTTCTTAACTGAAATGAATAAATTCAGATTTACGCACTGATCAGCATCAAGATGAATTTTCAAAGCGCAAGTCTCCATGATCCAAAGCTCCGAAATATTCTCAATCTGTGTATTCAACAATTTGCATGCCACAGGCAGCACGAGGTGTGGCATACTTTATAAAGTTCATATATTCCTGACAAGCTAAATCAATCTATCCCTGCCCATCTGTCCGTTGGTCCTTCTGCCCGTCAATCCGTTTGCATAAATGACTCAATCTAGTTTCTGACTTCAATTTGATGCAATCAACTATAATTCTAACTTTTAGCACTTCTAATTTATGTCAAATTCGATTTAGCTTAACATGCGTATCACAAAATCGTTTATAAATTTTTGGCATTTGCTTAAATTCCCTCCCATTTTGGCTCCAACTGATTAAACTGTTAAGCATCTGCAGTTTGTTTGTTTGAGTGAGAACGAGAGAAGAGCAAACATGCGAAAAATGTTAAAGCATTTTAAAGAAGAGATTCCGAGAATTGTTTTCTGTGCTTAAGTAGCGAATAGCTAGGAACTGAGATGCTTGGAACTTAATACATATTTTGTTAAGAATGCTTTCCGCCACTGTTTATAGTTTGTGTTTAATTTCGTGAAGCGTTTTTGTTGAGCAAAATGGGTTAAGAGCCGCATATCACAGTCTAGCTGATGGCATGGGAAAACTGGCGCCTGTCTCCAGTTACATAAGGGGGTAGGCGGGAGCAACTGGAGGAGCTGTAGGAGCTGCAGCCGGCTGTCGTTGTCGTTGTCTTGGCGTTGGCGTTGGCGTTGGCGTTGGCCTGTGCAAGTTGATGCCACGCTTGGCACTGTTGACATGCCATTACTGCAGCTAATTAGAGAAGCGACCCAATGGAGCTGCCAGAGTCAGAATCTCCAGACTCCAGACTCCAGACTCCACTCTCTCTCTCTCTCTTCCTCCCTCCCTCTCTCTCACTCTGTCTTGCTGTGTTGAGAGCCACTGCCGAATGTCCAACTGTCGGATTGTCTGGGCTGGTGTTGCGACGACCTGTCATGTGACATTGTTGACGCCTCGCACGTTACGCTGTGCGCTGCCCTACAGGGACACGAGCAGCTCGATTCCCAGTCGTCGCAAGCCCCCCACTGCCCCTCGCTGCATGCCTTGTCAACTTCCTTCCATTTCCAGTTCTCATTTGTGCGGCATTTCCGGTACACTGGCGGGCACAATGGCGGCAAGCCCGCACTCGAGTTGTTTGTTGGCGACGTTTCGCTTTCCGCCGCAACTAAATCATTTGTGGAGAAACTGTCGCCGTTGCCGTCACCAGGCTCTGCTTTGCCCTGCCCTTCACTGCACCCGCCAGCCTCCACTGCTGCTGCAGCTCGCTCCTGTTGCAATTGTCTTTCTTTTCAAATAGTTCCGTGTGCCAGCCAGGAGCCAAAAGTTGGCACAGTTAATTCATGAGATTTCACGGTTTATCTCACAGCTAGCTACCCACCCAGCTCCACACTGGACACCCTTAACACACACACTTGCTCCCTCTCTCTCCCTCTCTCTGTCTGTCTCTATCTCTTTTCATTTCTCTTTTAATATTGCTGTGCGTCTTTTCTGCGCTGCGCATAGTTCACAGTTAATTAGAAAACTATTCCGCGTGCGGCGCTTTGCCAACTTTTGAACTCTGCGCGCGACTCAACTCAACTCAACTCGACGCGGCTCAGCTCAACTCTCGATTCAGGCGCCCACGTTTAATTATAATTTCCGTAAAAGTTATGTTTATCCTTAATATATGCATAACCTTGGTCATTTTGTTTAGCTGCCGGCTGCTATTTACCTACCAACTTTTCCTTACCTACAACTGCTGCTCTTTTCGTTTGCGTGTTTATAAGGCGCCAGGCATACGCCCAAGCAGATTTCATCATATGCTATAGGAAATGCAATGCTTAAAAAACTACAAAATTATTAATGCTGTTGGGATTGTATTTCTTAAAATGTTGCGTAAGTTCTCTTGGACTCGTCAATACATATATCAATATATCTTTATCTCTCTCTTACTCTTCAAAGATAGTATAGTCTATATCTTACTCTTCATAGATAGATATAGATATATTGAAATTTCTTACTCATCTCTTACTCTTCATAATTATATATATAATAACTTGAATATATATTAATTATTAGTTTGCAATATTATTTATGGAATGACGTCAGGATTATTTTAAATTCTCTTTAGATTTATAAAATTTATTTTAATCAGTAAATGATTTTGATTCATTTTGAGAGCCTTCAAGCTTCAAGCTATATAGGAATACAATTTATTTAATTTAATTATTGAACAGTCGCACTGAACCTGATACAATTTCTGTGCACTTTCAAAGGATTTAGCAATATTATGCCCAAAGTAGATATTAAGAATATTATTTCCCACGTCTAAAACTACTTCAAGTAGTCTCTTATTGCAAATTAAATTTTTTAAAAAATGTTAAATAACAAAATAATTATTTATTATGTTTAACATAAAATATTATCATAAAATAAATTATTTATTTTCTATAGTTTTTGAAAAATTTATAATAGTAACTGATATCATATATAAAGAAATTATAGCTGGAAAAATATGTCAGCTGAATACTGAGAACTCTAAATTATTACATATTGTAGCTGAATCTGTGCTCATCATCATATATAATTCCTATTTCATTTGAACTTCATATGAATGCCAACTACCAATCCTGTTAAACAGCTCAGGAGAGTATTAGCTTAGGCCCTGAAAAGAACATTTTTATAGACAAATTTTCGATGATTGAATTTTTTTGTCGTTGGCTAATGATAAAAAATATTGCCTAGATATCTGCTATACAGCTTTTCTCTTCTTTATTGGACTACAATCTAGCTTGTCTTTTCTGGAATCCAGTATTGAAACATAGAAATGAATATCCAACTTCAGCTTGCCAACCCACCCAAGTTCCATCTTACCAATTTGGAGAAAGAGTCAGCTCCACATGCACCACATCCTTAGCAGTCGAATCGAGATGCTGAAGCACAAACTCATTAAATTTCACACCATAGAAGAACAACTCGACTGGCAATTGTCGCTGATGCAGTCCGCTGCGCAGCTCTTCACGCAGCACGCCAATAACGCTATAGATGAGCTGGCCAGAAAGCAGGACGCAGCGCTCCAGATGCAGCACGTGCAGCCGCTTGCAGCTCAGCAGCAGACGCAGAATCGCTTGCTCTGTGACTTGCTTGCACGACTGCAACGAGATGTGTTCCAAGTCTTGCAGACTGCACAGCTTGGCCATGACAATATTGTCGATCTGATTGTGATGGGGCAGCGACAGAATGCGCAATGCCTTCAGCTGAGCAATCAGCTCGAGGTGTTTGGCATCTAGTGAGATGCGTGAATTGCTCTCCAGCTGTGTTAACTGATCCGACTTGAAGGCCACCAGCCACTGCAGCAGCTTAAAGCTGGGCGGGCTATCGTGCATGATCAACTGCCTCAGCTCGGGCAGCTTGGCCAGGTACTCCAGATGAAGGGGTTGCTCCTGATAGCTGAGCGTCTTCAGTGTGAGTCTCTCCAGACTGTCGCAGCAATGGTCGTCGACCAACTCCCGAAATACATCCGTTTGCTCTGTGTGCACAGCCTTTACGCTCAGCTCTTTGAGTCTGGGCAAGCGGCTGCAGATGTTTGGCAGGAGCGTAAACTGCATATCGAAGCAATATAACAGATCCAATGATACTATAGACTTGGGCAGCTTATCCATCTGCTGGCCAGTGAGCATGTCATTATAGCAGAGATTCAGTTTCTTGAGCTTACCCAGATGACTCAATGCCAGCAGGTAATCATCCTTGAGATCACAGTTCGAGAGCTCCAAGTCCTCGAGCTGATGAAGTTGAGCAAAGAGCTTAAACATATTACGCAACGATAAAGGACTATATCTAATGCGCAGCACCTTAAGTCGTTGACAGTGGCTGGCCACGTATTCAATCAGCCGCTGGTGATGATTACGAGGTATTTGGCCAACAACTTGGCTCAGATGCTGCCCGAATAGCTGGAGAAAATCACGAATATCCCACAGGCTGAGCCCCTTGAAGATGCCCAGATTTATGGAGCTATAAAGGGGCGGGCAACGCTTCAGGACGCGTGCCAGGCTCAATTGCTCCACAAGCGTTAGATAACGGTATATGCAGAGCAGGCAATCATCATTAAGCCTCATTATAGGCGACATTTGGCAAATGGACCCACAGCGCTCAACCGACCCCGGCTGACCCCAGCTATAAAACGCCGCCACCTTAACCAGCTGTTCATCTATCAAATGCCTCTCCTTCTGCAGCACATCGGCTGCATCGCGCGAGCTTTCGTACAGGACGTGGCCATGTTTGAATCTGTTGTCACTCGCCTTCTCTGTCAACTCCATGTGCAGCACTTTGCCAAAGCTGCTGAAGTATTTCGACAACACGTCCGATTCCATCTCGATTGGCAGACCGTGCAAAAACAGTTTCTTTACCTCAATGTTGTCCTCGGTGTAGGCGATGCTGCGGCCATAGAAGGGACGATACCTAATGGCCGACATCTGCTCTTAAATATATACAAATTTACAAATTTTACTGAAATGTGTTTTAACTATGTTAGCTGATTGAAAATGTTTTTGATTAAGTACGGGGAGTAGCTCGATTGATAGTAGTTTGGTATTTGAGCTAAGTCTATCCAAAGAATTGCTGGACACAAAAAGTCTTAAATTCGATAAGTTCGAAAGGTGAAAGTCAATCTTATTGAATGTTTCATTAACTATATGCATAACTATATAATATAAATAAATTTTAACTTCAACTAGTCTACAGTTTAATCCCTAAACAAGAACTCACCTCAGTAAGAACAGAGTAGCTAGACGCAGCTCAACAATTTTGGCTTCAACTAAGTATAAGCTCTTCAGACAAAAGGCTCAACAAAAATGCATTGCAGCTGTTATTGAAATAGATTAGGCTTGGGGTTTCAATTAAAGATAATTGGTATATATACATTTCAAGGGCATTGTATAGACTGATCAAATTGCAGCATAGAGACAGAAGATGAAGTAAAACAAAAAGTATTTCCAATATTATATATTATTTTTTGTTTCAGTTTCAATAAAGCCATTCGAGTGTAAAGTTCAATTATGAATTAGTAGATTCAATTTATCTCTATGAGATATTTTATAGAAACTTCATAATAATCTCCATCTCACTCTTGGCTTAAGATTTGCTGACCTCAAAGGATTCGTTTACAAATGACAAATTTTAAGAAATATTTAAAATACTAAATGTTCTTTATAACTCCTTTAGCTACTGAATTAGAATTATCGGAAATAACATCAGTCTTGCTTAGTTAGCTCATATATTAAGTAAAGTGAAGACACAGCTTAGGTTTTCTATGGCAACTGCTGCAGCTTTACTATAACTTCTCAAATCGTTCTTTATCCTCTCCTTTCTCTATTATTCAGTTTTCAACGCTTTAAGTTAAGTTACTGCTTCGAGTTTCTACTTCAACCTTTTTCAGCCCCCCTCAAATCTCTTTAATCACTAAGCCATTCTATTCATATATATATTTATTTACATACGAGTCTAAACGCTTTTTTCATAGTTGTTCATAGTGTTGGGCAAACTTTGACAGCTTTTTGTGGGGCTGCTCAAAATTATTTACAAAACGCTTGAGAGTTCCATGATTTAAAATAATCATATTTACATGATATAGGCAGGAGAGAAAACTACAAAAAAACTTGCCTTTTAGAAAACGCAGTCACGCCATGACCACGCCCCACTCCTTATGCCCCTTTGGGCACATTTTATGAAAGTTGAACAATTTGTAAACAAAAATTTTACACGCACTACACCTAAAAAATATATTAAAAAAAAAGTCATCCAATCAATTTTGTTGTTTGTCGCTTCAACTTGTGGCAGCAGCAGCAACCGCAAAGTGTTTTCTGTTTTCATTTTACTTCTCTTTATTTTTGTTTTTTTTTTCAGTTGGAATTTATTGCATGCAGCAACTGATTTGATTAGAAACGCCCATTGCCCCATTGCTGGAGCGCTACGCCCATTGGCTTAGCCTTCAGTTCAACGCTTTTGAGGGCCGCCTGGCCAAAAGCAATCTCTTAATTTGTTTACAAGCTTTGCTTTTGGCCGTCCATTCCGTTCCGTTCGGTTCCGTTCCGTATCGTTTCGTTTCATTCCTCATCCTGCGCTAGTTTTGCCGCACTTCTCAAAAAAACCTCAAAAAAAATATATGTAAAAAAGCCAAAAGAAAACGCCTCGACTCGCTTGCAACATTTGTAGTCGCAGTCGCAGTCGCAGTCGCAGCTGACGTCGCAGCTCAGGCTGGCTGCCTCTGATAGAGATCTTGCTTTTATTTGTTACTTAGCATATTTTCACCTTGAGGGCAAACAATCTTCCACTAGACACAAACACACACACAGGCAGAGCACAGCACCCACCCACACACACTCTGTGTGCCTGGCAGAGAGTAATAAATATTTTTTTACAGTGCGCTGCTTGTGCGCCTCAGCTTCAAATATTTTCATCTTTTTTCTTTTTTAGTTTTGCAAGCCGCGACGCAGCTCAGATTTGCCCTTTTGATGCACTCGCATTTGGGACGCTGGATAGCATAACTTTCACAAGAGATTGGTAACGCTAGCTAGAGATAGAGCAGAACAGGTCTTATGCCAGTTTAAAAGAGCAAAAACGAAGCAAAGCCAAACCAAGCACTTAAAAATAAACTTGATTCGCATCTAGCATTGGGCAAAAGTCAAGGGTCAAGCTTTGGCCTGTGCTACAACAAAAGTTCAAAGGTTCAAGTCAAAAATAACAAAAAGAAAAACTCTTAAATCAACCTCTTCAAAATTCATTATAAAATCAATTTTTGTCTTAGATTTCATTTAAAATGCGTCCAAATATCAGGCAATAGAATGTTCCTAGAACTGCCCTAAAGTTTAATCAATGCAAGTACACATTTATAATATATTAAATAATATTATATAAACTTATAAGCTGCATACAAATTGAAGCTCGAAAGGCATTAAATTGATTAATATTCATGTTTGCATAACTAAACATATGACAGACTTTGATATGCCATCAGCTTTGCTATAATCTAGTTAGAGACAGGTATTAAGTGCAAAATATTATTAATTATATAATTAATTACAGCTACATAATTAAGTTATTCAATTAAAATTGAAAAGCATTTGTCAATATAAATTTTCACTACATTTTATAAACCCAAATTTAATATTGATTAGTTTTTATTTAACATTTTTTTATTAACAATCAATATTATTTAATGCAATTTTTTTATTATAAAATGTAATGCACGTAATATTTTATTTTGTTTTTAAATATATTAATAATATTAAGTTTATTTCATAATATGTACATTCTATTAAGATTTTTTAAAATTATATTTATAAAATGATTTTATTTTATAATTGTTAATTGTTTTTGTATGATTTTTTTTGCAATACAATTTATTTTATATGAATTTGTTCAATAATTATTAAAAAATTAGTTAACTAAATGCAATATATATATTGGTTAATTCTATATATGTTATTTAATTATAAATTAAATTAATTTTAATCAAATATTTTATACATTAAATTAATTTTATAATATATATTATATAAATAAATATTTAAATGTTAAATATTTATAAAAAAAAATGACAACAAGATTTCAATAACTCAATTATCCATTTTCAAATTCATAATGCAGCTGCAGCAAACTCGCATTAAATCAAAGTAAAACTAAATTAATAATGTTATGTAATTAATTATCAGCCTGCGATGACCTACATACTTCGAGCATCATTAACTGGCCACACATTAACGCGATTACTTCAAGCACTCACTAGCTATTTCCCCTTGATAGACAATTCATGCTTAAGCACATCTCGTATATTAGAAAAGCACTTCAATATTTAACAATGAATTCCTATGAACTTTCCAGTTTTAGTCAATTTTGATATGCGTAACAGACGCGCGTGGCTTAAACGAAAACGTTTTTGTAATCTTTGCACCTTAGGGTATTACAATCGTCTTTGCTTTGGCAAAATCCACGTAGATAATATTTTGCTTTTTATACAATCGTCGGCCGTTGACGTTGCCACACAATATACAAGTAGCTTTTCATAGATATATATACGTATATATATATCCTTCTATATAGGTAAATATATTTACTTATATTTTTGTACTTTTCATATAAGTATATTTATGTGTATTTTTGAATTTAAATGATTGAATTTGGCGTATGCTAAAACAGCTCTCAAAGATGGAAAGAGATGGAGCCAGAAAGAGAGAGCGAGGAGACAGCCAGGCAGCCATTTGCAAAAATATGAAAATTACCTTTAATATGAAAAGGCAGACAGAGAGTCAAACATATTTTTATTTTCTTTTTTCCACATCTAGATAGGCCTGCTGCTCTACAGAGCAGACAGCAAGACAGACACACAAACATAGAGAGAGAGAGAGCGAGACAGACGCAAAGAGAGGCGTTCTATTTTATTTTGCTTTATGCCTTTATATTCTGTTTTGTGTTTACATAAAAGTGAAGTGAGGCAGATTGCGCTCGAGTGCGTTAATCAGCGCTTCTGGGCAGGGATACGGACCAGAGCACGGACACGGATAAGCACCGGGTGGGCTAACCCAGATAGAGAGGGAGAGGTAGTGGGAGATCAGGGCTGGCGTCGCGTTTTAAATCAACTTCAGCTGGCAAACTTTGCGTTGACTTTTCTGTTGCTGTTCAGCTGCTGCTGCTGCTGCTGCTTCTGCTGCTGCTGTTGTTGGTCAGGGCACTGACAAAACAGATTATACTGATTTCATGCTGGGGAAAATCAAAAAATGAACGTGCGGCAATTTACATACTTAAGTTTCTTCTTTTTTTCCCCCTTTGCAGCCCGCCCACCTGCTGCTGCCGCCCCTTTTCGAGCTGCTGTTCACGAATTTATTGGCCACATGTTTTGTGCTACCTTCGTGAGTTGTACAATTTGCCTTTTGACAATATGTATACGCATTATACACACTTCTCTTCTTTCCTTTTCTTTCTTTTTTCTGGGCAGTTTGGGATTACAAGGAATTTCCGGGGATTCCATTTTAATTGAATTTCTTTTTTGGCTGTCATTGCTGTTGCTGTTGCTGTTGCTGCTTTGCATTTTTGGCAGATAATTAAAATGACCGTCGGGCAGTTTGAAATATTTTACTTTTTTTTAGAAATTAGTCAATTTTAAGTTTGTTTTCTTTCCTTTCTTTTTTTGTTATGACTGCTGAGCGAGTGATTACACTCGATAATTTCCATAAAGAAAGAAATGTAACAATCATAATCATATTAGAAGCAGTCAACGTCCTCTCCTCGACCAAAGTGCAGCAAGAAAATGAGTGAAAAATGGTAGCTGAAGCAGTTGAGACAAAGTTACATTAGAACACTTAAACACTTAGCTGCGCTGCATCAGCACTTTCCCTCTCTCACTCTCTCCCTCCCTCCGTCTCTGTCTCTCACTGCGACGTGGCCAACTGTAGCTTCTGGCCAAAGTTGCTCTCATGCCAAACACGATCCCGAAATCAATTTCTCCGCTTTTTAAGTCACTTTTCATCGTTATTTTACTTTGGACTCATAAATAAATCAATATTAATTTGATTCTGCTCAAATTGCAGCTAATTTTCAACGAAATAAATTTACACGGGAAGCCTATTAAGGTATTTATTTATGCATATTTATAGACGTAATTCAAGCTAAATTCATTTACATTATTCAAAGAAAAAGCAACACAAACTCACCTCAGTTCTTTGTAGTATATATAAGAAAAGAAGGAAAATAATTGGAATTTTCTATTAATATTTTGTTGCTTGAAACTTTAAAGTGCTTTCAAATTACATTTGTATATCAATTATGTATTTATATGATATGCAAAATGTAGTCAATATGAAACGTCAGCAAAACTCTTTATTTTTTCTGCTTCTCATTAAAATAATTCCAGGACTTTTATCTAATTTAAATACATTAATAAAAAAAATATTAAATATATTTACATTTTATTTTATTAAAAAAATTTAATATATATACTAAAAAATTAAAAAAAAATATATATATATAAAAACCCAGCTTTAAACCAATAAATATTTAATCAAATGAAATAGCTGAAAAACTCCTATTTTTTTAATTTCTACAATTTCTGGAACACTTTCTGAGGTGCATGCATATGAAGAGTTGCAATTGTAGCTGTGTGTGTGTGTGTGTATTGCAGATTTCTTGTGTATTCAGCATGTCTGCTGACTTTGTCAATGTGTGTATGTGTATGTATCTGTGTGTGCATTGCTGCTGCTGTTACTGCTGCTGCTGCTGCTGTGTAGCTGGCTCTTGTTATTTTTATTGTAACTCTGATTCGCGCTTTATTGCATTATAATTGAATCTTGAAGCGCACAACTAACGCAGGAAACGTTGCCTGACTGGCTGGCTGGCTGGCTGGCTGGCTGGCTGGCTGGCTGGCTGGCTGGCTGGCTGGCTGCCTGTCTTTCCCGTTTGCCACTTGCCAGCGACTCACCCGCCATGTCGATGCCTTGTGGCAGCTGCTAGCCAGACCCGCCTCGCACTCTGCTTCTTCGCTCGCCCACAGCTGCTGCACTTAATGCCAAGTGTTTAAAAAAAAAAGAAACGAAGTAATATTTACTTACATCCCCATCCAATGCTATCCAGTCCTTGCCCTCAGCCCCAACCAGTCAGGCAGCTGGCCATCCATCTATCCATCTATCCAAGCAGGGAGTCATTGCACCGCCCAACTTTCAGCATTCACTCGTACACCCGTTAAACTCTCACCTCTCACCTCGCCGCTCGCTTACCGCTCATTTTGCTCATTGCCAGCGAAATGCAATAAAAATTGTTTTCCCATAGACGGCGACGAACGACGGGCGACGAGCTGGCTAAGCAAATGTTGTTGGAAATGAGCTATAAAAACGGGAAATTGTATTTTACAGTAAATTTTTGCTACACACACAAACTAGCTATAGTCCTCGATCTAACCACTCCCCCCTCCGCCCGCCCGCTTGTGGGCGTTCCACTTGCACGTCAACGCCTTTCATGGGGCTGTCGCAGATAATCCGTTGCTGAGTTGGCTTGTCTTGACTTGGCTTGACATTGGCTTTGGGTCGACGTTGCTTTCCCTTCCTTTACTGTTCCTGTTTCTGTTCGCGTTTCGTAGTTCTCCATCCATCCTGCTCCTGCTACCACTTCATTGCACATTCCCTGCTGATCTGTTGTTGCTTTTGGTCTTGGCTGCGTCTAACGTGGCTTATAAGCTGCCAATATTAAAATGATGACAAGTTTATGGCTAAAAACGAGGCAGCGAGACGAGGCGAGGCGCAGAAAAATGCAATTCATGGCAAAACTGATGTCTCAGACTGTGGCTTTACTTCTCTGACTACCCCTGCCTGCCCCTGCAGCTGTACACAAAATTGAAGCAATGAGACTTCTAAAGTATTTGCCTCGCCCTCCAATGACAAACACAAACAAAAAAAATAGAATGAGAAATGGCCACAACAATTTGGCAGCTCAATAAAGAGCTGCATTCAGGGACTGGTTCAACGCTCCTGAGTCTCTTGCTCTTGAGTCAATAGAAATGTCCTTAAATTGCTTTCACATTTATTTGATTAATATTTTATGGAAAATCCGAGATAATATCTATATGTGAATATAGCTCAATAAGTTCTTAGACAATTTTATAAGAAGATAATCGAAGATGACTCAGCTCTAGCTATGTATAAAATACTACATAAAAATATAATAATATTTTAATAATACAAGAGAAAAGATCTAAGAATTTTTAAACAGTATTTCAAAAATTCGGATTATTTATGTTTAAGAATTTCGCAAGACAAGCTGAATCATCATAATTCATAAGAGCTAGAACAGTTCATTTGAGCTTCTTTCACTTTATTCAATAAGCATAATGAAAACTTATTTCAAAAATACAACCTCAGACTGATTATAAATTACATAATTTCGGAACTAGTTCAATTGAGCTGGTTCATATGAGCTGACTCCTGCAAGAGCTCATCAATGCAGGTTTTATAGACATTTTCAAATAATGTTATTAAAAGAATGTTATTACAAGAATTAAACCAGTTCAACAGCTCAGTTGAAAATGAGAAAATAAATAATAATTAAATTCATAGAGTAACGTTAAGCCAAATAAGTGTATATACAAAAATGAATGCAATATAAATTGAACCATTAAATAAACAATAAACGAACTAGTTCATCTGCGCATTATTTGCAGCATAGAAAAGAGGAAAAGTGAATGAGTTTCCGGTCAAATTAAAAAAAAAATAATAATATTTATATGCTTTAAACTTGGGAACTAATTTAACTGCTTAAAATCTAAACAATTTTATGCAGATGAACTCATCTAATTCGTGTGTGGAGATTCTACAGAAGCTATTCTATCAAATCAACTTAAGAAGTCAAGAGGCAAAATATTTCTAAAACAATTGAGCAAATTAGTTTTTAAGAACCATTGTAGAACTAGTTCAATTGAGCTAATTTTGCAGCCCGGCTATAGAGTTAACTGTCCGATGAACATTCTGATCAATTTCAATTCTAATCAATTTCAGCTTTGCTTCACTCTTTCATCGCGTTTCAACCTCATCGAACTCAAGTCAAAGGATCTCCCCAAATGTTTTACCCATCTTTGAGTCTGCTTTTATAACAACTCCGTTTTAAGCCCCATTATGCAGCCCTGGCTGAGTGAGTGAGAGCAATGCACAGGGTAGAAGAAAACGAAACATAAATAACTGCGCAGTGTTTGTGCCATTTTGGTTGCCACATTTGAATAAAATATGAATAAAACCGAAATGCATTTAGCTGGAAGGCGGCAAAGGCAGGTATATATACATAGACAGACAGAGAGACATAGATGTATATGTATATACAGACATATATACATAGACATTTCCCTATCATACCCAACCCTAGCTGAACCTATATTCCGTTCGGCCAGTTTGTCACCTTTTCGCTTTGGCAACGAGGTCTTCGCTGTGTGCTGAGGCTCTGCCTTTAGCGTCTCTCGCATACAGATACGATAATATTTGCATTCAGTTGTGCTGTCATCCTTGTTGCAGTGGTGGTGGTGCTGCTGCTTCTTATATTTTTATTTTGTCGTCAAAAATGTCAGCGACGTCGTCGTCCTGTGGGGATCCCGGCTCTTCCCGTCTGGAGTTCGCTTCGTTCCGCAGCGTTCGCTTGGCTTAATTTTGGTCTAGGGAAAAGTGCATAAAAAATCTGCGGCGAATTTGCAATTTGAATTCGTCTGTGGCCTCGCTGTCTCCTTCCACTCTATGCATATCCTTTATTGGGCTCGTGTCTGGTCTCTGGTCTCTGGTCTTGGCTGTCGCCTGTCTCCTGTCTCCAGCTCCTGCTCCATTTCTGTAGCGTCTTGACAGCCAGTCAGGCGGCTATTTAGGAAGTAATTTTCGCGCTTTCATCGCAACTTCCTTCTTTTTTTCGTCTCTGCTCGTCTGTCTGTCTGTCCGCCTGTCTGTTAGTCCGCCCATGGCTTGCATTTGGGGCACGTTATTCACGTTAGCCAGTTATTTGAGGTGGCTGTCGCTGCTGCACGCGCCTTTAATGCATTTTTTAAAAAGCCAAATGCGCAAATTGAATGCGCCTCGTGCCGGCATTTGCTGCGGTATTCTGCCTCTTCCACATGACGCACGTGCGAGTAGTGCCACAACAACAACAACAACAACATTCCAATGTTGTCCGCAGAGCGACACGCAGGCATAATTTCTGTCACTGCACTCAGGCCTAATGAATATTTCAACAGTCATACTCTCTATCTCCCTCTCTTTCACTCTACCTTTTGTCCATACATTAATATATAATATACATGCCATGCTCATGCCTATATATATTATGTATATACATATATAAAGCTCCCGCAACTGTAGCATCAGCTAAATGTCAAACTAAATGAGCAACCAGCTCGTCCTCGAGCTCTACCCAAAAGCAAAAAATTTGACTGCATTTAGCGAAGGCAGCAAAGAGTTGGATTTGTAAATTGATTTTGAATGTGGTGCAGTGACACGAATACCCACCAAAAACTACCTACAGCTAGATTGATAGAGGAATGTGTCACACAAAGTTTCTAGAATAGCTGAAAGTTGAAATAATGTCGTCGAGTTGGTCAGGTCACATTAGTGTCGCTTGGACCTAACGAATTTACATGCCTTTTGTTAATAACTATATATTATACTATATAACTATATATAATACTAGATAGCATGTATATTATCTTAATGGCCTTGGTTTCTTAGTTTTTAGAGATCTTAATGCTTAGATACCAATATCAATAAGCTTGTCTTAGCTTTCCAAATCAGTTTTATAATTAGCCCAAAGATAGTTCTTAACTTAGTTTTCATATTTATATAGCTTACACTTTATATTTATATTTATTTATATATTT
Source organism: Drosophila hydei (assembly GCF_003285905.1). Lineage (NCBI taxonomy): Eukaryota > Metazoa > Arthropoda > Insecta > Diptera > Drosophilidae > Drosophila > Drosophila hydei. The sequence continues at coordinate 1,479,311 of NW_022045829.1, forward strand.
AGAAGTCGATTTCTTACCAACGAATTGCCAAAAAAAAGATTTATTTTGAATAAGCAAAAAGTGCTTGCCCGACTAGAAAATACCTCGAACCAAACGTTTTGTTTTCAGACATGTGAGATTCGACCAGATTGGGCGAAGCTATTCAAAATGACTTTTCAGCAGAATCAATATAAGAAATTGAATAACTCAAACGACTTAATTTTATATTATGTTCTCAAGTAACTCAGTTTCTAAATCTATATATGAAGCAAGCTTGATGTGGCATAGTATGACCAGAAGGCCATGTTAACTAAATTGAAATAAGCAAAATATCATATATAGCACGTATAATATAAATAGCGAAGACAGATGTTCCGAACTCCAAAAGCAACTCGCATTAAGCTCTTTTCTATTATTTCAAATATACTTTAATGAAAAACTGAAACAGTTAGCAAACTAAACCCGAAAGAAAAACTATTCCTGGTAGGCCTAAGCATTCTGTTTACAATTGAAATCTTATATAAAAACCAACTCCCAGATGGAGCATCAACTGTTTTGGGTTAGACGTTAGCGTTAGCGTTAGCATTAGCATCGTATCTCTCGTATTTACTTATGTTGCGTTTGTATTTCTTTTGCTTGACGCAATCTTCTAATTAAAAGTGCAACTCATACCCAGAGAGTCGGGCTCTGACCCAAATTGAACTCTTTCGGCGACAAGGCAACAGCCAGAGCTACCCACTCGAAGCCACGTAACCCACTCCAGCTATTATCTGGCACGAGCCAAGTGACGGGGCAACCACAATATAATCTCTGTGGCATTATATATGCTCCATGCTCCATGCTCCATGCCCCATGCCCCTTGCCCTCATGTCTTCATGTCTCATGCCCGTCAAGCCCCAATGCTCAATGCACAGGCCAAGCGTATGTCTTGAAGCAGCCACTCCGGAGGTCTACTCCTCTTGTATGTGTGTGTGTGTGTTTGTATTTGTATTTTTTGCGTCTTTGTATTTGTTAATAAACTCCCTGGCAGACTAAATTCAAATTACGCACACATCTTAAGACATAGACGAGAAAGACAACGACGTCGGCAGCCATTTCGCTTATAGCTGGCTCATTATGTCAGGTCTATATTCATATACGCCAACAGACTCCCATTCCACATGCTCATACCCATGCCCACTCCTACTCCCGTTCCTACTCCTGTTCCCACTCGACTCAGCTTCCCCTGCCCCGCCCGATTGCCGCATGCGTGAGTGCGTTTCGAGAGAAGCTTCAGCTGGCAGCCCTATTGCTGCTATTGGATGACTCCCGTCTTTTGACTTTGCTTGTCGTAACATTTCATCTTTATTTTGGCATTATTCCCTGGGCGCCGCTTATTGTTTTCCGTGAAAATGGCAACGGCAATGGCAACAAATTAGAAGCGTGCCCAACGCCCGAAACGAACGCAGCAGCAGCATCTCGTTTGGCCCGATCTAATTGGAATATAGCCAAGTTCTACGAGATTTCTTGACTGCGCTGCAACCAACCAACCGGCAGTAGAAGCAAACTTAGGCCATGCACCACCCATTGGCGGCGTCTTCAATTAACAAATGGACTTCAGCTTGGCCAATGTAAAGCCCAAATTGCAATTTCTCACATTAAATAGCTAACAAATATTATTATATAACTTGGACTTGCGTAACGATAATCCTGAGACTTCGTATTGCATTCATCTTTGATTGATTCAAATTAATTAAATATATTTCATTCCAACGTATCCAATTGCAGTTTTGAATTTTAAACAATTTTAATTCGAATCAAATATGTAATTTAAAATATTTTGTAAAAACATAACAAAAAATTATAAAAGCAAAATTTAGTAGAATTATTGAAAGAATCTCAACAAAATTTTTACATTAATTTATTTCTGAAATTATATGCTCAACATTATACTTTAAAAATGCATCATATTATTTTTTTAAAATTCATTAAGCGAATATTTTTTTAAATTAATTTAAATTTCAATTTTTTTCAATCGATTCCATTTGTTCATTCATTTTATTAATTTTGCATTAATAAATTAATATTTTATTTTATTAAGATTTCAAACCTAGCAAATATCATAAAAATGACTGTGGAATTTATTTAGCGCTGACAACAACCTGGTGTGTGTCATGACTAAACATATTCTTAACATCTAATTTTGGAGAATTAATGATTGTTTGTGTACATTTCAAAAAATCTCTAGACAATCGTAACTACATTTTCTAAAGTTTTAAAAGTAGAAATTAACATTTGACTGCAACCAATTCTAATAAATAAAATTTAAACAGCAGCTTAGGAACCTATTTATCATGGACCGCAACCAGCTAAAACACACACACACAACAATATATATTTAAAGGTAATTTTTGACACTCTGGCAACCCTGAGCGTTTCAGTATTTTTTTTCTGATAAAAATATAAGGCGGGAGTTTTTAAAAATGCTAAGGACGACACATTTTATTTATTAGTTATGGTAGTAGAAATAACCTAAGTGATACTTTCAGTCCATGCAGTCGAAATACTTGGTAGGCACAAGGTTTTCATTCGCTGGCTCAGTTTATCCTTTCGATTACATTGCTTGCTTTTTGTTTTTTTGTTGTATTTTGTTTATTATTCTGTATACGCAACGTAGTCGTAGGATTCAGCTTAACATAAATTCATCGTACAACAGTTCAATGTCGATTAACAGTATCCATTTTCCTTAAGTATTGTTCTGTTTCCATAATGTTCTTTTGGTATTTCCTGCTCAGTAATGCTTTATCCCAACAATTTCTTTTCAGCTAACATATAAGAAGTTAAATTCAGTTTTGTTCAGGCTCGCTTACAAGATGCGTTCACAAAGAGAGCCGAGATCGCTATTTCTCTACTCTCTCTATAAACTGTACTACAAAATGTGTTTCTGTTGTTGTTGTTGTTGTTGTTGATGTATGTCGTTAACGATAAGCGAATGCTACTTCTTAAGGCTCCACGCATTGTTGCTAGGCACAGGCACGCGACGTTGCCCCGATTCGCGTGCCAGAACCTCCATAATGCTCGTCGCCGGCAGCCAGCACTAAATAAGATAGATTTATAATTGTTTAGAATATATATGAAAAATAGTTTTCAAATAGTTTTTAGTGCATTTTACTTACGCGTTCCTTGTGTGCCGTGGCAACGACATTACGATTGGGCTCCTTGTCGTAGGAGACAGACTCCACGCCAAATATTTCGCACAGCTCATGCACCAGCTGACGCTTTTCACGATTCATGGTGGGAAACGAGTGACTTCTCGACTTCTGTTTGCTCTCCTTGGCCAGTTTGACCAGATCGCTTAGTGTTTCATAGACGCTCTTCGTTAGCGCCGGATTGCGTTTGGCGAAGCCTCGCAAGAATTCCGAGTACTTAGTCAGCGACTTCAACTGTGCATCCGGATTGCGGGACTGCAAGCCTATAGCCAAACGACGATTGCGCTCCAACAGACGACACTCATCATTGCAGTCCAAGCTGTAAAAAACAAATTCATTTATAGTTAAAGATTTATTAATTATATATTTAACTCACGTTTTATTGGACTTGTTATTTTTGTTGGGCGCTAGAATTTCGCTCAGTTCCATGTAGTTGCCACGCGACATCTCCGCCATGGAAGATGCCAGCTGAGCAGTGGCAATGCGACTGTGCTCGCGGGCCAGCTCCTGACAGCTACGATTCTGTTTGCGATTGCCGCACTCGCACTGCACTTCGACCAGCTCCTTGCAAGGCGTTTCTGGGCAGAGGCCCTCGTGACACACAGCGGCACATTTGTGGCCACACAACTGACGCGGCTTGGTGCAGCTCTGGCGGCACAGCTCGCTCGCCTGCTGGCAGTCGCCTTCATGGCAGGGCCGTATGCACTTATGTCGCCCGCAGGACAGGGGCTTTCCACAAGCGAGCCCACAGCTAAAACTAGCCTGGGAGCACGGTATGGTCTTGCGCTGTTCATGATTGCCATGACACCATTTCGTGGTGAACATCATGCATGGCGGGCAGGTGGCCGCGGCATGACAATTGTGCTGCGGTGCGTGCTCGCAGCCATGGGTACGCGAACAGGGACGCTTGCAGACGGGTTTCTTGGTGCCGCAGGGCACGGGAGGATAGATAACCTCAGCTCCGCACTCACAGTACAATTCCTCGAAGCTGCTGCGGTAGCAAGGCGGACAATTGCCCCGATGGCAGGGCTGATCGCATTTATGACGCCCGCAGGTTAAGGTTCGATTGCAGGGCAATGGGCAGGCGTGATCGATATCGATGCAGCACTCGGCGTTACATTTGTGCTTGCCACAGCTGCGCTTCTTGGTGCAACGTCGCTTGCAGCGTGCATCGTCCGCTCGCGTCGATAGCTGCCGGCACTTGATCATCTGATCCATATGACCGCAACGACATTTCACAGCCGTCTGTTTGGGACAGGGTGGGCATTGACCCAAGTGACATTTACTGGCGCATTGATGTGGATGCGCTGGCTTGCCGCAGCGCAACGTTTTGCTGCACGTGCCTTCGCAAGTGGGCACCGGATCGAGGCAGCTGCTGCGCTGCGACGCGGGCACAGGCAACTTGCCACAGGGACAGCTGGTGATTTGTGTGGGACTCAGCTTGCAGGGACGACAGGCGCCGGCATGGCACGAATCCTTGCATTTGTGATTGCCGCATGGCAAAGGCTTGCCACAGCACTCCTTGCACGAATAGCAGCGCTTATCCTGAGTCTCGCGGGTGCACAGTACCTCCCGCTGTTGCTTGCCGCAGTGACAATTCTGCTGCACTTGATCCGCACACGCCTCACACTTGCCCGCATGGCAGGGCTGCTGACAGCGATGTTCGCCGCAGTTCAACAGCTTATCGCAAATAGCTTCGCATTGCAGCGGCTGCTTCATGGCGCACTGCATCAGCTTGGAGGTGCGTCCGCAGCCACAGCTGCGATTCACATTCGCCTGACAAGGCGGACACGGACCCGGATGACAGAGCAATGTGCACGCATGACTACAGCCCTCAACACGGCAGCACAGCTCGCCACAGCTGTGGGCCAGCTCGTTGCGCGTCAAAGGCGGATTCTTCAGTTTGCCACAAAAGCATAGATATTCGCGCGGCAGTTCTTGCAGCACATTTTGGCAGGCGGGACAGCGCCAGCCCTCGTTCGATTTCGAGCTGCTCGCCCAGGTGATGGTGCACTTCAGATGCAGCACATGATAACAATTCTGGCAGGACCACGTGCCATGATGCGCTTTGATAAGCTCCACACAAACGAGGCACTCGAGTCGGCGCTGTTCAATGTCTCGCATTAGCTTCTCACGCTGCGACAGCTTCTCTAGATCAGGTGCGCGTCTTGGCGAAATTTGTTGATGTGGTTGCTTCTCAGGTGAAGTCTGTGCACTGTCATTGCTATTGCTAGTGTCCAGTTCCTCGGAAGCACGTGGAAAGCCATTGATGCGATCACGATTGCGATTCCAATCATCGCGCCGCTTATTGCTGCGATGATTATCATAACGTTGTTGTTTCTGTGGCTTCTTGCCACGCTCATAACGCTCCGCATTGCGCTCCTCACGATAATCGTTGCGTCGATGCTGCCGACTATTGTTACCGACGCCGCTGCTGCTGCTGCCGCCTTGAGGCTTCGATTGCCTGTTTTCCGCTCGATGTGGCTGCTGTGCTGAATTCTCAGTTGCTGCTCCTCCATTTGGCTGTGTGGCAGTGTTGTTGTTGTTGTTCTGATTTTTAACAGAGGCATTTTCTGTTACTGGTGCTGCTGCTGTTAAAGTGAGCTTGGCAAAATTAGGCACAAATTCGGGCGCTGATGCCTGCAACTTGGAAGCGCTGAAATCGTAACCAGCCGTAGAAGCCGTAGAAGTAGCAGAAGCAGCAAATGGGTTATGGCCAAAGGATGCATAGGGATTTGGATACGCAACAGGATATGCAACAGCTCCTCCAGCTGTATTATAGCTGTCGCCATTTTGATTGCCATAAAAGTGTGGCGTATATAACTGTAAATTAAAAAATGTACACTTTAAGCAGTAACGGAAAATGGAAAATAATAGTACTTACATTGGAGCTGTTGCTGGCGCTGCTGCTGGGCGTTAAGCCAAAAGCGCCGCCGCCGCCGCCAACATTGTAGGAGGAGCTGGCCAAATTGTGTTGACTGATAAATTGATTAAAGTTTACATAATTATTATTATTGTGGCCATTAGCTGTGCTAGAGCATGCTGCCTCGCCAGCTCCATTTGCTATCTGTTGCTGTTCCTGCTGCTGCTGCTGCTGCTGCTGCTGTTGCGGCGGCTGCTGCTGTTGCTGTTGCTGCTGCTGCCAATACTCGGCCATGGCAGCGTGTTCTTTTTTTCTCTCCTCGCTTTTCGCTTTTGCCCACGCTGGCGAAAAGTGAATCCGATTTGTTGCGTATTTCTTGTTGTTGCGCCTGCAAGCAAACGCAAAGTGTATGTTTATATTTAGTTGGGCATAAATATATGTGTACGAATATGTGATTTCACAATTAATTGTAAGAATTACACGAATTTTGTTAATTTGCTTCACTCGAAATTAGAAAAAGAAAAAAAAACAACTAAAGACACACTGCCATGCGCGTGTGTGTGCAAATGTGACAGATAGCTGTGTGGCGTGCGTGTGTATGTTGCTGACGTGCACTGCTACCTTTTTACAGGTACTAGCGCGTCGATGTCTATGTTAACTGTGGAGCAAGCCAGCTTAACTGAACGAGTTTGCACTGTTAGCTCGTGGAGTTCTCTGTTAACAGCGACAGTAACGCTGTTTACTGACGTATGTTATGTTAAATGAAAGGCAACAGCACAGCAACTCTGAACATCACGAACTAAATGTCATCTCAAAAATTTGACGTTTTCTAGGCGGGAATACTTTGGCGCCAAGTTGGATTTTCAAGCGGGCCATAAATTTAAGTTTATAATGGATTGCAGTCTAAATTTTTATATTTTTAATGAAGTAAAGCTTGTCTTCAATGGAGATCCACTAAATGAACATAATCCAATGCAATACAATGCAAAACTTATTCAAATAACAATATAAATATAACTAGAAAACTTATTAACAAATCAGATGCTTCTCGTTTAAATATCTTTTGTATACAAATAGATGGCCACAATCATGCCATACAGACCCAGGACTTCAGCAAAGATTAAAATCAAGATAATGCCAATAAATAGCCGCGGCTGCTGGGCCGTATTACGTACACCTGCCTCGCCCACACATCCGATGGCATAGCCAGAGGCCAGGCCACAAACGCCCACAGATAGACCGGCAGCCAAATGTATATAGCCCTGGACAACCGAATAGGTGGCTGCCGAGTCTAATTTGCCAGATATCAGCACTGAAACGACCAATCCATAGATAGCGATAATGCCAGCCATGACGACGGGTATGATTGACTTCATGATCAGCTCAGGTCGCATAACACCAGTGGAAGCAATCGCCGTGCCCGACACTGCTGTGCCATAGGCAGCGCCAATCGAAGAGAAGACTATGGACGAGGCCACGCCCATTATGCCATAGAACGGGCCATAGACAGGATATTGTACCAGCTGATTATCCGTAGACTGGTTTTCATCAACCGGCTCCACAAAAAGCGAAATATTCATTATTGATTCTTCTTGATTTTTCTATTGCTTTGAATGTTAGTTCTTTTATCCCTCGGAAATTCGTATTTAAATTAACTTAAATCACATGCAAATGCAAATGCAAAGGCTACCTTAACTTAAAAGACTTAGAATATATATTTACAAGTAATTGCAGTAAACTGTAACTGTGACTGTCACTGTAACTGTGATATTTAAGAGAAATATTTATTATATTTTTTTCCCTTATAAATTATATATTTTTAAAACTTTGATTTTTTAGTCATATATATTTCTCTATATATTTTCTCGAATCGCGCTTGTTTCTATGTGAGTTAAATATCTTTGCTTATTTTTATGTATCATATTAACAATTTTCTAAAATATCTATATCAAGTTAAAGTTACATAAGTTTGTAATACTATTTCAATATTTGATGGAAGAGTCTGAAAGCAGTTCGAAGGACGATTTAGTCTGGAAAATATTTTTTGTTAAGCTGAACATTTAAGAGACTAGCTTCATATATATAAAAATGTTCAATTTTTTCAATATTAAATTTCTTAAGCATACGAAAAAGCAAAATTGATTTGGGAAAAATAAAAATTTACACATCAAAATTCTAATTATCTAGGTGAAAGAAAGAAGGTTTTTTGGTTGTTTTATAAGAAAATATATTATTAACACTAAACCCTAAAGACTTCGTTCACTCGAAACTGGTTCAGTCACAGTTTTGCACTCTCTGTTTCGACTTTTCGCATCCGCTTCTTGGCTAGAATGTGCGCAGATTGCTGAGCAGCGTTTGCTGCGGCGGCGGAAATGCGGCTGCGGCAGTAGCAAACGTTGCTGGTGGCATCGCAAAACTGGGAGCTGTGGCCAGCGTCAATGTGTGCTGCTGCTGTAGATGCTGTTGCTGCTGCTGCTGCTGCTGCTGCTGCTGTTTGGGGGGCAACGGAAATGCCTGTGCGCCATCTAACGGTCTGTATTGGCACTTCTTGGCATGCGTGCGCATGTTGCTGGACTGTGTGAAGGCCTGATTGCAATTGGGATGTGGACAGACGTAGGGCTTACAGCCTGTATGATAGTTGAGATGCGTCTTCAGATGGTGTTTCTTAGTGAATGCCTTCGGACAGAGAGGGCAGCTGAAGGGCTTGATGCCCGAGTGCAGGCGATGATGCAGTGTCATATTGCTGCGATCCGCAAAGGACTTGCCACAGACGGAGCATTGGTATGGCTTCTCTCCGCTATGGGTGCGCATGTGCTGCTTGAGCAGCATTTTGCGGGAGAATCGTTTGCCGCATTCGACGCATTTGTGCGGCTTGACGCCCGTATGGATGCGTACGTGCATGTTGAAGGCAACACGTTGATTAAACGACTTCGGGCAATAGGGGCATTCGTATTCCTTGCGATTTCGATGGATTTTCATATGGCTGCTGAGGTAGCCCTTGTCGTTGAAAGTCTTGCCACATTCCGGACACTCGGCCGCAAACTCTTTGGTGCCACGATGCACGGATAAATGATATTTATAGTTGCGCAGCTGTGAAAAGCCTTTGCCGCAGTCGGAACATTCGTAGCGCGGCGATTTGTGTGTCTTCTCGTGCGCCTATAATGCGATAGAAAGAGAGCGGTACAAATGGTGAGTGTAAGTAAGTGTATGTGTGAAAGGGAGAATTGAGAAATGCTGCTCATTGGCTTGGTGGCCATTTTGTTTAGCTGCGCTCAATTGTTCTCTCTTTCTAACGGCTGTGCGCGCTTGTGTTTGTGTTGATGTGCTCTCACTTTGGCTTAGCTGCTGCACCCATGCGTAAAACCAGTTCTCACATTTTCGTTTGCTACTTCTTCGCCTGCTTCTTCTTGCTCACCGTTTTGCTTCTGTTTTGGGCGCCACCATTTTTAACGATCTACATGATTTGCATGAGCAGCGCAGCTGCGCCGCTGCTGTCATTTCGCAGCCTCTGCTGACCGCATGTTCGCTCTCTGCGCAACGCTGTTTGCTCCGCCTTTGCTTCAGACCCCGCCCCATTGGTTACCTTGCTTTGATCATAACGTGTTGCCATTTCAAACAAGTAAAATAATGCCTTGATCTGCCTAACGAGTGCCTTTACCTATATTTAAACTCTACAGCAAACAGATTAAACGCTTAAGATAAGCAAAACTGGATTTATCTGAATTCAAATACAACTTATTTTTAAAATATTTTGTGACTTTAAATAATCAATAAACGAGCAAAAGCATTTCTAAATTTAATATAAAACATCATTGTTACTCAAGGAAAAAGATTTCTTTGTCTGTTAAGTCTTTTGGAAGTTGTTAATGCCAACAAAAATTGTGCTTTCCTTGTCAACCTACATTTAATACATATATCTACATATATTCTCATTGAAAAAAGCAATTGAGTCATAGCTTGAAAAGCGATATATATTCCTAAATTGTAGCAAAGATTAAATCATCTTGTTAAAAACTTTTAAATTAATAAATTGAGGTTCCCGATTTAACAAAACATTCAACATTTTTATTAAAATTATTATGAATACTCAAAGTATTTATAATATTTTTTAGAGCCATATTTAATAGCCGAAAACTTTTAGACCAGATAAATCTTTAATAATGAAATATTTAACCTGGTAACAAATAACTCTCAACAAGAATAATTTGCTTTGGAACATTAAGGCTTGGACGTAGCTTTAAAACTGGTTCGGTGTGATAATATGCTTTCATACTAACTAACTAACTTTTCCTACTTTTATATAAGACTTGTTTTATGTACACCCCCGCATTAATAAAAATGTACCATTTCATATTACCTCATTTGCTCTCTTTCCTTTGCCATATCTAGTGTCAAACATAAAGATAATATGCTTCTTTTAATTATCGTATAAATTGAGTTGTTTTAGTCTCTAACGTTAAGAAGATGTCTTGAAAACTTTACAGCCTGTCGAAAAATACATATTTACTTTCCAAAAAATAAATTTCTTAAAACTCCCCTTGCTTATAACTGATCAAGTTCACTAGAAAACTCACCCACTGTGCAAGTTTTCAAGCTACCCTCTTCTCTCCTAGAACTGTTCTAGTGGGCAACCCGCCCACCCTTCACTCAACTCACCTGCAACGTTTCGGAGCATCCAAAGACCTTATCGCATATGCGACACTTGTAGCTGATCTCCTCGCCGGCGCTGGTGTTGTTGTTGTTGTTGCTGTTGCTGTTGTTAGAGTTGCTGTTGTTGCTGCTCAACTTGGGCAGCATTGCCACAGGTGAAATCGCAGTTGCTGCAGCTGTGCTGCTCAGATTCAGATTCGTTACTGAGATGTTGGTCAGGGAAATGTTGCTGCTGGCGCTGGCGCTGAGCAGCAGCTCCCGTGACGGCAGTCGGCAACTGCTGGAGCTGCTCACCGAGGAAGCCGCCGGCGATATTAGAGGCGTTGGCTTATAGCCAGCGCCGAATTGCTTATAGTAGTCCAAACACTCCAGGCAATCGGCACGCGTGCAGGCACTGGAGGACTTGGAGCGCGTGGGACTCTGCCCATTGATCACATAAGGCGCAAAGTAACGTTTCTGCTGCGAATGCTGTTGTTGTTGTTGTTGTGATTGTTGATGCTGCTGATATGGCGAGGTGGGTGGCGTTGTCAGACCGGCGGCAGCTGCTGCCGCGGCATAGGCGGGCAGCAAGTGTGGAAAGAATTGCGCATAGAACTTGGTCGCACTGGCCATGGCCAACAAATCCGGCGGCAACATCGCATAGCCGTAGGCAGCGGGACTTAGCTGCACGGGCGCAGCAGCTGCTGCCTGAACAGCCTGCTGACGACTCTTCGATAGATCCAATATATTGCTAGCAGCAGTTGATGCTGCTGCTGCTGCTCCTGTAACGATTGTTGTCGTTGATTTCTTGACCGGATTATCCTTGCTGGCCGAGCTGCCCAATATGCGACTTATGCTGAAGTCCGTTACTTGTGGCGCTGCCGGCGCCGCTGCCAGTTGGGGGCCGGGCGAGGCGGCCAGCTCATAGCTGCGCTGCAGCATCGTATGCTTAAAGCCCATTGCGTTTGAGTTAACGTTCATAGACCAGTTGTTGCCGTCGTCTGTCGCGCTACGCGTCAAAATACGAAATGTGCGGCTACAAAAGCGAGCAACGGTCCACAACGTCTTTTGAGCCAAGTCGAGATTGAAGCTGAGATCGAAGCGCGCTCACTCACTCAGCTGGCTCTGTCTCTCTGACTCTCGCTCTCTCTTTCTGTGGCATTTAATTGGTCAAGAAACGAGTTTGAAGCTGCGCTCTGAGTGAAACGCTCTCCCATGCAGCTGAGCCAATTAAGCAGCCCTGGCTAACAGCAGCTGCCTGCTGCGCCTCCAATTACCAAAGCTGACGCAGAGGCCGAGAACTATTTGGTAGTAGCATTTTACTAGTCACATCTATCATAACGTTTATCACTAGATCTTGCGCTTTAGATGCTCATTCTCTCATTTACCTCACTCTCTCTCTCTCTATGTCTCTCTGAGATTTAAGATTTCGTTTGGCGCGTTGTTTTTGTAATTAATTGCGGTAATAAAATGTGCGCATCGTTAAATTTTCAAAATGTATTTCTCTTGTTGCTGCTGCTGTTGTTTTTATTTTTTTTGGTTGTCCGTCCTGTCCTGAGCATGTGTGAATCTTACGGTTATGCGCATACACCTGGCCTGCTCACTATGCTGCAGGCTGCGCACTGCGAGCGTCTCTCTGTGTGTACGTGGGAGCTACTGAGCCAAAGGCAAACTAGGAAGCATCGTGACATAATCTGTTGTCCAGCTTTATGTAATGAGCTCCAAAGGAGTGCAGACAGATCTTGACATTTATGCAACTGACTCAGTAAGTTGGGCAGCAACCATATGTTGGAGAGCGTAGTGCCTGCCGGAGTTCTTTTAGCAGAGAGTTATTAACAGAGTTCCTTTATGGGAATACAACTTAAATATCTGTTCACAAAACTCTTAAACATACCAGACTGAATGATGTACTATTTCATGAGCAACAGAAGGGCTTTGGAGTCAGCACAAGCTGAAGTTCGAGCTGCATAACAATTGGCTTCAAGCTCATTTCTATATCCCTGTCAAAGCTTGACTTATATTCGTTGATTACCTTTTTAAGGGACAAATCTGTCTATAAGCCATGCTCTAGCTTAGGCTTTGTCCACAGCTAGAACCAGTCAAAAGATGAAATCGAAAACAATATCAGGATGAATTATAATATCTCCTTTAATTTTAATATTGCAGTTGAACTTTTTATTATTTATTAGTCTGTATCTTTTCCATCTATCTACTTTTATTTTAATGATTTACCTTCACATATAATAGACAAATTTGTAATCTATATTTCGGGTTAAATAATGCAAGTCCAAGCCTTAAATTTAGCCTCTGCACAGACAATGAAATAATAAATGGGTAGCGATTGAATGATAATGTTTGGATGTTTCGCATGGCCAGTCATGGGCATGGGCTTCAAAAATTTTGGCCTCAAAAGGGCGTCTTCGGTTTGTAGCTGTTACATAAAATGTCGCAAACAATCTAAGCCAAATATTTGGTCTAAAACAAGGCAAACATGACGCTGCAGCCAACGTATTCCCCAGGCCTGGTGAGCTTTGATTCATTCTTGTTTCTGAAGTTGAAGAGGCTCGTGAGGGGACGATGCTAAGCTACGATTGAGAAGATGAAAACAGCATCGAAACAGAACAAAATAAGAAAATCAATCCTTGAAGTGCTTCGCACAAATTTGTAGTGTCTGATGAACATTGATTTGCAGAGCACCAAATACATATTCATGAATACATTAAGAATTTTGAAGGGAATATTAACTTATTGAACTGACCTCGTATGTGCTTGTTCAAGTTTCTTCATATGGTGAAGTTAAATGTGTTTAGAATTAGCTCAACTTGAATGTAGAAAATATATATTTTTTCCATTTATATAATGTGAGACTTTCTGAACAGACCTCGTATAGACCAGCTTATATATATTGATAAGTATAATTGAAATATTTACATTTGAATTTATATTTTTATAGAAATTATCTGAATAATAATACTTTAAATTCAGCTATTCTCACATACCTAAACATGTTTTTTGGATTATCTACAAATTATTTATTGTCTCATCTTTTAATGCTCATGCTGCAAATAATATTTGATAGAAAACATTTTCTATTACAAAATAGGCCCTTTCTCTGCTCCTTGCATACATATTTTCCAGTCTCAATAATTCTCTTTATCCCAACTAATGTCTTGATTCATATTTTCCTCAACAACGCATCCTTTCGTGCTCTGCATTATTTCGCTACCGTTAAACTCGTCTGATTCATGCAACTATTTAAACAACTCGACTGACTGCAGTTCATGTGACATACATACACACACACACATATGTATTTTTATATATCGAGTTATAGCTGCTTTGCATAGCATCAGTAGCGCCCATAAAAATGTGCAAAACAAAACGCCCAACTTGATTTGTATGGAACGAAAGGCCAATAAATCTACAGGATGCACGCAGAATGAGCAACAAAATGGTGACACAGACGCCCATGCGGGAAATTCAAGGAATCGCCTATATATATGTCGCAGCGGCATATATATATGTGAATGAAGTGATATATATATAATTAACAGCTACAAGGCGTTGAGTCAACAAGGAGCGGGCGGTCTCTCGCGTAAGTATCCAATTGCAAAGCCAATTAGAGCGCGCAGCTACCTGGGACTTTAATCTAATGTAAGCTTATCTTGTACACGATTTGTCTGGGCTCACTTACAAAATGCGATCCATATCGCTATCGCAACGGTGGCAGATGAGCATTACCCGTGCCGCACCGTGTCGTGCCCTGCCATGCCCTGTCGTGCCTGTGTCATGCCTTGCCGCCAATAGACCGATCTACAGCGATCCTAGACTGATTGATGGGGTCTGCTGTCAACAAGCGGTTCGCTCCGAACTGCATAAATTATAATTATAAACGAAAACTACAAGAGAGTGGAAATACATACTAAAAAAAGTAGAAAACAAAAACAAAAACAAACAAAAATTAAAGAAGAGAAGAAAACTTGTTCATTTATTTCGTGGAATTCCGCACAGATCATTTACATATGCGAGCGAAAGAAACTTTAAATTTTAATTACACTCACTAAATCATCGGGCCGAGCTAAGATTCACCAGCCCCTTACTTTCTATACCCTGTACATATGACAAATTTGGTGGAGAGGGAGTATTCGTTCAGCTCACAAGTGGGTTCAGCCAGAACCCTAACAAAGTTAGAGACATGAAAAAGCTACAGAAAAACTACATTTTATGTTTAGTTTTATACTTTCCGACAATCGATAAATATCGATTCAAGAAAGAAGAAGACGCCCAAAAAATAGCAGTGAAATGGAAAGAGCAGTGAAATGGAAAAAATGTCTAACATTTGCTATAACTTCCTAAATTTTTACATTACTCAAGCTCGATAAATATCGATAGGAGCATGTTTTGAAGACTTGAAGGAATATGCACGCCAAATATGAAAAGCAAACTCTTAAGGAACATAAAAATACCAAATATATTTAACTTCTTCATAAGCTTGCCACAATTTTATGTTACTCAAAATCGATAAATATCGATAGAAGCATATTTTGAAGACTAGAAGAGACATGCACAACAAATGCACTCTATTGTCTCTTATAAAGCAGTGAAATATCGTAAGTTTTACAATTTTTTTATAATTTTTCGATATATATGAATATCGATAAATATCGATTTCGAACTAATCTCGGAGATTAAAGGAGTTTCAATATGCCAAATTGTGTATGTTATTAGATATGTCTCAAGGTCAAAATATTTAATCAGTAATCAAGACATTGTAATACAGGGTATCTAATAGTCGTTTACGCTGCACTGAAGCACACTTACTCGTTTTTTGGTCGCATGACTAATGTTTATTAGCTGCTAATGGTTTGTTTTACAAAAGCTACGTGGCTTGATTCAGAGCCTGAAGCCTGAGCCTGCCCTGAGCATTGGTGTCCAGAGTCTGGAGTCTGGCGTGTGTGGAGACTCCCAAAACGACTAACTCCATGCCACAAACTGTTTCACCCGTTGACATTTTGACAAATTTCCGGCTGCTCGCTGCCGTCATGTTGTTGGGGGAGGTGGAGGGGGGCAGAGAGCCTACAAACGGGGCTCCAATGTAAGCTGATACCTATCTGAGATGCTGATATCATCTGCGTGTGTGTGTGCCTTACTGCTCTTGCTCTCGCTTTATCCCTCTCCCTCTCTCTCTCTCTGTCACTCTCTTTCTCTCTCTCTCTGTCACACGCTCTCGTCTTCGTATTCTTTTGCCGATCTTCGTTCACACTATTAATTTTCCGCTCGTTTTTCGCCTCACCTGTTCGTCTTGATGTGGTCACTGTCATTGTCATTTCTGTTGTCGTTGTTGTCGTAGCTGTAGCTATTGTTGTTGTTGTGGTTGTTGTTGTAGATCCATGGGGTGGTCGGCATTTATCACATTTTGTGTGCGCTTAAACTCTTTCACTTTGTTTGAACCTTTAATGTCATGTGTTATCGGTTAATGATCAGCCGTTGCCAAGTGATTTTCTGTCAGCGGGTGATCACCCATTCCCAGTTTTTTAACTGCGCTCGCGCGCTCTCTCTCTCTCTCTCTCTCTCTCTTTTTCTCTTTCTCTCTCTGGTCTTCTCTACTCTTCAGTCCAAGCGCATCTTCGTGTGACATTAATTTCGGGTTTTTTAATGTGTAGCCTGACAAATGTGTTGATTTGCGAAAGGTTTTTATATTCTTTGCATGATTTTCATACCTTTAACGGTGGAATTAATGAATATCCTGTTAGGTGATTCGCCATTTCAATGAACTTAATGTTTGGGTATAATATATAAGAGGCAATAAAACTGATTTACTATATGAACCATTTGAAGCTTTGTTTTTAACTTCCTCTATAGTTCCATTTACTATAGATATCGACTTGATGTTCTTTAGTTTACTTTAATATGGAGAGTTTCGCTGCATGGACTGCAGCTTCAGATTATTTTATTAGCTTCTGTCAGAATTTTTTATAAAAAAAATGTTTAAAAAAATGTAATAAATTTTAATGATTATTGAAATTTTGTATAAATTAGCTTTAAATATTAGGAAATTATTTCATAGATTTAGTACATTTTTCAAGTTTTCAAGTTAAAGTAGAGATAGAGATAGAGAAAGAAAGAGGAGGAGTTGATATATTTAGAGGTAATAAATTTAGTCACAATATACAAGATATCCAAAGAAATCTAAGGCTTCTTTAAAATTTAAATTGTTTTTTGATATTACGTATTTCTTCAGCTAACTTCCATATATAAAACTCAACATAATATAGAAACTTTCATCTCCAATTCATGAACAAGCTTCTGACTACTTGATTGATAATTTCTAATTAAATCAGAAACAAAACAATTTTATACTTCATTATTTAAATAACACTACTTTTTATTTATGCATTTCTATTTCTCATTTTATAGTTAGAAAATTGTGTTTTGCCCATTTTTATTATGATATACTTAAAAAAGCGTAGAGGTGTCTTTACACGCCTGAATGTCAGCGACGTGATATACGACCTTGATGTGATAGATAGACAAACTTTGTTGGTTCGTTTAACATTCTAGCGGGAAACATCAAATGGATGGACGCGACTTTCCCAAAAACAGTAAACTTGCATTCCTTTAAACATATGCAAAATGACGCCCACACAGCAGCAGCAGCAGCTAAACAGAATTTTAATACAGCCATAAAATGACATGAAAGCCCTCCAAAATAAAAAATCGAATGTTGCAGTCGGATACCACCAGCTGCATAATACTCGTTCAGGGTCCCAAAATAGTGTTGTCATTTTAGCTTAGTATTAAGACGAGGTCTGCAGTTAGTTAACTTTTAAATCTTTGGAATCTTAATCTGTGCCCCGAATGAACATAGATATTTATGTATTTTTGATCGTATCAGAAAAACTTTAACACTTTATAAGACAAGGATACCTAGGATTATATGTTCTAGATTTCGTTTCCCAAGCTTCAATAGTGATGAACGGATGGACAGACCGACGGATGGTTGGATAAACGGACGAATGTATGGACAGACGGACAAGTGGATGGACAGACGGACGGATGAACAGACGGAAAGGGTAAATGAACATACGAATGAACGGATGAACGGGCAGGCAGTTATCAAACGGACAGCAAGACGTACAATCCCCAAAACAGATATACTCACGTCTCACTTCGTGAACGAGCATAGAAACTGCTAAAAAGTTGCGGCCGGCCAACGGTTACGGAAAACATTTAGGAGGTGTTATAACTATTGTGTGTGCCGTATAATTTATACGCAGTTGGCCACAAAGAAAAGAGACAAAGACTTGTGAACATTAACATACAGGCCAGCAAAGCGATATTCATAAATTATATACACTATATCTGCGCACATATATATGGGCGTATGTGTGCTCGACGAGTCGTGTTGTAGATCACAATCATTTCAATTAATTCGAATATAAAATATATACTCTTGCGGCGGCTTCGCAAAATCGAGCGCATGCTGAAATATATCAAATTTCAATATAAATGAGCCACAAGCATAAATCAAGACAAAAGCCACCCAGCCAGACAGACGGAAAGATCGAACCACAAAAACCAGGCCCAAAGCCAGACACTAAAAATGGACCGGGCACAGACCAAATGCTTTAATGAATCCTCAACAAATACTTAACAGCAATTTAACGATCTGACGAATAGCTGTCACTCCACACCATGCTCCGCTCTTAACACATTCCCACTACAGAAAAAAAACTTTCTTCGCTTGTAAAAATGTAATTTATTTTATCTTTACAATTCGAAGCAGAAAACGAACGAATGAACGAACGAACGATCGAGCGAACGGAGTTTTAATTCGACGTTAATTATGCTAATGAAAACACATTTAGAATGCAAGAATTAAAATCAAATTTTTCAATTTAAATTCGATCGCATCGCATGGACCATTTTTATCGAAAAACACATTTCATTGGAATCGCGTCGAACAGAGATGGCAATGCTCTGGCCTGAGCTGCGCGCGAGCGAGACAGCATGCCTGTGCCATAGGATCTTGTTTGCTTATTGAGAAATTTTATGGAGCGCCCCAATAAATCCCCCACATACAAAGTATCTTTTCGGCTAATACGTAGGCAAGGCTTGTTTCTTCTTTAACTGTACGAGTTGTGTTTGTGTGCTCTAAAATGAGCGATTAAATACAAATTTGTATATAGATAAAACACCTTATGCAACACTGAACAAAATTCGATTTCTATGAGAAATTCCAGCTTTTTGGGCTAATTAAATTTGTTAATAAAATTTTTTAATAATAAATAAATATTTGCTAAAAAGTTGCTAAGACTATTATAGTAATTAAAATTGTTTTTTTCTCTAAGTATTCCTTTCTTTAGAAATTCTTGAACTAACTAACTAGTACTAATTTCACTTACTTCAATTAATAATTTATTAAATTTATACAATATTTTTTGTTTATATTATTTTTATTTTATATTTTGTAAATGAGTTTTTTCATTAAATATTTTTATTTAACTTCTTTTCGTTTTTATTTTTTTTTTATATGCAAACAAATTAAGATGTTTATTTTATTGAGCTTAAATTTATAAAACTTGAAGTTTACTGCCAAATGAAATCATGGATTATGGCTTCTAATATATCATATTTGTTTTTGAAAATAAATCATATATTTATATATTATGCCAATACTGATCAGAGTCAAATAAAATTCTATATTAACAAGCTGAAACACTCAAAAAGTTAACTTCGATCTTTGGCAAGTTTTGCAAGTTCTTTTCGCAAAGAGAAATTCAAGTCAGCAGCCCAAGGAAATTCTTGAAAAGCTAAAAAAAACTATATAAACTACTGGAATATATCAATCTTTGAGCGATCATATTCGTAAGCTGAGCTGTTCAGAAGAAATAAGATCTCACATTTGTATCCAAGTCAACAATAATTGCTTGCAGTGTAGCTCATTTGATGTGCTGTTCGCCAGCTCTGAATACTTATGAGCCAAGGTAAAACGCTACCCAAACCAAAATAAAACGAAAAAAAAAACAAACACTTTTCGCTTTGCGACACTCGAAAGCGCTTTAATGGCCAGCTCCACATTTAAATGCGCTACATTCTCATTAAGATCTTGCATGAGCACCAGCTCGGCACGGCTTCCTGGCTGCTGCTGAGCAAAATCAATCAAAACTTTAACGATGTGTGGGGCCTTGCTCTAGCTCCGCAGCTGACTACGGCGGGGCGTTAGCCGGGCTTTATACGCCTTTAAGGGGCTACACATTAAGCGTCGCTGCTTGGGTGTTTCGGTTTATTGTCTTACGTGTCGCATTTGAAGATGCCGCCTGGGAGAGTGCGCAAATTTGCATAATTTAATTATGAGTTCTTTCCATATGTGCGTGTTGCTGTCTCTGTGTGTGTTGCTGTGGCAACTATTTGGGTGGCTTAATCGCGATAAGATGTATGGCCATTTCTAAGCGATTTATGGATTTCGTATTGCCATAGATCAGGAAGTTGTCGCTGACATTTCTGGGTAATACTTTCATGCCGGGCTCACGCCTATTCAGTCTGAAAGATCTTCCCAGCGCACAACTTTTCACACAATTAAAAGCAGAATCTTTTCATTCATAACAAAAGAGTTTTTACGATCGCAACTTAACGACTCAAGGATCCAGTTTTCACTTTTCCTATATACCCTTCTGTCCAGGCCGCTAAACGTTCGCTAATCAGCGCTCATAAATCTTTCGAGTGCGCCTTTTTCATAACTTTTCGTTTAATCAACTCTCGTGGAACTCTGTCGACCGTCGGCCAACTCACATGCCAACCCAATCCCAACTAATTATCTAAATGACAATTATGATCAAAGTGTGCGAGCGAGAGGGTTTTTCAAGACATGATGACACAATGGCCCACAATTATCACAAATGACCACAATTATTATCAGTAAATGACAAAAATTAAAAGAGTAGAGAGTAGTAAAAGGATCGTAAAACGAGTAAAGAGCAACAATAACACACTCTTCCCAGTAGCTGCGGATATGCGGCTGTAATGCTGCTTGTAGGAAGTGCGCTAAGAGGGACTGGGACTTTCTTTGATAACCAAAGTACCTGAAGCTGCTGAGAAAATAACTGATCGAGAGCGAATAAATGACTTACAGTGGCTAACATGAAAATGTTATGAGAACTTTATTTAATAATCTAATAAACAAATTATCAATTGTCAAATTTTGAAGCTGAAAACATTAAATTTTAACAAGTTTTACTCCAGTTTACAGTTTCTGTGAGCTACATATGCTGCGTGTTTTAGCTTTTTATTAGTATTATTTTTTTTAGTTGAATCGTTAAAAAATCTTATTTTCGATAATTATCGATATTTTTTCGAAAAAAATCCTTAAATCAAAACAATCTTTTAATAAAGCAGCAAACCATATTTTGATAATTGGAAATATGGACTGAGAATGCGATGAGGTCGACAAACTTCTGAACAGGCGAACCTGTATCAAATTGTATTTACTATAAGTAATCAGCCTTGCCTGCTTTTGCCTATTAGAAGCACTTGGATCAGTACAATATACCCCATTTACACATTTACGCAATAAGTGAAAAGCTTAAAAATATTATTTACCAAAGGAAATCAGAAACTCTGTGCTTTTTCAGAGCATTTAAAACCTTAAAGTTGTAGCCTTAACAGAGACAAAGATATTCTACGTAAATATGTCGGCTGATTCCTGTTTATCCTGTCTTTCATATCATATCTATATTTATAGATCAAAGGTATAAAAGATATATATAAAAAATCAAGACTTTTAGTTGAGTTTTTTGTCTTTCCGCTAACTAGCAGCAGTTGCAGCAGCAGCACCCATGATTGACATGAAAATGCTTAAAGTTTACCTTAAAACAATGATAGAAATGTTGCTTATATGGCGTTGGGCAGTTGGGGCCACTCAAGAGCTGAGCAGCTGAGCAGCTTGAGCAGTTCAAGCGAAGCCAGCAACACCTGTCGTCCATTGTGCGGCGGCTCTTTTTTTGTGCTGTTCGCTTAGTTCTGTGTAAAACATTTTTTCATAAATATTATAAAATGGAAGCTGCACAAAAAAACACCAAAATCGTTTACAAGAAAAAACAATTAAACTAAACTAAGAAGAGAAAACCAACAACAACAAAAACAAAGCTACGCAGTTAAAGACCTTAAAAAATGTCAACTGCCGCTCGCAGCAGTCGCAGTCGCAGTCGGCTCGAGGCTGAAGCTGTGATTTGCTGCCTGGGTGCCACATAGGCTACACAGATCTACACACACACAGCTCTAGTCTCTTGTCGGTTGTCATAAAACAATTAAGTTTAATTTTGTCACCGTGCCCAGGCCCCCAAGCTAGCGTCCATATGGCCTGTAACACCCAAGCCTGGCTCCAGGCACTCAGAGAGGCAGCAGACTCTCACTGCTGCTCGTAATTAACGCATGCTTTGTAGTTGTAGTTGTTGTTGTTGCTGTTGCAGTTGTTGCTATTGTTGTTAATTGTGCACCTGTTGCCGCCTTTTGTGTCCATTGCTGCAACATTGTCAGCAAATTGCATGCCTCAGATGTCAGTTTTTGGTCCAAATGAAAATCGACTAATGGCCACAACACAAATTGTTAAGTATTAGGCCAAAATGCTAACGCAATCCGTTTGATCCATTTACCAGACGTAAAACGCTTTCAGTTGGGGCATTGACTAAAGGAAACTAAAATAGAAAACTTTTTTGTATATACAACTAAAGTGAAAAAAAAATGGATGATGGATCGACTAAGTAAGAAAATATTGGGTATAATTTGGCTAGTACTTATATTCTATATATATATATATGTATATATAGAAAATATAATAATCTATATATATACAGAAAATATCTTCATTCTATGCAAATTGCAAAACTCTGCATACACCCATAAAATTGTTCTACAAAAGCGATTTCCGTCACAAATTTGTACGACGATCCATCAGAGAGCTAAGCTCACAGAACGCACAAATAGATTCACGTTTATGGCTTTGCTATGCCTATTGATATCCACAATTACCGCAATTCCACAGCATTTACAACTCGAAGCGTATAAGAAATCGTTGGAATTTTACGCTCAATTCAGTTTGCTAGCTTTAGTTCTGGCTGCTCATGCCGTACATCTTGAATAACTAAGTTAAATAAATAAATGAATCATAAAGCACAGCAATCGCCAATGGTGTTAATTAGATGCCAACCGAGCGCCATGAACAAGCAAACAATGCACAGGCTTTGTAAGTCAGGAAAAACAAACGTTGCGCTATGTACTCCAAGGAAGAGAGCGAGATAGCGATAGAGTGAGAGAGATGGAGGGGGGATCACGGTGGCACCCACAACAAACGGTAGCCTCTTCGATCAAATGAAATATTGCTACACAATATACGTTTTGTGGCCCGGCTTTATGGCCACGTTAATGAAAGTGGCTAAGAGAGAATGGCCCAGCAGTCGGGCTGTAAAACATAAATAAATAAATTTAAGACTCGTGACAATTGTAAATTGTTTTAGCAAATCAATAAACCCAATTTCACGGCTAACAGCGAGACCCGCTACTGCCATCGGCCACTCGTTCTGCCTCGGCTAGCCAGAGGCCTAAGGCCTGTGGCCTGTAGGCCACGCAGCTATGTGATAATTGACAACTAATTGCGCAAGTCAGTTGCGCGTCTCGCGACATCCCCAGGACAGCCACGGCTGATGTTTGTCATGTCCAGCAAATCGTCATCATCAACATTTTCTTATGCCATCTCCTACTTTTTTCCCATGCTCTTGGCGTAAGGGTATTGCACAGACTTCATGCATCATAACCTTGATATATTGCTCGTATTTTACATTTTATATATTTATATTTTAGACTTCATATACTTTATGATTTATTTGTTAATATTTTTAAGCAATTCTTTTTGCTATGCTCTAGCGGAAAACTTATTCTGAATTAATCATATAATTATATAATTAATCATATCATACGAAACATTTTGAGTTCTTCAACGTATATCTATCTTCAAGGTTCAATATCTATCTTATAAAACCTGATAGCAGGCAGTTGGTTCAAATTGTAATTGTTAAAACTTTAAGTCAATACCTCGATTTTATATCTAATATATATCATATATATCATATAGAACATAAAGCGTCTATAGAGCGATATGAATAATACGAATATTTTGATACTCGTTAACAAAGTGATAGGAGTATATTGGTTCGCCTTGCTGCTCGTCCGTCCCAAGCCAGCCAGCTGAAGTCCTCAAATTTGGAATATACATATATGCGCTTAAACTATAAAGCTAAATTATATTTCTAGGACAATCTCCAACCAATGTCATGGCTAATCGGCATATACTATACCTGATTCATTTCTTTATTTAAGGTGCTAGAGACCTGAAATATAGAATAGATAGTTGGATATCTACGCCCATTAGAGGCGTGACCAATCAAGTTAACTTAGTATACTATTTTCAACTATTTTCAATCATTCACAATTTCTTTATACTAAAAGAAAATATATTTTATAGCATGGAATTTTTATATCTCAGCACATCCTATTTCTATATTATCTATGATTTATCTGAGTTAACAAAAAAGACTTTACCGCTTTGGGCCTACCTAATAGATACACCCAATTTAACTGACGATTATATATATATATCGTAAATATCGTAGACTTTCATAAAATTATAGAAATAAATATAAATAAAATTCCAATATCTAAAAGCTTCCTTCGACGTCTTAGCGTATTGCAACTTCGTCATTTCAGAGTTAAATTTTCATTCTGGTTTCTTTTTCCTTTTGTTTTGTTTGGTTTTTTTGTCTGTTCCGCATTTTTGCGCGCAGGCGCCCGCAGTTCGAGTGCGGTTCGGGCCACAGCCTTTGGGCTGTCCCCAGCTGCTGCCCGTCGCCTCTTTGATTGATGGCGAAAATGTAACCGTCACTGGTTACATGTGGTCTGGCGAGCTCCCAAACCGCAGCGGCAGCACAAATCTCTGTTGGTCCGGATTCCGGATGTGCTGTGCCGTGAGGATGTTGACGTTTAACTGTGCCGCTAATTGGTCGATTTTTGCTTTATGCTACCTTTTGACAAATGACAATCCACAAACCAATGAGACATGGTGGGACTCCAGTCCATCGACTGCGGTGGGGCCAACTATTAGCCAGTCGAGCACTTCCTATACAGCGCATAGCGGTAAAACAGACTAAACAGCATAACACGAATTCCTCAAAACAGTCCACGAGATATTATCTAAAACGTTGAGCGTTTACGATTTGTAGGTCAATCGAAATGAGCTATTAAAGATGCTTTAAAGTTTCATGGTGGCCGCAACAGCAGATTCTTGGAATATGATTCTAGCAAAAAGGAAGATTTTAGAAGAGCTTAAAATTTTGTTTTCGTTAAACTAAATGCTTTAAAAAGTTCTATGAAAGTAGTTTTAAATATGTTATGTTCTCGCTATATATTCACTATATATTACACTTAGACTGATAGAAGATATTGATATCACAAGATATTGCTATAAAACAACAGTTTGATATATAAGCTAATTTTAGATAATACCTTTTAACTTCATCTATGCTATTTTATATGAAATAATATATGATTAAAATTCAATTTTGGATTCATTTCAATATGTGCCGTGTTATTGAGGCAGTAAATCTCGAATGCTGGCCCCTCAGCAAGTTTTCTGTGTCAAGCAGAAGTCTATATACTTCCTTTATTTATTACCAATCTACATCTAAATGTTGACTTATGCCCAAACAGAGTGTTCCCATTATCAAGCCTTACAACTGCAACTGCAATTGATTTAGCTGACATTCTAGCAGCAGTTTTAAGCTCCCACACAATCGATAGACTTGAAACATTTCATGATCAAATGGCAAAGCCTATTTAATATTTCAACAACTAAATGTTATGGATGAGTTAAGTATTACTCTTAGTTGGACATCCTCTGTCATATTGCAAATATTATAGTGCAAATATTTATAGTGCTACGCTGGCTGCTATCTATATATATATCTGCTATATCATATATGCCATATCATTTTATATTTTCTGTGAATTTAATTATCAAGTCTTGGAAACTTACTTAAGACTAAAGCAGCTATTTGCTAAATTCAAGATTTAATTTGCTTTTATATAACTCAAAAAAAAAAAAAAACAGAATTTCTTTTACTTTTATTTTATATACATAAGAATATATAATATTCTATAAATTATATATTTAAAAATAAAATTATATATAAATCTTTAATAAGCGACTGAGCAACAACTTTTCAAATGCTGCGTGCAAAATGGAACTTGTTTGGCTTAAAGTCTAAAAAGCGAGCGTCAAGAATGCTTTTATGTGTAATTAAAGTTAATTGAATTAAATTGCCACAAAAAAAGTATGAAAAAAAAAAAACAAATATAAAAACAATAATAGAAACCATAATAAAGCAAAGTAAAAGCAAGTCAAGACCCGGTCCTAGTTATAAATCGTAGAAATCTCATCTAGTGACAATTTATGGCACACATTTCATACACATTTCGTTTAGTGTGCGCTAACGGGTATATTGACTATGAGTGGCATTTTGTCAGATAGCGAAATTCTATTTAGCTGCGATAGCAAAGGCAAATTCACTTGATGCATATGATTGAAGTATTATTTTAAATATACAACTATCATTGGAGAAAATTATATATAAACATACATTTTATTTTATTTTATCACAGTTATGTATAGAAATTTAATAAAATATATATTTATTAAAATATTTTTTTATTAAAATATATTTTAGTTTAAACTAATATGAATGAGATGTAGCTAGGAAAGGTTCTTTATGTATAAATTGTGCTAAGAACTTAAGGCTTGCATTGCCCAATCTTAAAGCTACTTCAGATAAGGAACAGTCATTGAAGCAATTTACATATATATATATATATATATATATATATAATAAGAAGGTATCTGATATTGGAATGTCATAAGATATTGAAATAAAAAACAATAAACCCCAAAAATTAAAATTCAGAGTTTGACTTTAATAAAGATCATGAGCCAAGCATTGTTTTTTTTTCAAATTTCATTCAAATTCTTGAAGGATTTCTTAAGGTATTGATAAGTTTAATAAATTCTTAGTCAATTTCTTAATACATTTTCTTTCGCATCTTTCAGAAATATTAGTGTATTAAGGCTTCGCTCTGGGTCGATTGCGAAAAGTTCTTGGCAGTTTATTACGATTTTGTGTGGCATTCGTATAACCGAATCTCGTCCGTTTGCCTGAGTTCTGAGTTAAGATCTTCATTTGAAAACGCGCACGCTGAAAATTGTGAGCAATTTTGATGAAAATAATTGGCCAGCTGTGAGCTGTGGGCTGTGGGCGACGATCCAATTAAGGCGGCGACAAAATGCGTACGTGTTCATAAATATTGTCAATTAGCGGAGGCGCATGAAGGCACGAAGGCCCTCCATAAGCTGAACGGAGCTAATTGCGTATGGCTTTTGGCTAAGACGGGAACAAGTTACGCAACAAACGAACGATCGCCGGCGATCGACAGCTACGCATCAATGCGAGCCTCGAAAGATTCGATTGAGTTACATTTACGAGCTGGCGTCGTCGACGTCGTCGAAGTCATCGCAGCTCCCGTTGCCCCATTGGCGGCAATTTGATTGATCAAACGGTGACAATATGGCACTTACGGGTGCAATCAACCGTCGCCCAACCTGAGGCGGCTTCTCCTCACTCGGCACTCCCATTATTTTATAAAGCGTGCGGACTGCATAGCAAAGCGTTGCCATTGCCATAGCCTGCATGCCGCCTGATTAGACCTGGAGCACGTCTTCCCACTGCCACAGTGCCACAGCGTTGCTACCTAATTCTCAAGCATGCCATCTCATGCCATGCCATCCCATCGGGTGTCGTTTTTGTCAATTTCGCTGCGCTGCTTGCGTAATCCATTTAGTTAATTAAATTAATTAAATGAGCGCAGTGGCGCTTCGGGGATTTCGAGCGTCTAAGTTATGTTTGCAGAGAGTGCATAAAATTGCAGCCACTTGCAGAGCAGTAAGTTGAGTTCAACTCTATGGAGTTTCCTCTAATGATAAAAAATAAAAAAAACTTAAAACTATTTATAAAACAAAAATAAAACAACTTCAATGAGATATTAATTTATGCTTAACTAAACCAACTTGTATAACTGATAGAAAGATACTTTACGTGCTGCCAGAGATTGAGCGAAATGCATAAAATATTACAAATATTTATAAACATTTTTTAAGCTAACAAGGCTTCAGATAAAGACGAAAAATCTTTGCCTTTGCATTAAAGCGCTTTAATGTTCAGCTCTCAGTTTCTAGTGCGTTTATCTAGTCTAGAAAAGATCTAACTAGAAGAACTAATATGACAAGGATTTTTAATTTTTATTTTAGATATATACACACATAAAATATATATGCATACAAATAATAAATGCTAGACTACTCTACTAGAAGTACTAGTTAACTTTGATCTATGGCTAAGAAGTCTGTTAAAAAGATTGCGAGCTCTGAGATTCCGTGGCTTTAAGTTGGTTGCCCTCACTTGTCCCTTACTTAATCCAACAATTTAGTCCAATTTTAATCCAACAATTATGCTTATTTTTGCTTCAATAAAACTTGTAATTATTCTAAAAAATGGGGCAAAGAATCTGCCACAAATTTTTGGCCGCAAACAAGACACTAAAGAGGTTGCATTCACAGCTCTCGCTCTATGAGATTTTTTCTGTTACCGCAACTAAAGCGACCCAAGGGCAAGGGCCCTTGAGAAGGTAAAGACAGCATCGAAGCAGAAGGATTGAAAAGGCGCTAGTCTAGCATAACTGATGGGAATTAGTTTGAATGAATGAATGATGAAATATATAACTTGGACTAGATTTCATAACCTACTCATTCATGGAATTACAGTGGCTATAACTATCCAAGTAAGATTTTCACAAGATTTACATACAAATTTAAATGTTTCTAGCTTTAAGAGTCTAACTAAAATTCTAGACAGACTTACAGTAAAAATTCTAATTTGAAGAGCCCTAAGAAGAGCTCTCAGCAGAAGCCTAGACTCGAGTAAATTCACAGCAACAAAGACGTCTGAGCCAATGGCCAATTTCTATGAAAACAAATGGCTAATTACGAAATCTCGACAATTTGCCTGCAGACGAAGCTTAAATCGTTTATCGATTTCTGTTGAAAGCAGATTTCCCAGTTAATGCTGTTAAATAACTGAATACCAGTAGTTTATATGCTGTCTGGCCTTAATTGTGTGCGGCTAGATAGATCAGGCCAGTTTCATTTGGCTTAGCAAACAGCTAATTGTTGAATGTTGATAGTCGAATGTCTAATTGGAGCACACCCAAGACGCCAGTGGATCTGTTGGGCTGCATCTGAAGCTTCCGAAGCATCGATCTCAATGACTGAGGCTAGAACAACTGGGCCCTAAGTACATTTCGTTTGAATTTCAATTAAAAACCATTTCATTTGACCTTTACGTGTTTCATTCTCCTAACGGCCGACAATCAAACAGGTGGCACATACGAGTAATCGTAAAAAACGATTTCTCAGCTACTTTTCGACTACTGCATGGACAGGCAGTCGACGCTGGCAGGCAGGCAGGCAATCGGGCGTTTTTACGAGCGCTGCGGATAAACGAAAATTTAAATTATAAAGCAATTAAAAGAGCACAAATAATAATAAAACAAAAAACAAAAAAAAAAAAAACATAAACAAACAATACAAATAGTGGGACATGAAAATACTCTGTAAACTGAGCAACGTTTTCGATTATGCGAGAAAAACTTGAATCAAACTGAAGATAAGCTTAATCTTGATATATGTTTATATACAAAGTCTTCTCATTGGATTAAAAAATCATTTAACCTAGTTCTACAACTGAGTATCCTCTTGAAATTCAGATCAATTGTTATAAACAAGGATATGTACAGATAGACAGTCGCACTAAGCAGATAGAGGCTGACACAGCAAGAGCAATATTATTTTTAATAAATATATTTCAGCAACCATTTAAATTATCGATAATATTTACTTGTTAAATTACTCCTCAAGATTTGCCATTTAGTTGAAAATTATCTTAAGCCTGTTGTATATGCAAAAATACTTTAAAAATTTAATAAAAATTCCAGCTCAATTTTTAATATGAAACGTGAATTTTGCTGTGCAGTTGAACTGCAGCCACTGTATACTTGAGCATGATAATAATCTTTTGGATCTTAAGCAAACATTCATATGTATATATATATGAACTAAAGAGAATATAGCCACCATAGCATACAATTTTAAAGACTCTGCAAACTCGCCAGGTTTTTGGCTGAATAACACTGTACATACTGAGTCGAGTTCTCCAAAATTAAAATAAAATAATTGTTATTTATTAAAAATAGTTATTCCATACAAAATGGCATAGTTGAAGCATCAAAATATGCTAAGAAATTACTTGATATCTTCTGGCTATAGCTTACTTATAGCTATAGGTCAGTCACTCCAATACTTGTCTTTTTTACAAAACAGAAGAGACAGCAGAAGAGCTTTTCTTTTCTCTTCTAGTCCATTTCTATAGCTTCTCTTAAATTTAAACATAATTAAAAAATCAATAATTAAAAATTAACACAATTAAAAATCACATACATCCGAACTTGACAGGTTTACAGGGTATTTAAACACACAAAACCACCGAAGCCAGTCTGTAAACGGCAACTTGTATGGCTGAGCTGGTAAAAAGGTATGTATGCATACATATATACATAATACATATATAAAAAATATATATACACATACCTTTAAGAATGTATGAGGTGTGCAGGCGCGGTAAGGTAAAGCTAATTAAATGTAATTAATTTTCACATGCCTCAAAATTAAATGCATTTAAATCGGAGCTCAAGTGCGGAGAGTGTGAGCTTTATAAATAGCGCATGGTTTAATAGCCCGACGTTTGTTAAAAGCGATTTAAAAATGTTTCATTAAGATAAAGGCAACAACAGCTCACTGCATGAGCATGAGCAATAGCAGCAGCAACAACAAAGCAGAAGAGTTATTGCAATTTTAATTTTTAATTTTAATTTCAACGCGACTATGACGACAGGTGAATAAACCATGGGTCAAGCCAGAGCACACACAAAAAAGTTAGTTAAAGCAACAACAACAACAACAACAACAACAACAAAAAGCTACATTAAAAAGTCAAAACAACATTTGGGCCATTTACCGTTGCGCCCTCGAGGCGTGGCCATGTTTCATTTTTGAGGCCAACATCAAAAATAAAAAAAAAACTCTTTTCGACTGCTACCGAATGGGCAACCAGCTCGAGTTGAAGTCGCCGCTCAAGCTGAAGCTGAAGCTGAAGCTGAAGCTGAAGCAGATGCTGTAGCTAAAGCTGAAATTGTGGTTCGAAAACGAAAAGAAAAGAGACGCTTGCCATCTCGCTCTCACGCACGCTGACGCTGCTTAACGAGCACAAATTCAACGGAAAAAATGGCGTTTAACTGTAACTGGGCAAATGTGAAACATTTTCGGGTCAGGTGCTGCCGCCACTGCCGCTGCTGGCAACGAGATTTCACCCAAAAAACAGCCAACGCCCCACAGTTTTCATTATCTTACGGTAATATCGCTCATAAAGCTTCAACTCTGTTTTTTTGGTGCTATTTCAACATGATCATGATCTTCGCAATGATCGTTCGTGGATCATGTTCAAGTGGTCAGCCTTCGCTCATCATGTGCTGATCTCTAGACACAGTTAAATATATATATATATATATAAATATATGTACAAGATCAGCTCGTTATGGTTTCCTACATGAGTTTTGGCTGTTTTGCTTGGGCCTGGTTCGGTTCGCCGTTTGCTAATTTTTCTTTTTATTTTCTGCAGATTTTTTTCCATTTTTTGCAGATTTATCTTAGAGTTTTGAGTACAGTTTTTTTCCTCATCTGTCTCTTGTTGTTTTTTATGGCCCATCGTTTGTTTTGTTTGGGTCAACTGCTTCGCTGCAATTTCCGGTGAACAGAGCGCTCAAAGAAGAAGCAGAAGAGGAGAGTAGCTTGACCTTAATCAAACGGGTGAAAGAGATGCTGCGGATAAGCGTAAAGCGATTGCATTTTAGCTACAGCAAAGGAAATTTGTCTCAAATGTGTTTAAGAAAAAACAACTGCTGTTTGTATAAAATATACTAGAGAAATGCTTGGCATATATAAGTCTACGAGTACATATAAATATCCAAAAAATTTAAATCTTCCTTAATGGATTTTATATAAAATTAAATATATTTAAAGATAGCTAAAAGTAATTTTTTCTTTTAATAAACAAGATGATAAACAATTTTATATTCAAAAACAAATATTTTAAAATTAAGAAAGCATAAAAATGGGTATGTTAAAAAGAATTTTTAATTATTTTAAAAGCATAAATGGTTATGTTAAAAAAACAAGTTTAATTATTTTTATGCCATAATTAAGTTTCAATTCGAAAAATTAAAATTTTTGATATAACCTTTAAAAATGGGATTGGTTTGATAGCAACATGGAGGAGGGCGTGGTAGACTTCATAGAGTATATAAGCTCTTGATCCGTGACTCTGACCGTCTTCCATCGTACGTCCTTCTGTTCGTCTCATTCCGAATATTAAGACCTAGCGTCTATAGCTTTAGCACGCTCAGCTTACGTTTGCTTCAAATAATCGATAACTTTTTAAATTTTCGATAAGGCGCTGAATAAGTCGTATTTTGTTGTAGAGACTCAGGTTCCATTCCTAATGAAGAAAATGTGTTATTTGTTTAAGGTAAAAAAAGTATATAAACTGAAGCTAAGATGATATATTTTATATCTAAGTATGATATATATTTTTTATGCTTGAAACTGTGTCATAAATGATTTTATATTGATTTTATTATTGATTAATTTTATTATATTTAATTATTTAATTTGTATTTATTTATTATAACTTTCATTATTAATTTTTAGGTCATTCTAAACTTAAAAAAATATTTAAAATATTTTACGCTCAATCTTGAATATCCAAAATAAATATCGAACAAGAAATGTGGAATTGAAATTGAAAAAATAATCATAAACTATATAAAATATATAATTTATATGAAATTAGAAAGTGCTACTGAATACGTTTATTCCATGAGAAATGTACTTATAGCACATATCGCTGTCGTCGCAGTAGACCTGCTGTAAAATTCCAATGCTTGAATCAGACAAGTGTTTTTAATTACCCGAACTGAACCGAACTGAACTGAGCTTAACTCAAACACAACTGTGAATAATGTCGGCCTATTAAAATGACACATTGTCTGTTGCAGTAGAGCGTAGACCGCGGGTCAAGGATAATCATTGGCCAGTTGAAAGTTTTCCAGATGCCAGCAACAACAAGATCAACAAATGGATTGCACACGCACTGGAAACGGTTTAATCATTACGTTTAAATCTAATAGGGCATCTAGTGCCAGCTTACAAGCATATGCAATATATACCCTATACTTGATGGAAATAGTTAAATAGGTGTATATTGAGTGTGTACCTAAAAAGGCAGCAAAATGATCTATGTATGGAGTTGTGTCGGGTTCTGAATTCATCTATAGAAAATACGAGCAAGATATGACATACGTATATTCCTATATATATGTATATATATATATATATAAAACAATATCAACTATGCATCTATTGTGAACTATTTGAACTATTATTATACATAATAAATTCTATTCAGTGTAAGCTCAAACTCTAGAATAAATTTTTCTAGTCTAACTGCCTACAGGGTATTTGCACACTCGACCAGAGTGCACTTATGTCTCCTTGCCATTTGGTTTGCAACAACATTTCTCATTTTGTTTTATAGCTTAGCACCATAAGGCGGGCACCAAGAGGGGGGCCATGGCTGTGGATGCGGTCACTGGGGTCACAATTGCACGCTCTCATCAACAGCAACAGCAACAGCAACAGCAACACATGTCATTGTTACAGGTGAGCTGTTCGCTGTTCGCTGTCTGATGTCTGATGTCTGCTGATTTGAATTCATTGATAACACAACTCAGCGATCTCAGCCGTCACAGTCGTTCGAGTTGGCCGGCAATGCCCCCAGGTTTGAGAGCCCAGCTTCAGGCTCCACACACTTCAGTTACCAGGTCCATATTCTATATTTTCGAGCGCCTGCTAAAACGCACTCCGCACGTACCGCTAATTAGCGCGCGCGCTTTCAGGCCCCCTGCCCAGCAGTCGGGCAGGCGCACGAGTTGACAGCCATTACGAACATATACAGATAAGCCACTATATATATATATATATATATATATATATATATATATATATATGCATATATATATATGTATACAAATGCACGATGTATAATGGCTTGAATGACAGGTGTGTGTTATATGATAAATTCGTTGCCTTAAGGAATGGGTTATAAAATGTATATTACGAAAATGTTTAAAGCTCGAAATTTTCGTTGTGTTTTGATATGGCAATATGATATATTGCGAATTTATGCGCATAAAAATTAAACCCCAATCAATAAAGTAAGAAAAGTACTCGATCAGAGTTTAAAATGGTCAAAGTGTTTCCAAGCCTGTCGAAGCATATAGCCTATATAATGCATATATATCTGTATAGACTAGCTACAGCTAGCCTAGTATACTGTTAAGTTGATTTTAAAATAAATAGTTTTTTTTTTAATTTGCTACTATTTTCCCAAAGCTCATCTATATACAAATGATATTTTTATCTGGTGACGGTATAGAAGAGTCGTATATACTAGTGGGATAACAAATTTCATCAGATATAGGCATAAATGTATATAGTAAATATTCCAAAATGAATGCACAGTGCACAAAACCAATATACTCTTCACTCGTAAATAAGTTAAAGGAAAAATTAGAAATAATAAAATGGCTAACATTGTTAAAGATATAAATACTAAGAATATTTTAAATAAATAAATGGAAATAGAATGAGAAACAAAGAAGTCTTAGCCTAATTGTTAATCAATCAATTGCCAATCAAATCATTTCATTTACTTTCCTTTCAATCGTATAAAGAATAATACTTCTTTATAACATAATAATATATTATCTAAATCATTAAAATTAAAGACTTGCACTTGTACTTACCCACAATTTGAATACCTTCTTTTTCTTACTTCTTATCACATTCACTTTATTTGCATTCACACTTTTTCACCTTTCAAAACATTGGAATCCTGCCATAGAATTTTTATGCAACGCCTTAAAGTATGCAACACTTGCGCCAACCTCATTAGCTGCTCTTCAAGTTCAGCTAAAAGCCTAAAAGATCGCAGCTTAAATTTTTAGTAAACATATTTATCAAAGGATTCTTCAAATAATTTGCATTACCTAATTTTGTTTAATTTATATTTTTTTTGTTTTTTTTTTTTTAGTTTTCAACTCAAGAGCACATTTAATAATTATTTTTTTAATATTCACGTGTAAATTTCTCGTTGACATCTTAAATGCTAAATATTATGTACAAATATCCATAGGTAGAATTAGTTGTGTATATAGGTGTGTGTGTGAGTGTGTTTCAGTTTGAAGCATTAACTAAACATAAATAGTTTTAATATCTTTCGGATTGCTTTCGTAATTGCATTTGATTTGCTTTGTAAATAGATTTGTTAATGTTTTTAGTTGAAACGAATGCGAAGTCTGTTGTCTGTATATATTTATATATTATGCGTGTATATATATATTTATATATATATATGGAAGGAACAATGGACGACATATCAGAGCGCAATGCAATTGGGCATCACAATTGCTGTCGTTGTGTTTGTGTTTATTGATCGATGGATGATTGAGAGAGCTGCAGCGTGAGGCTGTAAATAATAATACGAATTCAATGAGTATCAGTTAGTCAGAAATAATGATTGATAGACGCAAAACATAGTTACTCATTGCAGATTTCTGTTAAGCACATAATTAATTAATAGATATTAGTTAGAAGTAATCGCAACTGAAATGCGTAACATCAAGTTTTAACAAATGGCAAATATTTTTGATTTCGGTTTTTGTTTTTCGTTTATCGCTAAGAACATTAACTACGCAAAAAACATGTAACGGCTAAAACGCTAAAACGCTAAAACAAAATTCGTTTCACAACTGTTTTATCATTTTCGATTTTCAATTTTAAATTTTAACAAACATTTATGTGAGTGTGAAATATGACTTCAAAACATTGAAATATCAATATTCATCTTTTTTGCTTTGCTAGAAATATTATGTTTTAGTTAATAACTTTCGGTAATTAGTCGCTTGTTGTTAGTGTATTAAGTAGTAAATACATTTACATTACTTAGTTACTTCCAACTCTGGACAAGACACACATTCAGCAAATTGCTCATATCATCAATATGTTAGTGAGAGATCGTTCTAAAACATGGACCAGATATGGGTACTATGTGCATAGAAAAGACTATTTACAATGTGCGTTTTAAGTTTAACTAATTTTCGGCATTTTGGTTTAGCTTAATTATCCGTATGATGATAATGCTGCTGTTGCTGCTGATGATGATAATGCATAGAGGAGCCGGCCTGTGTACTCGACGAAACAGATGCTGTTGTTGTTGTTGCTGGCTTGATCGCTGGTTTGATATCATCGATTTGTATTAGATGCTCGATGGGTATTAGAGACAGTTCACCGCCCACTGGCTGAGGCATTGGCAGCTTAGCTAGAGCCTAGGTAATATAAGTAAATCTTAGTTATTGTAGCTGGCGAAATTCATGAATCTCTTACCTTGGCATGCTCCACAGCAATTGTGGCTGCCTTTTCCGCCTCGCGCTGTCGGCGTTCCTTAAGCTTGAGCGAGAATATGGCCACAGATCGCGCGCTCTTAACCAGCTTTTGTTTGAGCCGCGATTTCTTGGCAGCCAACTCAGCAGCTGGCAAGTAAATGAATAATTAGTCCTAATATATGCAAAGGGCTTAGAGAGCTCACCC
Organism: Drosophila hydei; assembly: GCF_003285905.1. Classification (NCBI taxonomy): domain Eukaryota; kingdom Metazoa; phylum Arthropoda; class Insecta; order Diptera; family Drosophilidae; genus Drosophila; species Drosophila hydei. The sequence continues at coordinate 1,515,942 of NW_022045829.1, forward strand.
TTTGTCTCATCATCTGTATTGCCAGCGGATGTGGATGCAGTGGCTGCTGCTGCTGCTGCTGCTTGTTCCTGCTCCTTCTCCTTCTCCCGCTCCTCCTTTGCCTGCTTCGCTTGTTGTTGCTGCTGCTGCTGCTGTTGCTTATGAGATGAACTCGATGAGGAATTGGATAAAGCGCCCACACTGGGTCGTGACTGTGAATTGCTGATGCCGCTGCTGCTGCCGGCGGCGGCGACAACTGGGCCCACACCACTTGGACTAAAAACGCTGCCACCGCCGCCCGATGATGATGATGAAGAAGCGACAATTTGCTGAGCAGCTGAGGGCGTGGCCAGCATAATGCCCGGAGCACCTGTCTTCAAGGCCACATTGCTCCAGGATGGCGCCGGCTTCAATATGTCGGAGTTGTCCGCATTGTTGCCGAGCTCCTTGAGTTTCGAATATATACGGAATGAAAGGAAGGATTAAGTTTGATTTTCATAGCACAGACTAAAACTACAACTACACACACACTTAAAGCTTGATTCATGCATAGACTATGAGCTGATGAGTACTTGAAGCCAGCGTGAAATTGATTTTTAGGTGTGACACAAAGCAAATGCCATGCCCCATTCAAACCTTCAGTATTATACAGATATATATATATACATCTACTATGGCTGCCTGCAAATTGAGTCCAACTCTGAACAAAATGAAGCTTCAATTGCAGAGCAACAACAATGACAACAGCTTATATCTTTACATATATATTTATATATATATATAGGATCAGGCAGTATCAGAACCCAATTTGTATGCACATCGATTAACATATATGTATATCGGTTTAGACAGCTCTTCACTACCTTGGCAATACAATCTATGCTTCTATGGAGGTTCGCATTGTCGTTCACTTTTAAGCGTGACATCCACTCGGGTGCGTGAAGTTTTATATGTAGTTTATCCTTTAAACAGTAAACAGTTTGTTAGAGTAACCTTTATTTGTTTACGGTTTTTGTGTGGTATTGTAAGCTGAGAATTGTGTGACTATATATGGAGCAATATAGTCCATATACTATAGCATTAAGTTTAGTATTATAATATAGAATACCTAAAATACATATTTAGTAATGTTTTATATAAGTTAAAATATGTTTTTGGGTGATCTTTTAAGTATTTTCCTTGTGTATCTGGCATGCAACAGTATGACAATTATTTAACTAGATTTCAGTCATTCTTTATCTTCATGTTTATCTCTATCGAGAAAAGCATATATTCTAAATTCAAGCAGCTCATTAAAACGAGGCTTAAAGCTTAGCGTATGGCCATTAAACTTTACTTTATGAAGAAACTAAAACAAAAAATATCGCCAATTTTTTGATTTTCCAAAAAAGTCCGTATTTACTCAGGAATATCTATTTTTAATAAATCTTTGTTTAGCTTTCGCTTCGTTGCCACTTTTATCTGCTGAATCGTAGCTAAGCATTGCCCTCTCATCTTCAGTTTGGGAACGAGTAGAATTCATAGCTAGTCTTGATTTAGCTACATTATTTAGATTTAGCTACATTATTTAGATTTAGCTACATTATTTTTTGGAATAGACCAAAATCAAAGTGAACCCTTTGCAGCACTCAGCTGACAAAAATGAATTGAGCCTTCAAAAACTCGAACTTTTTTTAACATAAGTGACAACATAAGGACATACAAAAAAATCAAAAATCGAAAATCGTAAATACATAAGGCATGGAAGTTCGAAACTCACAATACTTCTTGGGCAGACCTCGTACATTACATAATAAAACTTATTTTCATTAAATAAAGTTGTAAGTTCTAGACATCTAATATTAATTATTAATCTAATTCTAGGCTAATTAATTGATTATGCTAAATCTCACAATTACAATAATAATTACAATTATTAAGCCTAGTTTCTATTCAACTACTCACAACATCGAGTTACAAGCATCTTTTCACTGCTTAGTTGTTGTCATATAACAATAATAATAATAAATAATAATACTACTTAGCGCTAGGATTAGTAGTTGGGAGCTGTTAGGTGTTTACAGTCAGGTAACGAGATTTTTGACTGTTTGTCAAACTACGCACAAGTTGAGTGTGTTTAGCTAAGATTCGGTTTGTGTGAAAGGGAAAGATTTAATGGTATTGAAATATATATATATCTAGATGTATATATATCTACATATATATGTGAGTATGTATATAGTGCTATTTCTTACGCTCAGCGGCAAATTGGTAGCGCTCTCTGTGGATATTTTACGCTGCTTGCTGTACGGCGGAATCTCTGCAATTCTAGTTGACTGCTGCTGCTGCTGCTGTAGTTGTTGCTGCTGGTGGGTTAACTGCTGCAGTTGACGCATCGATGCGCGCTGTGGACTGCTGCCTGTGCTGCTGCCCGTCTGATCAGCCGAATCGCTCGATTTCTTGCGGAACGGCGGTATTTCTTGTATATGCATCGATGCAGCGTAGCTGGCGGCGGCAGAGTTCAGAGCTAGCGTGCTAGCTGAAGCGCTGCAAAGTGCCATATCAGAAGCGAGAGATAAAGAAAATAGTAAAGAAAAATATAGAGAAAGTGTGGAAAATTAGAAGAGTCTAACGGCAAAGGTATTCCATTTTCAGTTAGGAATACCCCTACTTTTCATAGTAAACAAGTGAAATATATAAATATATATATGTACATAGCAGCTTGTAAAGTGAAGATTTTGGCCAATTGGTAGAGAAATGTTTAAAAATTTTGTAGACATTTTGTTTAGGTTTTTTTTTTTTTTGGAAAGCGAAAACAACAACAAACAGCAACAAATTAGAGCACAGCACAGCAAAGTTCACAAATGGAATTTGTAGTGTGCGTCTTATGCTTTACACACACACATCTAAAGTTAATTAATTCACACAATTTACCCGCTAAGCAGCTGTTGTTGTTGTTGCATTCTCTGACTGTGCGGGGACAGAGCACTCAAATTGCGCACCGAATATCCAAGAAATGGCGGTATTTCCGGTATAAAGAATTGCGATTTTTGCCTACAACTTTTACAAGCGCTATAAAAGTTATCGAAAAATAAATGAATAAAATGGGCAAATGCATAATATGACAATAAGACGAGAGTCCATTGCAAAAGGAATTAATGATAAGAAAGTATTAAATATTTATAATATAAAAATGCTTAGATCGTTGACAGTGCGCGTCTGAGATATATATATGTCAATGTGATTTTGTGTGTGTGTGTGTTTGTAAGGCCAGCCATATTATTCGGCCATTGAATGGGTCTTAATTAGCTTGGCGTGTGCAAAATACTTAACAGCTTAGCCCCTTACCCATTGCCATCGTGATGCAGACTGCTCAGCGAGGCGCCACCGTGCGGCGGTGTTGATTCATGCAGCGGTCTTATGAGTATGGTGCTGGTCTGAAAGTCATTAAGTATATATACTATATGGAGAAAGTATGTTCGCATTGCACGCACCTGCGATGGCGGCGAGTCTGGCGAAGAGTCACGATTCGCATATATATTTACATCCGCCTCAATGCTGCGGCCATAGCTGGCACCCAACTCGTGGCCATAGAGCAGCATATCCTCAGCTAGCTGACTCTCCATGGACTGATCGTGCGTGGTTTCGGCGCCAGTGCCCTCCTGCTCCGGCTGCGTGGATGTGGTTGACGGCGGTGTCGGCGGCGTGGGTCGCGGCGAGGTGCCCTTGCACTGCATCTCACGGCGACAGTGCTCGGCACGTGCTATTTCCGCCGCCAACCACGAGGGCAATTCCGGCAGCAGCCAAGTCAGCGCCTGCCGCAAGCCCAGCATAATATGCTGCACATAAAACAGTCGAAATTCATGAAATCTTTATGTATACGCAAATATATAAAATATTGGCCGTTTGCCCTCACCTCGAGTGTAACTATTAAAATTATAGTTTGCGCTGTGGTCAGGCCGGGCCAGAGGCGCGACACCTGCCCGGATAGCCCAATCAGTGCACAGTTGACAATAACCGCGGCCAGCGACAAAATGCTCAGCGCATTCTGCCAGGTGCCAATGTTGGCCACACGCTGCCCAAACGGACGCTGATGCACATGCGCCAGCTTAAACGCATCCGAGCGTATCTCCATCAGATTGTTAATTAACGCACAAATGCCGGCCAACGGAAAGGCAGCTGAAAAGAGCACGACATAACCCATTTGCACCAGCATCTCCAAGTGATCCGAGAACGTGCCGTCGTACTGCAATGGTAGAAATATGCTTGAGATAGGTTTGACAAGAGTCATTTCATTTACTTATAATCATATGCACAATATATACTAGACTATAAATATAAATAAATATATATAAATATGAGTTTTGCAACTGACTATCATAAGCTTAGTTAACTTTTTTAAGAACTAAATCTTTTTCTTTAAGGAATTCAATAATATATTTGAATCAGCTTCTAATTTGACTCTATGTACCAACAAAGCAATATAAATTATTCATAAATCATTCATAACGATCTGCAATTCTAGTTTGCAAAGAATCTCTAGAGCTGTGTATTCTACACTCTTTATAATACAAATTTAATCAAAAGATTTTATATATCGCTTACTTAACGTCCTTAAACTTCCTTCACTTATAAGCTCTTCTTTACAGAACACATTCCAGCAATAGTCTCTATACATTTTATAATTTATATCTCTAAACACCTTTCTTATATAATCTATTCATAACAATACAATTCTAACCATAAGAGTCTATACATTCTTTAAGTCTTTCCCCTATCATCTATTAATTACAATACAAATCTAAGCAAAAGTTTCTGTATAACTCTTACTTTATATAGAGAACTCTCAATCTCAGCTTGTCCAATGTTACGCTTATTAGCGGACTGCTGCTGCTGCTGCTGTTGCTGCTGCTGCTGCTCTTCTGCTGTAGTTTTAGTTGTGGCAGATGCCTCAGCCTTGAGCTTCTCCTCGGCGGTGGCCAGCTCCTCGGCGAGACTGCGATTTACATGTTGTGTGGGGCTAAGAGCGCCCCACATATTAAAGCTTAGCTTGGCCAGTTTCCATTGCTCCAGGACATACGGTATAGCCGATTCGCGTAGATTGCCAATGATTTGACGCGAGATAAGCAAGCCAGCCAATTGCTTAAAGAAAAAAGAGCATATTCAAAATATAAAGTTGCACAGATATCAAATTCATGCAAATACCTCCTTCAGCTTGTCCTCGTCGCGCAGATAGAAGGCAATGTAGAAGAGCGAAAGGAACGAGTTGACAAATTGAAACAGCGCAACCTTCGCTATCAAATGATTCTCGTACTTCGATTGCAGGCGATAATTTTCTGATGAAAAGTAGCTGACATTGTAATATATGCTTGAATATTATATGTGCAAATCTTACCTCTGTCGTTAAGCCAAACGGCCAGCTTGAAATAGGCCTCATCCATCAGGGTAATCGCACCAGCAAGCAGCACCTTGGGTATCACACTCAGGCAGCACAAGACGCTGTCCTCTGGCAGCTTCGAGTCCCACCAATCCTAACGCAACAAAACCAAATCAAATATATATATACATCTATAAAACTAATGAGTGCATATTTACACTAAATTAAGCCAACTTATTACCAATAGGGAGCAAGGGCGTGGCAAAGCGGATGGCGCTCGTTTAATACATCATTTCATTTTGCCAGCAGGTCAATTATTTCACACACCCAAACACTTCATTTATCAAATTGAAGCTTAATTTGATTCCATTACGATATATATCCGTTGTGAGAGTTGCTTTTCATGAACAGCTGTGCGGGGCGTGAGATCAAACAGACATTTGCGCTATATCTCCGCCTCTCTTGGGCTAACTCGCGACAATTAAAAGCCACTTCAATTGCTGGCACTAACATATAATTATGGACTAGAAGATACTACTTAAATTGAGACATTATTATTATTTTAATTAGTTTATTATAGTTCGACCTACTGCAGCAGTTGAGCCACATTTTCATAGCAATGCTGGACATATTGAAGCACTTTCAGCTATAATTATATGAAAATTATTTAAGTCTAGTCTACACTGATTTCTATAGAATCTGTCTCAACTTTAGGCTCACAAAAATTTAAGTTTTATCAACTAGAAGATACCCTCTAAAGTATGCTATGTTTATAAACAGTCACAGTCTAGCCTAGATACAGCAAAAGTTTCACTATTACTGCAGTAAGTCAGGAATTATCAACTATAAGATATCCTTTCAAGTATGGTACGTCTCAAGTTTAAAGGGTTATAGGCTATAGGATACCCTCTTAACTGTGATGTGATATAACATAGTTATTCTATGAAGGACATAAAATATTTCATGAATTAATATTATATTGGATATTGATTAGGTATTATAAGAATACCCTGTATTGGCTGCAGCCCATATACATTTATCATAGAGTCTATATTGAAACAAAAAGTTCCACGCATATTAAATTTCATTTAAAACTATTCACAAGACTTTAACATTACATTTCGAGCTTTCAGTCGTACTTATTGCCCAAAACGAATATACCTCTTAGCCAGCTGATTTACAGGGTATTCATGATACACTCGCACAATGCATGAAACCATTTACCAGCAAACCTGGCTCACATTTTACGCAAGAACAAAAGCGGTTTGCGCTTTTAAACTGCCAGCACTTCCGAGTGAGTGTGCGTTTGTGTGTGTGTGTGTGGTTGGCGTGTCTGTTCTGGACATGTGAGTGTGCACGTGTTCGTCTCTTTTGTATTGTTGCATAATTTTCAACTTAATTAGCAGCTTGTTGTAAGCAGGTAGTTAGCCCAGCTGCCAACTGAATTTCATAATTTATGTTTCAGCTCGTTGACAAAAGCCGCGCACAAAGAACGTGACATAATGAATGACGGCAAGTGCAATATGTTGGGTGCATTCTAATTACACTTTAATATAACATATTAAAAAAGTTAATGTTTGAGCTGTGACTTGTCGTTAGAAAAGGAACCTAAAAAGGCTGCGCTGAGCCCAAGAGATTCGGAGCAGCTTTTGAGCTTAAGCCGTTGAGTTTTATGCTACTACAAATAGGCAAAAAATATATAAAAATTTAGCAGAATTTAAGCTCAAATTCCTTCAACATATGCTCAGGTATTTTATCAAATTTAAGTCGCCCTCCTCCAAAAAGGTAATCGTAAAAATATACCACAAAATGTGAGCGCATAAAATTCGTGTTAAGCCCTGTTTTATGCATTACGCGCGTGTAAGTATTGTGACATGATAATAACAGTTACAACATGACGTGTGAGCGAAAAAAATGCTTATTCGTAATAAGAATAAAAGTTAAATGAAATCAATAAAAACCTTGTGCAAATTATACATGCATTGAGCAATTCCTCTATCGGGTATTTTATGATGATCCAGCCAATCCTGTGGAAAAAGAAACAACAAACGAACGGAAAAGAGAAAAACAAAAACAGAAAGAAAACAATTCAATGAGGCGTGATGTATGGATAAATAACGTTTTTACTGTATTTTATTTCTATTCGTACGGTATTAAATATTTTTTTCGGTTTTTGTTGCAATGCAAAAAACAAGCAAAAAACATAAAAAAACGACAAAAAACCTGCGCGCAGCAAAAAGCAAACGGAAGCCAACAAAATAGATGTGTGTGCGTGTGTATGTGCGTGTGTGCAGGTGCTTATATGCGTGTGCTCGTAAAAGCGTTAACGACAGCAACAACAACTACAAATGCGCTCGCTAATGAAATGCGAAAGGATACCGTTAAGCAAATTGATAAACACGCTCCCTCACACACAAAAGACATTAAAATCAACACACACACACACACACAACCACTCGACCACCCACACAGGCAGCTTAAGCGGATAGGTAATAGGATTTGTCATAAAATGTAAAACAATATTAATTATACGCACTGTGTAACAACCAAGTAAATTTTTGTAAAAGGAACTATGTCAAAATATATATAATAATAAATAGCGAATAGCCTTGCAGTTAGAGCTTTAGTAGGTACGAGACAGAGAGAGAGAGGCAAGACAGAGAAACAGCGAGCACTAACTTTTATATATTTAGAATTATTTTGATATAATTTTTTAAATGCAAAACTCAAAATTTGATTTATATAAGTACAATGTGTCGTATAAGTAATAAATAAAAAATATACAGAAATATTAAAGATCAAACTTTAAACACAAAGTACAAGCACATGTTAATAATTTCAGCTTTTCAGCTTATTTAAAATAATAAAACAATTAACATTTCCATTTACATTTCAAAATTGATTTGTTTTAAAATTTAAATAATATTGGCTTTGCTCTCTTTTCCTCTCAACGTCTTTGCTTGCAAGAAAATTCTAGCAGTCGGCGAACCGAAAACTAAGCTTATATAAATATACTTTATTCAAAGCTCCACTCACCTGGAAGCGCAACATGAGAAACATAACGGCAAAGACCACACAGAGGCACAGTCCAATCACAGGAAAGCTGACCAGATAGCGAAAGGCTCGTCGCTGCCAGGCGGGCGCCTCCTTCGGCTCCAGTCGGCCCGTCACATTGTTCTCCTCCAGCGGGCCCTTAAAAAAGTTAAATTTCGTTTTCAATTTCAATTGTCAGTTTGTGCTTCAAGCAATTCACACCTTATAGAGTGGCCGCGGCGGCTCAAGCAGTTCGGGCGGCGTTGAGAGCGTGCCCCAGCGAAAGGCTAGCTCGACGGAATAACGCTTCCAGGCTTCCAGATACAGCGAGGCCCAGGCCACGTTGAACAGGGAGAACAGCACATGGCCCATATCCTGAGCCGTCTGACCCTTGCCCCACAATATGCAATAAAGTATGGTGCCAAAGACGGCGGGCACGCCCAACGCGCACGTATAATGCCCCAGCCAGGCAAAGTAGAGTGCGACCTTAACGCCAAAATAGGCTGCGATGTCATCTGAAACGACATTTGAATATGCTTAACATATGCAAATATATATGAAGAAAAATGCTTTATGCATCTATTACCCAATGGCTGCGGCGCAAATATTTGCTTGACCCAGTGCGTCTGCAGCTGTGCCAGCGAGCGTGTCTCATGCAGCGGAAAAACCTGTGTGATTAGACCCGATTCCTGCCAAGCAGCCACAATGCTTTGGCCCTCGGCAACAGCGGCGCGACCTTGCAATGCATCGATATCGCTGCAGCCGGCACGCAGGCCCTGCAACACCTGCAGCACCAGCCACTGACGCTCCTGTGAGGTGAACAGCGCCGTGCTGCCTACATCGCCACGCAACTGCTGAAAGCAATGACTCTCGCGAGTCGTGAACTCACGCAAAGCGCCGCCCAAATCAGGACGTAAGCGTTTCGGCAAACGTGCCTCCTCAGCGGCTTTGAAGAGGCTGCGGGAAATAAGAGTTAATTGGATGTTAGATAGATGTTAACTAAGTTGGCTCAAAGAGTTTAAATTTGGCTGTGTTTGAGCACAAAAGCTAGAAACGCGTATGCTAGAATGATGGAAATACCAGCTCTGTACAGGGTTCAGGATATTTCCTAGTCGGACACTCCCTACTAGAGCACGCTTGCTTGTTATACCAGTTATCTAGCAGTGCCATCAATTTAACCTTTCTCTAGACAAATCTGTGCTATTTGAGCAGTTGATCTGCTGTGGTTGTAAAAGAGGTAGCTAACACCTGTATTTCATTAAATTTAATCTACAAATTTTTATATCTTATCTGCCTAAGGTAAAGTTTATTTTAATAAATTTAATGGCCGATGCTCCCCACTTACACATTAACTGGAGCGCTCACATAGAATGCATTGCGTCTGGAGCTGTCGTGTGCCTTGACCTGGACCAACAGACCGAGACCAGCTGGCGGCTGCGAGCGTATGCGGGCTAAGAGCCATCGCAATGCCTCATCTGGTGCATCCTCTGGAAATTCAATGACCACATCGCATTGTGTGGGTATTTTGTTGAGCCAAAGGCGACGCGGCGTCATCAAATGGCCAGCGTATGGCACTTTACGGCGTAGTTGGCGGGAAGCTGAAAAAAATAAAATAGAGATTAAGTGTGAAAAGCAGTGAAAATCAATTAGTAAAAGAATTTAGTTTTCTTTCTTATTTTTTCGAATATCTTGATATAAAAAAATTGAACATAAAATTTTTGAACTTTTTAATTTTAATTTATTGTGAAACAAAATTTGATTCAGATTTAACTATAGTCTATTCTAATTTTTAATTTAACTAATTTTTCCACAATTTTATGTTCTTTCCTTTACTTGTTATTAAATTTAGAAATTACATTTACGGGTTATTCCTAGCATAATATCTTTCTGCTTCTCGTATTTTTTTTGTTTTAAAATTTAAAATTTCTTTTGTTTCCTTTACAGCGAATGTAAATTTATGGACAGCAGCGAAGCATGAAAAAAAATATCCAGCAAAAAGTTCTGAAAGAAGAGAATTATAGTGGAAACAATGGAAAATTGGCGCCAGCACAAAAACTGCTTTTAATGCAGGTAACAAAAATTCTATCAGCTGCCGATATACAGCACAGCATACACTTACAGCTGCGAGAGTTGTTTTAGGAGTTGTGGACAATATTTGTTATTTTTACGAACCCCTTTGATAACTTTATGAAATAAATCCAAAATCGCAGTCAACAGTGAGCTGATAGCTAATAGTGGATGGTAGCAAAATGCTGATAGATAAATGCATTAGAAATTCTATATTGACATCAACCTTGCAAGCGTAACCTTTACTCTCAAATGTCAGCTAGCTATCAAGCAGTTTTAGTAAAAAAGAAAAGTTCAAACACTTTTAATGCATGTGCAGCAAGCAAATATAGTTAAAATCTCGTTTTATTATTTATAGAAAAGCTCTCGGGCTTATGTGTCAAGCAGCCACATGACACAGTTCAAATAGACGAGAGACAAAAAGCCGCACAGCCTGCACTTTTGCGTCACACAAATTGTGTTGCATAACCACGAACAGGTATGCCAAATAGTGCAGGGGTTAAAGGATAGCAAAATAAACAAACAAACAAACATATATCAAGGTAAATATTAAACCGCAAAAATTTACCGCAACTTTTAATTAGAAGAACTGGAAAAAAACCAAAATCAACTTTGAGCCCTTCCACAGGAAAAAATCAGAAGAAAAACAACAACAAATTGACTAATGACAGCCACCAAAAGTTAGGAAAAAGCCAAGTGAAGCACTTCCTGTGCCATGTCCGCAGCTATCTAGCATTTGTTACCATATATACATATAGATATCTATATATATACGCGAGGTCGTAATTAATTATGAGCGTAAGTCCAAGGTCTGGGGCGTAACTGATAGCAGGCAGAGCACAGCAGCGGCAACTTGCTGCGGCAGCAAGAGTCGACCTCAAACTGCATTTTTGCTTATCAACAGCTTCCATTTCTCATTAAACGAATGTCAAATGCAATTTGCAACCTTTTATAGCTGCTTCCGTCGCTGCCAAGTTTAATTTGGCTCAAGAGGCGGCCAGCACTTGGTATTTAATGGTTCATGCTCGCAATATATTGTTTTCTTACGGGCTTTTAATGGTTCTTTGGTAATGTTTCAGATTTGAGTAAACCATTGAGAGCAAAAGATTTGCATTACTGATAAGAAACACATATTGATATACTTAGATTTAGCTACATAAATAATGATCGTTAACTTTTATGTTATATAATAATTACCGATATTTATCAAGAATTGATTTTAGATAGCTTTAATTTTGCTGACTATTTAAATAGTACAAAATAAATAAAATAATTTTTTCTTAAAATAAGAACTATTTGAATTAATGATCGATAAATATCGATAGCTTTTTATATTAATAAGAATTTTAACAAGTCTAACATTTGAAGCTTATAAAGTTGCCTACTTCGTTAAAAGTCTATCGTATTGTCCATCAATTCGCATATCGATTATTATCGATAACTTTAAATATAATAATTTTCTTTTTTAGAATATAATAAACGTCAAGTCAAGCATATAGAGTAGTCTAATTAGCTAACGAACCATTTCGTCAGTTTAATTAAGTGACAAATCGATATTAACCATGAATCGATTAATTTCGATAAACATTTAAAATATAAGTGGCATATTTCTACACAATGAATGTGTTTTTTGTCTACATTATGCTCACTGTTCATTTTGTATTCGTATCTGATAAGCTCTACATTTAATGGACCTGAAATCCCCATTCATATGCTAAAACACATTTACTCATGCATTAAATATATATACTAACTAAACGAAACGCACTGTATACTGATGCGTGGGCAGATGCTGTGCGTGAGATTTGTTTGAATTTTATGAGCGAGGCGTGCGATGAAATCCTTGTTCCCTTGCGAAATAGAATCGTATGCGGGCAGCATAGTAAAATAGCTTTAGCAATTGTATATTTCGCATATTTTTGGGTGGTTTATTGGCTGAAATTTGCGTTGACAATTTGTTCTGGTGGTTGGCAAACAGAAATTTGCAGCTTATTTGACATGTGGGCAGCAACCAAATTGAGAGATATTCATGGTCTGGACAAGCCGGAAATATGTAATTAAATATATAAACATAAAATGTATGTATATAAAGACGGCTATATATATATATATATATATATATATATATAATATATATATATATATATATTATATATATATATATATATATAATATATATATATATATATATATATATATATATATATATATGAATGTGCGTCTTTCTAGCTTTGATTTTATTTTTGGAATTTATTAATCAGTGACTCCCAGAAGTCAAATTGCCTAATGAGTTTTATAAATTTAGAATATGCTGTAATTGGTCCCTTGATTTTAATTAAATTGCAATTGCTAAATTGCTTCTAATCCAGCTAAGTTTAGTTACAAAAATAACTTCGACTAAGCTAACTGAAATGTGAATTTAAATTTAAACTCGTAGCCTTTGATAACTTTATCGAAATCCAATTGAGCATGACTCTTAACTGAAAAATATTTAATGCAAGTCCATCAAGCGTAGCTCATGCGATAATCTAAAACATATATATATTTTGACTAGAACAATGGACATCAGTGGGCTTCAGTTGACATAGTTAAAAAGTGGCAGTTAATGAGTTCGTCTAAAAATCTGTTGCAGCTGGAGCTGTCCGGATATCGGATGAAATACAGAAGATTGCTGCTGGCAGCAGGCAGCTGGAGACTGGACCGAACGGTGTCCTGAATAATTAATGAAATCGGCTTTGGGGCGGGCGTTGAAAGCGCATTGAAGCGTAGCAAAGACCTTGGTTGCCTTCACGCTGTAGGCAATTGGGATCGAGCAGCGTAATTTGTAAGCGTTGCGTAAGCCACCTACCCAGCCAGTCAACCAGTCAGGCCAACAGCCAACCGTCCAGCCACCCAAACACCCAGCAAATGGCTCAAATTTAATCAGTTGCTGGCAACAACTAACTTAAGTCCATGTAATTGCGTGTGCCGGGACGAAGCGGTTGCGAACACACTCGAAGCTGACTGCGGGAACAGTTTATGTTTTAATTAGCTGAACGCAGATGACATTGACGAGCAGCTAAACTGACGAAAGAAACTCATTAGCAATTGCGCACTTAACGCTATGTGGCTTAATCGCCTCGAACTAAATGCGTATAATTGAAATCGAATTACGTACTTCTGCTAATGCTCAGCGAAGGTAACTAGTTCAACGAACAGCCACGAAGTCATCATTAGCGAATCACACCAATTGTGATTTCTTATTTAAGAAATTATATCGTCATAAAAATAGTTAATATATTGTTGAAATAGTTACATTTAAAGAGATATTCCAAAATGAAAATCACATAGAATGATACGAAGTTTATAATGGAAGAAGGGATACCAAGATTGAGGCAGAAAGAGGGACAGAAACTAAACTATAAAAGAATATAGAGATGAAAAGAGAGGTAAGGATATAGCATGAGTAAGAATTGTAACTATAGAGAGATTTACAGAGCAAAAGAAAGAAAGATATAGATATATATATAGATAGATAGATAGATATAGATATATATATAGATAGATATAGATATAGATATATATATATAGATAGATAGATAGATAGATATATATATATAGATAGATAGATAGATAGATAAATAGAAAGATAGAAAGATAGAAAGATAGAAAGATAGAAGGATAGAAAGATAGAAAGATAGAAAGATAGAAAGATAGAAAGATAGAAAGATAGAAAGATAGATAGATAGATAGATAGATAAATAGATAAACAGATAGATAGGTATACAGATAGATAAATAAATATAAGATAGATAGGTATATAGATAGATCAATAGATATATGATATAATGAGAAAGACGGCAAGGGGTTAAAATTGTAAAGAGGCAGCAATAGACAGTGGATATAGCTAAGATATTTTCAGCGAGAAAACTGAGGAAAAAAATGTATACTAGAAAGGACTCAAGGGAATTATAATGTAATAATTTTGCACATAACATTTAAAAGTTTATAGCTCAAGCTCACTTGATGGCTATGCATAGTTTACTACAAAGTAGACCATAAACACATTCGCACACTCGCTCGTCGTTTCGGTCACAGCACATGATATTCAACACTTGACATTGTCCGCCTTAACTGTCGCTTCATGTCTGCCTGTGTTGCAGAGACACACACAAATGTAATTAATTTATGCTGACCAAGCGTTAGTCCTTGTTGGTCCTCGTTTAATCCTGCACAGCAGCAAAAGCAAAGCAAAAGCAAAAGCGAAAGCGCCCTGTTGTTGTCAGGGAGAGCCAAGTGGCACCCACACAAATAAGAGTGGATGCCACACTTAATCACTTCGAAGAGTTCAGTGCATCAATAAAAATGTGCCACAAATACCATTAAAGGACAACGACGGTAAAGTGGTAGAGGTCGGCTCGCAGAGACAGGAATCCTCTTCACCAGACACCGGACCGACATCAATTTACCGAAACGACTTTATGGTGCCCATGTGTAAAATATAAATATTATAAATATTCTCTTATCTAAGATGAAGATCTTTGTTTAATATAATAATAGATTAGTGTTTCCTCTTTCTAAATCTAGAGATTTTATTTTTATTATTATTTTTTTATTTATTTTATATAAAAATTGTTATCAACTGTATGCTGATCTAAAGTCTCCTACAGACTCTCAATGGATTCTCTTCTTTTTCTTCTCTCATCCAAATAACAATAAATTAAAGTGGAAGCTTTTCATTTATTTATGCCCAGCTTTTGCTCTCCATTTCAAGTTGTGTTCTCGCTGCCAATCTTTTCGAATCTTTTTGCCTTTTGCCTCAATCAAATAATATTTGCCTGCTAAAAATTCCCCAAGCAGAGCTCTGGCTCACTGCTGTGACCCTTTAGTGCACATATTTTATGCAAAGAATTTTCATAGCGACGCTTTTTTCACACTTGCAGCACTCTGACAACTAAAACCACTCAAAGTGTCAAAACGACCAGCAGTCGGACAGCGACCCCAGCGGGAATTGAGGGGACGATGGAGGGGGTGGGACTATCATATAAAAACGAGACGCTGCTGACTCTTGAACGAGTGATGTCAACTTATTGATTGGATCTGCATATATAATTGAAGCGCACAATTGATAATCAGACTGAAAGCAAGCATTGTCACTCGGAGCGGGACAGATACTGATGGAGGCAACTATTGTGGACATTAATATAGATTAAGTTTTAGAAATGCTTGAGTGTTAAAGAAAATTGTCTAAATGGTTGGCATAACAAGAGCTTAATAATAGACAAATATTATGATACAAGGAATTTACAATAGAATTGGATTCGCATTTGCCAAGTAAGCAAAATCTTATCTGAAACTTACATAATTTAAATTAGGAATTATATTTTAGTTTTTCTTTGTATATAGTTGCAATATTATATAGAATGCTATATATATGGTAAGTGTCACCTGCATGCGCATCTTAAGACCTTAATGAGTTGAAAAACTTTTAACAGTAAGCAAACGCTGCAGTCCCTTGGGCGCCAAAGGGCAACTCGCAGGGCATGGCAAGGCAAGGGCAAAATATGGACTGAGGGCATAGCGAAAGCAAAAAATATAGCAAAAACTTTAACGACTTGTGCAAAATTCTGCAGCAGCATATTTCAATTTCACAAAGGCGAAATTATGTAGTTGCAAAGCGAAATGAAAAACGACAAAAGAAAATATAGAATATAATTTATTTTTAATGAAGGAAAGAACAACGAATAAGACGAATAACCAAAGGAACTATAAAAGAACTCTCGAGCATTCAGCTTGAACTTAAAAAATATTCGACTTTTTAATTCACAGAAATTGATGAACTTTAGCCAAGAGTAAATATAGTCAAATTTTTTTCTTATTATATTTTTAAACATAAGTTTTTTATATATTTATTAATAAATTTAAATTTTGAACATTAATTTAATTTTTTATATAATAGGAGAAACTTTGTGCGATTGAGTGAGAAAAGGACGCAAAATATATTAAGAATTTCAATAATATATTTTATCTCAATTAAAAATATTTAATATAAATTTATATTAATAATATTAATCTACATACTCAATTATATAACTCCCAAGTCTATACTTTTCTCTACATAATAAACTGAAGATTTCAACAGCTAAATTTTCTTTTATTTGCTGCCCCAAGTACCTAATCCGATTGCGTATCAATGCACAAGTATTTCAATTGGTAACTTGTTAAGTGCACAAGATACAGGCAAATCTGTCAACTGTTTGTTGGCTTTTTGGCTACAACAGACGCATCAAAATCTCAAGCGACAGCTATAAAAACCTAACAACTCGCAACTGTCAGTTCAAATGCGTACGTATAAATAAAAATTACTCAGTCGTATGTTAACGACTTAATGATACTCTGTAAGCAACTCTTAACGGAAAAGAAATCAACAAATTCTCAAACTGATTTGAGCTAATATTAAATATTTGCAATTATTTTCAAGTCTGTGGCATATGCTGCCCGTCACAGGTCTGCACGCCAATACAGGGTATAAGCAAAGCTCTTGAGTGACACGAAAAGCGCTGCTTGGCGCCTAACATGACTGTCACATTAAATATACGCTGATTACGTGTACGCATATTACGTATACGCAGCGGCGTACATAACAATCGTGTGTGAGCGCGTGTCTGTGTGTGTGTGTATTTGGCTGTTAAGCCACAAGTTTGCGGCCAAAGGCGACCACATGTCTGCCCTGGCAGGACTTTAAACATAATTAAGCAAAATTAAATTGTTACTGGCAAACAACATTTGTCTAAAGCAATTATAATATTAAAGCACATCTCTCTATATCCTGGCTGAAATACGTTTAGGCTATTGAATTATAACATCAACGCGCCCAGAAAATAATCCGCAACACACACACAGCTAAATATCCTTACGCCAGCTTGAGTTCATTCCGTTTTTGCACCTTTCACCTTTCGCCTTTCGTGCTGAGTTTCCGCCTCGCTAAGTGGATTTTTATTATAAATATAGGACGAGATTTATTATTTAATTTGCGCGCATAATTTGTAATTATGTCTTAACATTTACCTAAACTGACAACTGCCCGAGGCCAGCAGGGCTCGGCGTGGGCATTAAGCTTCATTACAGCTTGAGATAAGATTTCAAAAGCGTTAAAAGCTAACTTAACAGATTATCAGTTTCTGTTTTGTTGGCATTTCCCAGAGCTTGAGCTGGTCTAAGCCTAATGGAAGTTGACTTGTTTATTGATGATAACAATCAAAAGCTGATTAAATATGTGTATTGTGAGAGATTGCGTAAATCTTGTGTTATATATAATTGCCAGAGCTTAAACAGGAATAAACAAAGTTAGGTATAAATATAATTTGCTATATTTAGTTTCCCTTACGACTATCTTTATGTTCACATTCACGCTTCTATAGCTCAGCTTTTGATACTAATTCGCCACGCCTCAATTTCAACAAAGCCGGCTCAAAAAATGGTCTGATTAATTGCTTTTACAAGCCATTGCACACAGCTTGCCCTAAAATTGACCAACTTGTTTCTGATCTCATTTATGAGCGTTGTTAGCAACGCCCACAAGGCACTAGAGATATGTAGGGAGCCTAGGAAAAAACATGATTGATTACAGCTTTTAATGGGCATCACACAAACAACGTTCAAATACGACAGGCCAACAGCAAGTCTAGAAAACTTGAGCTCCGGCTACAAATTTGTGGCTGAATCCACAAAACTTTGAGACGCAAATCACATTTGAGTTCATTAGACAACATGTACAACATGAAACACATGTAAAATATATGCTGATAAACTACAAATTATTATTTCAAATATTCATTCTACGCAAATAAGTGTAGTTAGAGAATAGCAAATCAGCTTGCAAGCACGTTTCCTATATTTATACAGCTAGAAAAAAATAGGATAAACACAATTGAATCACTGACACTCGAGCATGTGTTGAGCAACTGGGCAAACACGACAAAGGGGAAACTATGTGTGGGGCCAAGAATTAATAGAAAGAACACGCAACAGCAAACATCACTTAAAGGCCAATCCCTGAGCTGTTGACCAAGGATATTTGTGTACATATTGCGTAGCAATGCATTAACTAACAGACTAGAACACATATATTTATATAAATATATGGATAAAGAACAATATTCAATATTCAACTAATTTTGTTTCTTCTAAATTAAATAATTCAATCAGCGAAATAAAAAATGGCATAACATTAACATAAATCCTATGATAAACTGCAAAAACAAATATATAATATGAAATTTATAGGAGAAAAAGGCGACAAAAAATTCAATTGAATTAATGGCGGAACAGCAACAACAACATGAGCGCCGCCACATGAAGCGCATGATGAATGTCGAAACATTTTGCAGTGCTCAGAGGCGACGCAGCTACGTGGCGATAATGTCATATTTATGGCATGTCCTGGGCGAAATAATCAAAATAAATTCAATTTATTGCCTACTTTTAAGTGCACGACTGCAATGCGAAAATGGGAAAAAAGCGTTGCCTACTTTGCTGGTTGTGGGTTCAGTCTAAAAGGTTAAAGGTTAAGCGACATGTTTAAGTAAAATGCATGTTAAAGCGATTATTTTATGTTTGTTAATGAATGTAACATAGGAGACAGTTAATCAAATGTAGATTGTATTAAATATACTCAATATAAAATCTATAACACATAGGCGGCAGTGTTCGAATAGTTTATACCAGCACTTATAAATAAATATATATAAATATAGAACATTCATAACTAGCGTAAAGAGTATTAGAGCCAAAACACAACTTTCCATATATGAAAATAGAAGTTTTTTCTGGGATGAGGAATGTTAGAGATGTAGAATGTAAGAAAGTCTTTTATATTTTCGTATATATATCCAATTTTGTGGCCTTTCAAATGTAAGAGATGTGCTCAAGTAACTGCAGCTTTAATCGATTTCATGGAAATGTTAAAGATATCGTTAGTAGAGAAAATCATCGGTACAGCTACACAATTATATCCTAAACTCTCTATTATCATTTGCAAATTGAAAATATATATATGTGTAAATGCTAGTTGAGCCCACCTTCACGGAATCTGCATTTCACAGTTCTCTCTCAGATCTTAAGAACCCTCAACTTTAAGTTCTGTTGCTGCAATGTCAAAAGAGTTTCCCTACGATGTTCACTTGTTCACATTGATTATTCTCGATTTCCCTCCGTTACTTGAAAATGTATGACGAAGGAGCAAGCGCGTTGCCCGAGAATTGGCAGAATGCCAAAATATTTGGGCACATGCACAGTATTCATTTATAAATAGAGAGACAACCAAATGCTTGGCTATATTTTATAAATCTTTTTTTTTTGCCCAATTTTACGGCAAACGAAATGGGCTTGGGGGTAAAAGTTGCCCAGTCTCAGGTAGTCTATGGTTGGCCAGGTGAGGCGAAGGAGACGGTAACTGGCGAAAGCAACTGCTGCAACTTTCTACGCTAGTTTCTTTTGTTCTCATCCTGCGGCTGTCCGCCGGACATGGGCATAAAAGTACAACAATGTCTATATATATGTAGCATGTGCATGTGCATGTGAAAAATGCAGATTGATCGGCTGAGATTAGCTTTTGGAGGGATGAGAAAGAGAGGAGGAAGAGAAAGAGAAAGAAACTGCCAAAAGAAATTTTCACTTTAAGGCAGAATTCAAAGGGAAGTGGATTTTGGTGGCTGAAGTGGATTTGGTTTACGTGTGCCACATGTGAACAAGCAGTTGCCAACAGGAAATTGTTGCACACGGTTAACACATGAATAGATGAATAGATAGCCAGATGGATGAAAATTGGGGCTAAGACCAGACAAAAGAAAATACCCTGCAAAATGTGAAGTACATAGAAGTTTCTAGTAAGCATTGAGAGAGCTATGAACTTATGGGAAATATATATATAAATCAAGTGAACCTTCTATATAGATATACTGCTTTCCCTTTCTCAACGTTTAACAGTCCAAAACGGTTTGATCCACAGTCGAATTCGCTTAACACATTCACAGTTCAAATTGAATTACAAGCTTCACATGCAACAGGAACAAAAGAGGCAGCTGCTGCTGCGCTGCGTAATGCATTCGTGATGCTAATCAATAAGAAATTAAAACATGAAACATCGTTGACAGAAACCAATCGCATTAGCCTCCCAATCAAAGGTGTCACACACACACACACACACACGCGCGCACACACACTCATATATAGATGCAGCTTAGCATAAGCTTAACGGAAATTAAGCTGCTCTCAATGTCACAGGCTGTCAGAGATGATGATGATGATGGTGCTGATGATGTTGGGCATTGACTTGGTATCTGTGCAGTTGAAACATTTGAACTGGAAACGAATTTTTCGGCTTGGGCTTAGCAGCTGCTGTCAGTCAATGTTTAAATAAAAGGTAGTTTGCATATATGTAAATGCACTGTAAGAAAAATATATAAATTTATAACTAAAGTACAATGCATGGCCCAAATCTAAATCTGAACTTCTCTCTAGATAACTTTTTCTCTTCTATTTCGTTCAGTGTATGGAAACATATTGCAGCTAACAGGAGTTCACTGAGCACCTGACTGAGCGCAGATTTACAGAGTGCCTGGAGGCAGCATGCAGATGAAAACTTTCGATGTATCCAATTGCACATGTTGAAGACAGAAGGAAGACTGACGGATGAAGGATGAGGGATATTTTAGCCACAGGACAAGCATTTGCTATGCTTTGTAGATCTTGCCAGACAAATATATATTGAAAATATAAAGAAAGCATTGCATTGCTCAACAACTTTTATTGACAAATGTTTTAAATTGAATTTGAGTTTGGTGAGCAATAATAACAAGTGCGCTCTAGTCGGGCATGTCCGACTATGAGATACCCTGAACTTATACTCCATATGAAATATGTTTTTCTTGGAAAAAAACGAAATCAAATTATCGATTATTATCGATTATTATCGAAAAATGCAAATGGTATACTGGCAAAAACATTCAAAGTTTCTGCCAGTCGGATATGGCTATATCGAATCAGCTCGTCGTGCTGATCATGAATATATATATTTTATGGGGTCTGCCACGTCTTCTGTCCGTTACATACTTTGTTAAATAGACTCTTTATCAGTTTAATATTTTGTTAGTATAAATATTATAGTTAAAAGACCGCTTTAGTTATTTTCTTGTGCATATTCTGGATGTGTTCCGAGCTTTCTATAATTAATTGAAAAATAAATGTTACATCAGTTTAAGCTCCATCAATTCTTTAAACCTTTACCGAACTGCCTGATGTAATTTTCTCTATTCTAGCAAATTGTTGATTTAAGCGGATTTAAATAAATACAGATTAATTGAAAATCCGCAGGACATTGCTGCTGTTTATACAACAAAGCAGAAGTTTATTCTACATTTCAATATCTAACTCAAATTTGCATATCAAAACGTTTTCCGCGCCCTCATCAACCAACTGGCATACGAAAATTTATATGCAAATATTATTTCGAGTTGAGTTTCGGGTTCACAGCCCACACACAAAGCATCAATAAGCCGCTAGCATTGCTTCATTATCGAGCCAATGTAATCGGCTTTGATGGGTTCACTGTGTAGATTCATATGCAAAATATGTGAAGAGCATAACGTACAATAGACCCAATACCATGAAAGGTTCAACGGAAGCCAATGATTCAGTTTGGCCATGAATGGCTCTACTTGACAGCTGAAACATTTTATTCATATCGGATTTACTTAATATCAAATTATATTTAAGAATTTATTCTATAAATTTATATACGTGTATATATAAATTTACTTTCATTCTGATCTGCATTGCCTAGCATTGGTAACGTAGTTTTTCATTAAATTTAATATTGACATTTCATTGTGCAACGCTGTAAAAGCAACAATATATATATATATATATCATATAGCTTTCTCATATTTTTCATATATTTGTTGATTTTTTTCATAAACCGTAACAAAATGTTGGACACTTGCCTGAAGATTGCAATTTGAGTTGAAATAGATGTATAAAAAAACATGAGTAGTTCTAAGCGAGAGTGCCCGACTAGGAGCTACCCTGAACTCCAGGGAAAGTTACCTTATATAGACCAATTCATTGATGTTAGCAACAGATTTGATTCAGATTTGAATCAAAAATTTATTTTGATTATTTTAAGCCAGGATAGGTGTACGATCTGCATTAAATTCTAATCGATTAGAATCTGAGGTAATATATATATAATATTTCAAGTTGTTTTTATTCTTGTCAATATCAAGGCATTCACATAAACCAGAACCAGCTTAAAATCTGCTAAATCTGTTATATGTACTTTATTAAGTCGTCCCAATGCTGCCTGTTTTAACTACGAATATACCCGTTTCAATTGCTTTCACTAGATACAAGAAAATATCCTTTATTGCACCTCACTCACATAATGTCAAGGGCGGCGAGATGCGGGCATTATTTATCCATTAGCATTTGAAAAATTTTGATTTCTGCTTGGGAAACTGCTTTAATGGCTTTTCAATTGTTTGGAGAAAATCTTGAGCTTAAACTTTTTCATGCCATAAACTTAACTTAAATAAATGACCTGACTTAGTGGTAATTATATAACAAGTGAATCAAGTGGAATACTTTAAGCATTATTTAGAGAGAACAGAGAAATAGTAATTTGTCGACATACAACAAACGAATTGAGGCCAAGGGGTTAATAAAGCAGAAGGCAATGCCAATCTAATGCCAGCGCCGAGGAGCCGTAAAACGTCTGCGGGTGACGCCTCGATGGATAGCACGTCGACAGACAGGGGCCGCTGCTCATAGGGCTGACAACGAAAACAATCATCAAAAGGACAAAAACAAACACTAAGCGCGGACAATGGGGCACAGACAATCAACGTGGGGGCTGGGTAGGATTGTGTGACAGTGATGGCAAATATAGAGTACATGATAAAAACTGCCGGGGAGCATAGGAGGTGTGGTAGGCAGCCTGACGATTGCCTTAATGGCCGCCAGACATTATCGCAGCTAGAAAATCGATAAGAGCTGCTTACATTTTGCTTCGCCAGTGCCCAATTGCTAGTGAAACTTTTTAAATTTTCACGCCAGGCCAACGCACGCGATGCAATTGCGTCTTCTACTTGTATGTCTATTCGCAGGGCAAGACGTGGCTGGGTGGGCAGGACTGAGAGCGTGGCTATACGTCAAGCGAACAAAGTTTAAAAGTCATGTCTGAATTTTTTTCTTCTTTTTGGTCTTCGTAAACCCAAGATATTTCTAAAAACAGAGCAGAAATCAACACACTGCATCTGTGTTTGTGCTTAAACGTGGGTAGTTTAAAAAATTAGTGTGGCTTAATCGTAAAAATAAAACTGAAAAAAAAATGATATATTATTATAGGCAGCGCGAATTACAAGATTAATTTGATCTACTTTTCAATTGAAATGAACTTCTTATTAACTATTCATTTTATTCTTAAATTCGCCTACTTGTTTCTCTCTCTTTGATTCTTCCTGCCAGAGAAGATTAGTCCATTCCAATTGTGTGTCATTTTGTTGAGAGAAAAATATTTATCAGCAAGATATGCGATACTTTATTAGTTATTATTTAATATGTACTTATTTGTACTCGAATATAGATAATATTTATTTAAACCAGCATCTTGAAAATTATTAGCTTCCTTTCAAATTATATTCTATTTATTTCGATTCTATATGAGCGCGCACTTAACACGACCGATCACCACAGCAGACGCGCACAAACTAATTTAAAAGTGCACCAAGAGTACAGCGCTAAGTCTGCACTCTCAATAAATCTACAATGGTCACTCAAAACAGGGAGATCAACGGCAACGTCACCAATGGCATCAACGCTGCCGCTCATACTTTACGGTCTTTGAACAAATGCTCTCAGTAAGCGCGCCAAAATACAGGCAAGTGCTTACAGATACACTCTTCTCTCTCTTCTTCACGAACAGCTGCACAACGATTTAATTTCAGCAAAAGCAGGGCCTTCGCTTTTACACATATCCAATAGACTCACCATGAGTAGATCACCTCCGCCAATGGCAGTAAAGCTCGGCAAATCTAAATATATTCTTGCTCTCTTACACTGCCCTCTCGAAATAAATACTCTTTTGCCGCGCGCTTAAATGGCAAAACACAGGCAAGCGTCATCTCTTTTATTCCTACATTTTTTAAGAACTAAGAGTAGAGTTTTTTTTAAGATTCATTATTTTCATATTTTAATTTAAATTCAATTGATGCAAACGCCCACATGTGAATGCCTAGCAAACTCGTAGGTAATTTCCCAACATTAACTTTAGATGGTAAATTAATTTTAATGGGTCAAGGATGTGGAGGGCTTTGCGTGTGTTCCATATCACACGAGTACATTGAAGAAATCCATATGATATTTATGACTTTAGCTTAAGGGTGCCAAGCATAAGGGTTGGCCCATTAACAAACAACGAAATTAGCGGCTCTGCTAAAGCTCTTGAGAGACTTGGGGGCTTGCGTGCTAGAAAGGTGTGCTTATGGGCAAACTACATAGTCATCATAATAACAGTAAATTGCTAAGGCAAAACAAACATTGAATAGGATTTGAATAGCAAGAGATCTTTCGCACTAAAAACGATTTTTAAAGAGATCGCTTGCTTTCAAAGATATATTTATATATATATATATATTCATTTGGTATATACGTATAAGGCTTACCATTCTCAATTGTCTCCTTGGCACAGGATATTATTTTGCCTTTGCGACGTCGCAAATTCGATTCGAAATTGTTATCCTCGCTGAATTCATCATCTCGCAGAGTGGCTGCTCCTGCTCCAGCAGCGCTTGCGGCTAAATCGCCGGCTGTCGTTGTTGTTGTTGTTGTTGCCGTCGAATCCGGCACATCCTCCGAGGACTGTCGCTCCGCATAGTCTCGCCGCCCACCACCGCCGCCACCGTGCATTAAACTATCAAAACTTTGGCTCATTGTGTGCCAAAATAAAAATGAAAATAAAAAATAAAACTAAAAACAAATATTGTCTTTTCCTTTTTCTCTTTTCTGGCTTTCTATAATATTGCCTTTTGTTTGCTGTTTGTCTAATTTCTTCTTTTTTGTTCACTTTTGTTATTAGTTTTGTTTGATAAATTGTTTTTCGAAATTGTGAATGTTATTTTTAAAAATATGTCGTAGCGTGTTTATTACGTGAAAGTATAACGGAAGTCTGCTGGAAAAACTTTCATTCATTAATCATTTTTTTACAGTAAAGCAGTAAAACTTTCCGATTCACCGATATCGCTTATGAATTGGCGAGGACAACAAAAAAAATGAAGCACGCAAGCTAAACGTATAACATTAATGAGAAAATTAATTGAAACTGCCCACTGTGCAATGACACGTCTTTGGAACCGTACACTTTTTTCAATCTCAATAAGTGCAGTTATTCATTTGAGTGGAGTTGTAAGAGAACTCAAGAGAGCATATGTCATATTCACAGTTGAGCTTTGTAAACAGAAACAAAGAGAAGAAATAAGAAACTGTTTTTTTGGCAGTCTTATTCGCAACGCCGGCTAACAGGGGGATTACTTTCCACGAGGGGTAACCTTACAAGTAACGGGATCTTGCATTAAGACCATCCCCGCAGTCCGCTACGCTAGGGTTCAATGTGCGTTGGCGTCACTGAACAGTTTCATTCTTGTTGCCTACTTTTGGTTGCTGTTGCTATTGTTGTTCATCAAAGCCGCAACAACAACGTCGAGTGGCACTCGAAGCCGTTATTTCATAATCGCTAAGAAGCGATTTAGGTTAAGCCAATGCCACAGCGACAATAACAACCAAAACACTTGATCCAAACGGTTTTTACTTATATGTAGCACACTTTATAGCGCAGCACTACGGTGTTTTTAATTAGTTTAAGCAATTCAATTTTATAAATTTCTTAAATACCACCAAAATGTTGTAATTGTACATTTATTGCGCACCCGATTGAAATAACGTTCACACGCTGGAAAATGCCGTCAGAGACTGATTCGACACGCAAATACTAAGCGAAGCGAAAGTTCAACACAGCTGCAGACAACGACAGAGAGCGAGTGGTGAGTTTCACATTTATTGATTTTGTTGTGTGCGTATACGTGTGTGCGTGCGTTTTCAAAGACAAAAACACAGAAAAGCAAAATTTGTATTGCCTTTTTTGTTTTTGTGCACGCTTCACGACTCCTGCAGGGGTCCGTTAAGGGAGCGCTGCAGACAGCATGCAAAAAGCCGGCATATGACAAAGCAGAGCACAGCACATGGCAGGCAAAGAGCAAGCGAAATCATCTCGAATGCAAAATCCTAAAAGAGCAAACATGATTATCTTGTAAAAGGGGCTATTGGCATTCGCCACTTTCCAAGTGCAGATTTAATGCCAATTTTAACACTTGCAATTAGTTTGATCGGCTGCCTTTTGTTTGACTTCAAAATTATAGATTGCTAAGAGAGCATTGATAAGGAGCAACAAAATGCTTTGTCAAAGGAAAAAATTATTTTATTAAATTTCAGATTAATAAAGAATTAAACAAAATGTACGTAATTATGTTTAACAAAAATAATGAATATTTGTATTAATCAAATAAATTTGTTTTGAAATATTCATATATTATATGAATTATAAGGATATCATAATTGATGTTTATGTATACTCCGGAGTTGTTGTAGTCGAAAGTCGAAATATAAGTATTATATAGTAACAGTATACTAATTATTACCAATCCTGCTCTTCCTCCAAGTTGACTGCGTTCAGCTATGAATGTAAAGAGCAAATTTAAATTGAACAAAATTAGTTTAATATAATATCTAGTAAAAAAAATACGAGGGTACTTTGAAAAAAAAAAAGCAATTTAGCAAAATTAAAAATATTCAATTTGAATTAATATAGTTTATGTTAGGCACAATACTTTTAGACAATTATTTTTATATATATTATGAATTTCCGAACATAATGTAATGTTGGCTATTATATAATTTAGAATGTGATTGTTTCAAACTTTTCAAACAGCCCTCGTTAATGGATTTCATAACTTACACCGCCGCGCACATCAATGCCACCAAACTTGGAGCCGCAATAACTGCTGCCACCGCCAATTTCTTTAAGAAAATCAGGCACCTCTTGTCCAGAGCCCTCCAAGATTTTGATCAAATCGCCCGCAATGGCACGATCCTGTTCGGGATCAAAGAAGGATGTGGCACGTCCACTATTGCCCACACGCCCAGTGCGTCCAATGCGATGCACATAATCATCAATATTTGTGGGCATATCATAGTTAATCACATGCTTTACATTTTTAATGTCTTTAAAATGAAGAAATAGAATTAATGTATACAACTATAGATAAATAATTAAAGGGACTAACCAAGACCACGTGATGCTACAGATGTAGCAATTAGCACCTTCATAATGCCACTCTTGAAGTCGCGCAACGCCTGCTCGCGCTGACTCTGCAAGCGATCGCCATGTATGGAAGTGGTTGGAAATTCGGTTTCCGAGAAAAACGAAGCCAGAAAGTCAGCCGCACGTTTTGTCTCCACAAAGACAATGGTGCCATCAGCGCCTTCGCGTAAAATTTCCTAAAATATAAATATATATACATATATATTAGCTTTATTTGATAAAGCTCTGAGCAGCAATCTTCCGGTCTCACCATCAACTTGGAACGTTTGTTGAACTTGTTAACCTCATAGATGGTCTGCTGCACATCGGAGCAGGCGCCACCAACGACTCCAATTGTCACAAATATATAATTTCGTAAAAATTCACCAGCCATACGCTGTATCTCCTCCGGAAAGGTAGCTGAGAACATTAGCGTCTGATGGTCAGGACGCATTGTCTGATGGTGCATTATTTTGCGCATGCTATCCGAGAAGCCCATGTCCAGCATACGATCGGCTTCGTCGAGCACCACAAATCGCGTATCATCAAACGTGATAAAGGTGCGATCCACAAAGTCTAAAAGGCGACCTGGCGTCGCAATCAGTACATGGCAGCCCTTCGTAATACCTTCATTTTGGTACTTAAATGAAGTACCGCCATAGACGATGGTAATCTTTAGATAGGTTTTAAATGAAAACTTTCTAGCCTCATTGAAGGTCTGGATAGCCAGTTCACGTGTTGGCGACACAATCACCGCCTGCGGCTTGCCAATCTCCAGATCATGGCTCTCATCCAAAATGTTACTCAAGATGGGCAAGAGAAACGCAGCCGTTTTACCGGAACCTGTTTGAGCACAAGCCATCAAATCGCGTCCTTCGGCTATTAATGGTAACGAAACCTTTTGAATGGGCGTCGGCACCACATAGCCCGATTTGATGACATTGTCCAGAACACTGCCACGCAAACGGGCTTGGTCAAAGCTCTTAATAGGCGGCGGCACATTTTCACCAGTCACCTGGAAATATTGGGGATAGCTTAGTGATCCGAAAGTAACAGTAAAAAATTCTATATACCTTAACTGGTATATTATCATATTTGGCAAAGTTAATGCCCGATGAGATGCCGGTGCTAAAGACTTCAGTCTCATCGTTGGTCGGCTCGGGTGGTATATAGAACTCTCGGGCCTTCTGCTTCTCCCCATCCTCGCCAACATCGTCGTGATTGTTATTCATATCGCCATCGTCGCGTCGACGACGCTCGGCACCACCGCGCTCCCTTTGGAAGCCGCCGCCACCGCCACCGCCTCCGCCACGACGATCATCGCACACTAAATTTAAATTTGAGAAATAAATTGATTTACTAAATAATGCAAAGAAATAAGTGCAACATGGATAAACACACAAACAAATAAGTATTTTTTAACATCATTTTCGGTACTTAAATTTAATTTATTATTTAATTAATTTATATCATTTAAATAAGTAAAATATTTATTTTCACTTAGATCTAAATTGTGAACTGAAAATTTGAATCCATTAATAAAACTATGTATTTATAGTTAATATAATTAATAATAATAAAAAAATAAATATATAATTTTTATAGCTCATTAAAATAAGAATAAAAGTCAAAATAAAATGTCTCAAATAACAATTATTTCTGTTTACTAATAGATTAAAATATTTATGAACAATTTTTAAACTGAAATTAATCTTTAATATAAAATGAATAAGGAATCGATTAATATATTGAAATATAAATTAAAAATAAAACTTTTAAAATCATAGAAATCATCTGAAAATGCTTCATTACTTAATTTTTAGACACTTTTTTAAATATTTTGTTTAAGATTCTTAAAATAAATTGAACATAAAATCGTTTCCCAGCATATCTCCTAATATAGCCTATTCAAGGCATTGTCTTAAAGATAATATATATTATATAATACAAAATATTTTGTATTAAAAAAAATATGAATTTTCCATTTTACGTTTTCACGCCTTTGTCAAGTAAAAAGCTTTAAGTTAAGGTATATAAAATTATTTCTGTTAAAATTCATTTCAGATAAGATTATTTATCTTATCTCGCTATGACAGCATTGCATAACGTGCCATAGCATCGAGACTAATTATATTTGCTGCCTTCAGCTCGAAGAGCAGACGATATCCAATGGCAGCTTCCATGCGAGATTCGAAGAAGCCCTTGGCACGCATGTCCACACGATTGTTCCGGACTAAAGCTCCGATTAGCTTATGCATCACACTACGCTTCACCTCAGACATATTCAGTATAATCTTTGGATCGTAAGTGTACATAGCTGGCATGGAGACGTAGCGCACGGCATCGCTGTCATCGCTACCGCCCGTCAATGGACAGCTGGTGGCGAGTGAAGATCGATGATTCCTTTGCTGATCCTCCTTCTGTTGTTTGTCACTCAAGTGTATATTATGGTCGACCATGAGACGCAACAGATGTTTGTGTTCCACTATGAAGCTAAGACTTTCGCGTAACTCTCGTTCGACACGCTCCAAGCGGGTTTCTTCCGCCGCTCTTAACGGTTTATCGGATATACTTAGTATTGTTACAGGAGTTCCATTTAGATCAGTTACCGATTGGCCTGCATTAAGATTCGCACTGGCCGGCTGTTGGATAATCTGTATGGATGTCACCAACGGAATTTCGGGCAGCTCATCCATGCTATAGGGCAATTGCAGGGTTTCTTGCGATCTGTCGCACGGTTCAGGTAAAGGTAATGCAAGTGTTGATCCTTCAGGCAATACATCTGTATCCATTGATGCAGATGGTGCCGCTGTAACCTCTACAACTGTTGTTCTGTCCATGCTCACGGCCAATGTCAACAGCTCGCTAGCTCCTGCTGCGTCTGTCTGGCTGGGGAGCAACTCTCTACCTTCTGCAACGGGCATCTCATTGGCAACTGCTGGTTCAATTGAAGCTTGTGCTGCTATTGCTGGTGACTCTATCTGTCCAACCGGCTCCTCTACTTCTGACCATATTTGCTGGAAGAGATTGGACAAATAGTCAAGCATAACTTCATCGTTGCTAGGCGGCTGCACAGTCTCAATTTGCTCCAATTCATTTTGGGCAGCTGCTGCTGTTGCTTCTGGATGCCTGCGTTTGCGTTTGCGCCTGCGTACGGCTATTGGTGATGAGAAAAGCTGCTCATATCCAACTCCATGTGTATAATTCGGAATAGCAGTACGTGGCCTAAATATCGACGTCCAATCCCGCGGCATAGTTGGAATAGCTGACCCAGCAGGCGTTATTGAAGCAACTACATCAACTGTAGTTATAGCTGTAGTTTCAATTACAATAGATCCGGCTGTTTTCTCTGTTGCCGATTCTTCGTTCAGCTCAAGGACTCGTGGCATTGTCGAGGGTCTCATTTGCTGATGTGGCTCCTCGTCGATGGCCGGCAACAATGTCCGATAAGGCGTCGATGCAAATGCATGACGCGAGCGTGATACAATCGATGCCGAGACATTAGACTCCACAAAAGATGAAGCAGCAGCAGCGGCAGCAGTAATAGAAGTAATGGCTCTCACTGGCAATATGCTGCAATTATCCCCATCTATGGGTGTCACAGGTGGCATCGGTGGCGGGCACAAGGCATAGATATCTTCAGCCGACAAATTAGCTGCCTGATTGCCGCCACTTGTTAATTGCACGGCGGAAAGGCTGTGAATACCAATACCAATTGAATTGTGAATACCAAAAGAAGCTCAAGATTCAACAATAAAAGCAGCAATTGACCAAAGAAATATTGTGTTCAAAAATGATTTAGAAATTCCTTTAATATTTTATTTTCATACTAGTATCAATGTCGAATCGGTGGCCGGGCAATATAGCCTATGAACTATTAGTTCGAACGGCAACTAAGATCTTTAGCATTGTCAATCTTCTACTTCTATAAACTTAGTTGGTTAATTGATGAATTTATAAATTCCATTTTACAATAAGTATTTCAATGAATTTCAAAACTGATTACAAAATGCAGATTAATTTTTGAACACAATATAGAGGACGATGTCGAGCAAAGATAAGTCAATGCGAAGGCGAATGGGAAAACTGAATGATATATGTATAAGGAAACACTTGAGCCGAAGCAAAGCCTGTTAAATATCAGTTGAGTTCTTTACAGTTACGAACATAAATAAGCAAACATATACAGACACAACACACAGAGACACACACTTTTCAATCATTTGCAAGTTTTGTTACACATGTTTCGAGTGAATGTCAAAATTGTTTGTATACAAAATAGATAGATATATATATAGTTCGTTCGTGTATATAGATAGGACAGACGACTTTCAGCACAAAGGAAAGGAATAACCAACCACATCATTAGGCTAATGCGGCGGCGAAGCAGTTAAGCGGAAGGTAAGTGCAAAGAGAGGCAGAGGGTCGGAGATAAAGTAGAAAACGAGATAGATAAAGAGTGACAGGGAGTGGAGAGGTAGAGATAGAGATAGAGAGACAAGGGGAGGGAGATATATAGAAGGAAAGAAACAGTGGGAGAGAGAGAGATAGAAAACCAGATGGAATGGGATAGATATAGAAATCAAAGCTAGATATAGAGAAAAAGACAAAACAAATGAGAGAGAGAGTGAGTGAAAGAGAGAAAAATGAGTGAAAGCGAAAAATTAGTAAAAGAGCGAAAAATGAGTGAAAGAGGAAACGAGTGACACAGCGGGAACCAATCATTTAGAAACTTAAAGTAAGATTTAAATATGTAGATACATGAAAGGGGAGGAGATACATTTTGAAACAGATAAAAGTATATACCCATCATTCGAGATCGATGCCGCATTGCTACTGATCATTGGCGCTGCATTGCGTCCACTATCTTGCACACCAACTAATGGCAATAGGCCACCGTGACTGGGCGTATTCTGACTTCGAGATTGTACATCTTGACGTGGCAGGGCTGGCTCCAGATCCAGCTGCTCCTGCTCCTGCCTCGATTCGCTTGGACGATGCACAAACCACATGTTCAGCGCTAACTGTGGTTGTCTGTTGGCCAACCAAATCCTTTCGTCTATGACCGACGGCCAGGGCAGTGGCTCGTGCAGTTCGCTTGGATCAGAAAAATGTAGCTTACGCATTTCTCGCAAAGTCATGAAGTTCTCAGATAGCCAACGCGTTGGCCCATGTTGTTCTATTCGTTCAGTTGGCGTTTCGATGGCTAATTCCTCATCTATCGGCTCTATCATGCCATCATTTAGCTCATAGCTACGTGCCGCATTTTTAAACAAATCTCTGATGCGTTGTGTGGCGTTTTCTTGATTGTGTTCTACATTTCGATCTAGCAAGGCTCTTCTGCCAGATGTTGAGAATCTAGCTCTAGTTACAACTTTTCGCCTTTCTCCTGGCACCACAATTGCATCGTCGTCCAGCTGCAACTGCTGCTGCGCTTGCAGCTGTTGACCTGATTGCCAAAGATTAAGTTCCGAACGATGCAGCTGCTGCAGTTCATCTTTAGATTGGGTTAGGAATTCATCTATGTCTGGGATAATCTCATCGAGATTAACAGCAGCAGCGCAGAAACTTTTCAATTCTTCCATGCGTTGTTTACGCTCCGTTTCCTCGGCATTTTTCCATTCCTGCTCAACAAGTACACTGAAAGCTTTACTCAAATAGTTGCGCTTTTCACGTAACTCAACGAGCGACTGATTGGATTCCTTAAGATTAAGATTGTTTAAATATGCAGCTATCGTTTCCTTATCATAACTTTTTGGCCGATTCACGTTGGAGAACATCAAATCCGCTACGCGTTACAAACCATTGAGAGGCGATACAAGAACAAACGACACAGACGTATAGTTGGACATACATATATTTACGATACATGAGAATCTTACTAAATAGCGTTATAGAAAGCTATAGCTACATTCACTCACCATCCTCGTTATCATTACGACGTCCACGATATCCGTTTCCTCGATAGCCTGCTGCTCCTCCTCCATCGTTGTTATCCATACGTCTTTGATAGCCTCCACCTAATACGGCATCTTCTCGACGCCCACGGTAGCCTCCTCCTCCTCCTTCGCCATCATTTCGACGTCCACGATAGCCTCCTCCTCCCGCTCCTTGGCCATCATTTCGACGTCCACGATATCCGCCTCCTGTTCCAACATCACCGTTATTGCAACGCCCGCGATAGTTATTGCCATCTCCTGCACCTTGACGATTCTCACTCGGTTTGTCTTCATCGCTCCATTCCGATACATTCTTTGGATTCGATGTTACCTCTTCACTATCCCAATTCTCATTATCGTGTAATTTGTGAATATGATTGTTGCGCTCAGGCAGAGCAGGCTAATTGAAATTTAAAAAAGGATTTTCTATGGATTTATTACATATTACATGCATGCAATTATCTCACCTCATCTTCCCAGTCAGACATGTTCGCACTTTATCGTTAACTAAGCTGAAAAATAGAACTAATTAATATTCAATAAACCCGGTTCGTGCATATATATAAAGGCGCAACGTAATTTTTAATTTCCCGCCACACAAATGTGCGCATTAAGCAGAGCAGCATTTTATTGCGTTTTTACCATTCGCCGACGCAAAAATGAGCGCATGTTAAGTGTGGCAGCGCACTCGCATCTGTTAGGTGAAAAACGTGAGTTGCTCTGTTCTGTGTATGTATACACAGACAGCATGCTGCTTGCGCTTTTTCGCCTTGCCTTCTGGTAGTGTAGAACACATGTGTGCTTGAGTATATATGTGTATATGTTCGCGCTTGTGTGTAGCAGCCAAAGCAGAAACGCAGAAAATTAAGGTTAGAGCGCAGCCAGGCAACCACACACCACACGACGACGAAAAGAAAAAATAGCAAAAAGCAAGACTAAAAAAACGAATTTCTTCTATTCTCAAACACACACACGCACACATTAACAAACAAATACTCACACACACAATATATATACATACATTTACATTTATAGGCGCAGCAGCAGCGACCAAACACACACGAGTTTTTTCTGACAGAAAACTCTGAAATTCTGTGTGTGATTTTTGCATAAAAATCAGTTGTGTGTGGAAAAATCAATTGGAAGATTATATTGCAATTACAACAAGCAGCAGCCCAACAACAACATGGATAGCGCCGGTAAAAATCGTTATGAACTTTTGTTCATGGACGACGATGTTAGCGATCCATTAGATAATCTTGTCGCGGCCAAGAAGAAGCAGCAGCAGCCAGCAACTGGCGGCTCGGCAGCAGCGCCCAACACAAAAACGGCGCCAACGACCAAAGTAGCTAAGCCAGCGGGCACAGCAGCCGCCAACAAAAAGCCAAATCAAGCCGAAAAGGAAAACAAACCAGGTGCACTCAACAAAAATGATGGCAAGAAAACTGCACAGGGCAGCAACGGCAACAACAATGACAAACTAAACAACAAGCAAGGTGGGGCTGGGTCTGCGGTCGCTGCGCGCAAAACACGTGAAACTGGTCAAGGGCAGCAACAGCAACAACATCAGCAGCAGCGCAATGTCAATTTTCGTCAACAGAATGGTGGAGGAGGTGGTGGTGGCGCCGGAGGTGAGGTAACGCGCGAGCAGCGCAACAATCGCCGCAACGTGCGCGAAAATGGCGCTCCAGGTGGCAACTCTGGCAATTCGACTGGTGCTGATGGCAATCCTCGACCATATCGCAGCACCGGCGGCTTTGGTGGCGATCGTCCACAACGCCAGAATCGCAACTTCGAGGGCAACAATCGCAAACGTGAATTTGATCGTCAATCTGGCTCCGACAAAACTGGTGAGCCATATGCATACACATTATATACATCTATATATTTATACAAGCACATATATAATTACATTCTATTTCTATTTCTATATATATATGTAGATATATATATATACATACGTACATACACATATATATATAAATATATATATATATATATATATATATATTCTAATTCCTAACCCCAAAAGGTTCATTTACAACCTTTACGAATTATGTTCGAACGCATTTCTTGATTTACTCATTCACATTTCATATCTTAAAACTGTGTTGCGCACATTTCTTTAGCCTCACAACATGCTGTATAGAATATGTATATGTTTAAAAATAGTTTGATTCTTCTACGGGCCTCCCCACACCCCTCAAAGCCCCCCATCGTATATGACTATCCCACACAAGTTTTCCACGCCATGGAACATTTCTTAGAAGGGGGGCGAAGTGCACACACACGGCAGTGGGGCGGGGGATTGCTACCTCTGAAAGATGTTATATTTGTAGGATTGCTCTAAAACTACAGAAACTTTTATTTTATATGCATTTAATATGGAATTTCTCATTCGTAAAGCAACATTCCCGAAAAAAAAAACGAATTCTAATACTCGTTATATGGAGGTCAAAATTATTTCAGGCCACAAGTTTCTTATCAAAGATTTTCCATTACAATCTAGAATTTGATAAGATTCATTTTTACGTTTACCAAGTCGAATTTGTTGATGTAAAAGAAATTATATATTATATTATTAAATACAATTAATTAATATTTTAATAAATAACGAAACAGGTGTGAAGGCAATTGATAAACGCGATGGAGCTGGCGCTCACAATTGGGGTTCGGTTAAGGAAGCCATCGATGATGTGAACAAGAGCAACGAAGGCGGCAACAACAATGAGACAAATGCTAACAACAACAATGCCGAAGGCAAGGCCGATGAATCTGGTAATGAGCAATCGAATGAACAACAAACACCGCCAGAGGAAGAGACCAAAGAGCTGACCCTAGACGAATGGAAGGCCCAACAGCAGCAGCGCATTAAGCCCAAGTTCAACATACGCAAAGCCGGCGAAGGTGGGTTGAATATAGATGTAGATATGGATATATATATATATATACATATATATAAAGGCTAAGATTTTTTAAGGCTAGAGTGATTAATGTATAAACTTTTCATGTTCTAACAATCGATGGTTTTTGATTCTGAAGTATATGTAGTTCATATCTGAAGAAATTTCACTTCATCTTATATCATAGTTACAAGTTTTAGCAATTTAAATAGAGTACATATACATATAAAGAACAAATCAGTTAAGTACGATTAATCATCGTCTGTTATAGCCATTCAAGGTTTCCAAAACTCGTTATATATAACTATATATTATCTATTACTAGAAATTTTATGTAATATATAGGAACTATGTAATATATCTGTTCCCATCTTATAGCCCACACATTGCTCTCCATTCAAAATGTTCTCATATTTTATCATTTTTCCAGGTGAGGATACGTCGCAATGGAAGAAAATGATTGTGCTGAACAATAACAAAAAGAAGGAGAACGAAAGTGAAGAGGAACTTGAATACGATCCTGCCATGTATCCGCAACGCGTCGGCCGCCAGCAGCGCGTCCTTGACATTCAGTTCAATTTCAATGACGGTCGTCGCGGCGGCGGTGCCAGCAACTTCAATGGGCGCGGTCGTAACGGTCCACGCGGTGGAGGACCACGCAACGAGGGCAATCGCGGACCGCAGCAGAACGGACCACAAGGCGCCGGCAATGCCGATGGCGGCAATGCGGGCGGCGGTGGCAATGGTCCATCTGCTCGTTCAGAGGGCGGCAATCGGCCGCCCATTGAGCGTCGCGGCTTGGGCGGCGGCATTGGTGGTGGACATGCTGGCAAGCGTTTTGGCAACGACAGGCAACAGAATGCTGCACCCAAGGTCAACGATGAGCGCCAGTTCCCAACGCTCGCCTAAGCTGAATTTGAAGATTAAATGTTGAAAAGGAGAGCCGAAGGACGAGGAGGAGCTGAGGTGGGAGGCGCTAGCTACAGGCGCCGGGGCGTGCATTCAATTTTTAAGAGTTGGTGTCTGCATATTAAGAGCAGGAACAGATAACCAATATATATATATCACACACTCACACTCACATTCACTCACACACATACACAATCATAAGAACTGTAAGCAAGAGTTAAAAAAATTTTCATTTTAGGCGGCCGCAGCGCAGCCAAAGCCAAAAGCCACAAAAACAAACAAATTAAATAAAGAAAACAAAAACACAATATTTGGGAAAACAATAAATGCAAATGAGAGAAATTATAAATATTATATACTTATATATATTTATATACATATATATATATATACTTATATATATATATACTTATATATATATATATATATATACATATATATATACTATTAAAATGTATGAGAAAAAAAAAACAAAAACCAAACTGTAAATCTTAAGCAAAAGCAATTTAGAGAGCAAAAACTAAAGAGCAAAGTTTCTATTACTATGACACGTATTGTAAATTTGTTGTTTTTATTTCAATTTCTTACTTTCTTTACTATTTTTGCACAATTTAAATTTCAAAATTTATATCACAAAAACAGTTCGCTTTCCAGTGACAAAATGAGAAAATCGAGAAAGTTTGGAAAAGAAAACATCACGAACTAAGCCTTTCTCATCTATGGAGGCAATTTTTCATGCAAAACAAAAACACTTACATATACATTTAATTTTGTTAAAAATAAAAACATTTTTATATGCATACGGCCTCATATAAAAATGCATTTTCTTTTTTTAATTTTTACTATGTTAAATTGTATTTTAAAAATTAATAAATGAACAAAAACAAAAACGAAAAAAAAAAACGCAAAATTTGTAGTCCAGAAAAATAGAAGCGAAAAACTTAACAAAAACAAAAAGAAATGTGTTAAAAACTTGTAATTGTGTTTCTTAAAAAACAAAAAAAAAATTAAAATACTACTATATATATACTAATATATATATTTATATATATACGTATACCGCTATGATGCATGGTTTATTATATTAATTATAAATCAAATTAATGTGCATCATATATACTAAATTTAATCAAAGCACCCACACACTCTGACAAACAATTTAAATTTAAGCATTAAAAAAATTTATATTAATTATTGGAGCAAGTATATAAAAAAAAACCTTACTAAGTAGAGCTACACACACACAGATACACACATGCGACTAATGATAAAATCAGTTGAGATAAAATCGCTTACAAGGAAAAACAAGATTAAGAAAATAAAAACAAAAAATTACAACACAGAAAAGAACAAAAATAAAATAAACGGAAAAAATAAAATCCTGTAAAACCTGTAAAATTTTATGCTTTTACAATTAGAAATTGTATAAAAATATCTCTTAAATATATATATATATATATATATATATATATATATATATATATATATATATATATATATATATATATATTCAAAGAAGTTGATAATGAACAATACTTGAATGAAATGGCAACAACAATTTTACGACTAAAACCACAAATCCAAAAAGAAAATGAAAAATAAAGGAAAACAAAAAATACAAAATACATTTTTTGACTAATATTGTATTGTATTTTGAGCCCAAAGAGCAAATGAAAAACAAACCCAATTCAACAAAAAGTTGAAAAAACTCGTTTAAAACCAAGAAAGAAAAAAATTATTTGATAAAAATAAAGAAAAAAAAACAAATACTTTTCAAATTGTATTGAATTTTTAGAATTGTGAATAGCGATTTCAAATTCAATTTCACGAAATGGCTGAAAATGTGTGTAATCGGTAAAAGGAGGCATCGCAGACCACATTAAATATATATGTTCTTAACCAGAACGAAGAATGTCAGGGTTGAGGGCATTGTTTATTTTTGAACTTTAAAAGGCTCAAAGGGTTATATGAAGAGCTGGACTTTAAATAGGAAACTTAAAAGGATATTACCACTCAACACTCATAGATAAGAGTTTGGCTCGAAATCACATGGGATGATTTTCTCAGCGTTATCTTTCCAGATGAATATACATTTCTGAAATGGAACAGTAGATCATTTTGGCATACTTTAAGTATTGATTAGAATGGGATACAAACATTTTAGAACAATACTAAAAAAATATAGATAATACTGAACGCTAACTTTTTCAATTCAAATTTCAACGACATTAAAATTATTAATTTTGCTTTTAAGGTTATGATTATTTATTCGCACAAGTGCCGTTATAAATCAAGCAATGTCAAAGAGTAAATAAACTTTTTCACTGCTCTCTTTGTGCACGGTGTTCACTTCACATTGCGCGCGTGTTTTATGAACGAAACTTTGCTCAGTACTTCAACAAGCGCATTTCGGCAGGCAGTACTCTTTGTGAATTTCTCTTTGGTTAAAACTAATAGGAATCAAAGCAAAATCATACACAAAAAACTAAGAGAAAATATGAAATCCTGTAGGGCGAATGGAATAACCTCCTATGAAAGATAAAAACTCAAACAGAAAAATGAA
This sequence comes from Drosophila hydei, assembly GCF_003285905.1. Classification (NCBI taxonomy): domain Eukaryota; kingdom Metazoa; phylum Arthropoda; class Insecta; order Diptera; family Drosophilidae; genus Drosophila; species Drosophila hydei. The sequence continues at coordinate 1,556,080 of NW_022045829.1, forward strand.
AATTAAGGCCCCGAAATGTACTAATCCTGCAAACTAAACAAAAAAGAACATACAAAGTTCATATATTATTATTAGTTATGTGAATATATCTATCTTGCCTGTTAGCTCCGTTTTGTTTAATTGTAATAATTGTAGTTATAACTCACCTTTGAATTTCTATGGATTTGTATTTGCTAAAGCCAAACTTTTCACACTACGCGCCGTTAACGTCCAAGCAGGATGACTGAAAAATTACAATGAAAGCGTTAGACAGAGATACGAAACAGCAGATCAGAGAGAACCCTAAAGCCGACATTTTAGAATCTGCCGTTGACTTCGATTTCAGTGTTGTCAACAGCTGTTGTGTTGTGCGAAATTTTAAAAACGTCAAATAACAATAACTCGCGCGACGATTGTTGGCAACTCTAAAATATAACGGCGAAAGAGATGCAAGACACGAGAATTGAGAATTGAAAAAAGTGAAATGAAAAAACTTTCAGGTACTCCATTGTGAAATGCGTTAAAAGATATACACTCGCATACATATACACCTTTTTACATAAATACATTCATTTATATTTGCAAGTTATTTCAGCAATTAAAATAACTCTTACACATAGCAGCTTTAAGAAAACATACTATTGAGTTGTTTGTACACTTTTACCAAACTCAAAGTACTCACCACTTGTTTTGTACACAACTGCTTTATTTAAAACACACGCGAATAATTATTTAATAATTTTTAGCGCGTCACTTCGAAACGTTAACGCTGCTAAATAGCTTTTGACACTTAACGGAGTATGACAATGTGACCGTTGCACCGTCAATATAAAACATCCATTGTTTTGTCCAAATTAACATGCCATTAACATCAACTCAAAATGGCACTCTTACGTGTTAAGCATATGCAGCGGCGGTGTTGGAACTAGTTCCAAATAGAATAACTCTAAAGAATACATAAAAGAAAAATTAGTAAACAACATTTTATTGGAGGGAAATAATGTAATAGACCAATTACAACTAATTAAAATAAGGAAACACGTTAAAAAACAATAGCTAAAACTAATTAAATATCAATTAACATAACCTCTGTTCTGTCAAACACTCTAATTTAACTAGATTTCAAACCTGTCAAATATGAGCGTCGAGGACGAAGTGTTTCGGATTCAAAAGAAAATTGGCAAAATTTCAACAGCCAGCGATGGAGCCGTGAGTAAATGCATTTAAATAATACTTGGGCAATACAATTCGTTGTGGTTTGACTTGCTAGATGTGAATGTATTGTCATTGGTTAATTCTGCAGGGCCAGGACCAGGCGCTCGACTTGCTCAAGGCGTTGCAAACTCTAAACATTAATTTGGAAATTTTGACCAAGACGCGAATTGGGATGACGGTGAATGAACTGCGCAAGAGCAGCAAGGATGACGAGGTGATTGCCTTGGCGAAGACTTTAATTAAAAATTGGAAACGCTTCCTGGCCAGTCCGGCGCCAGCAGCTGCCACCGCCAACGCCAACACCACGCCCAAAGAGGCAACCGGCAATAAGGAGGGCAGCAATAGTTCAACAAAATCAACATCGAGCACCAGCAAATCGAATTCGAGTGGCAAAGAGAAGTCCAGCAGCAGTTCGACCAAGGATAAACGCGACGAAAAGAAGCCAACATCGGCGCAAACATCATTTCCAGCTGGCGGCATGACCGATGCAGTTCGTCTCAAATGCCGTGAAATGTTAACGAATGCCTTGAAACTGGGCGAAGTTCCCGAGGGTTGTGCCGAGCCCGAGGAGATGGCTGCCGAATTGGAGGATGCCATCTACTTGGAGTTTAAGAATACGGATATGAAGTACAAGAATCGCATACGATCGAGAGTGGCGAATTTGAAAGATCCGAAAAATCCGGGTTTGCGTGGTAATTTCATGTGCGGCGCCGTCTCCGCCAAGCAATTGGCCAAAATGACGCCCGAGGAAATGGCCAGCGACGAGATGAAGAAGCTGCGCGAAAAGTTCGTCAAAGAGGCGATCAACGATGCCCAATTGGCCACCGTCCAAGGCACCAAAACGGATCTGCTAAAGTGCGGCAAATGCAAAAAGCGTAATTGCACCTACAATCAGCTGCAGACGCGATCCGCCGACGAGCCGATGACCACGTTTGTCATGTGCAACGAGTGCGGCAATCGTTGGAAATTCTGCTAAATCCCATTTAACGTCCCTTTTTTATAATTCACCCAGCTCCCCTCCTCCCCCGCACTCCAGCTCCTTACAATTAATACAGAGCTATTCGCATGTAAAATTTGAATGCAGTCACTGATCACCTAAAGAACTAAAAACAATTCAATAATAATAAAAAAACAATTTAATACATATTAATATGTATATGTATATCTATGAAAGTACATAATTGTGTTGTTTCTTGTTTATCAGTTTTTGCCCGCTTTTAACTTCAGGTACAGTATGCACGGCAGCCAGTGTTGCCACTTCTCTTGTTTCTGGCAGGCTTTTCGTGCGTTTCACACTTGCTAAAGCTTGGGTAAAAACCAAAAATGTGTTGATAAATATTTATGGAATAATAATTTATTTAATATATTCACATTAATAATAAATAAACATTAAATAACAATAATAATAATTGAACTACTCTACGCTTTGTACACTTTTTACGTAACTTGTTACGTAATTATTAGATCTATTTTGATGCATTTTTGTTTTTAAACGCACGTTATAGAACGCATAAGACGCGCTACATGCTAGTTTTGCTGTACAGTATGCACGCCGAAAACAGTGTGAACAACTTAGTGTTTTGTTTTTGGCATTGGCAACGGCGTAGTCAAGAATTATCTTAAAGGGGTTAGAAACTGTTGATGGAATTATATAATTTTAATACATTCAATATTAAGCTTTTAATTAATATAAACCGTTTTGTAGGCGCAAAACATAAGAACTGTACCGATAAGTTGGCAGTATTAACATAATTTGATAAGAAACACTACCTTGCATGACGTCAGAAATTCCTCAAAACATTTGGCTACTAAAAGACTTGGCATTCAGGTTTCCAAACAGCTTGGTCACACTATTGCAGTTTTGCGGCACTTTTGTATGCTATCGCAGACAGGTCACATTGCCGACAGTTCACAATTTTTGTTAGCAACGATCGGTTGTGTTCGGCTTTGTGCTCGGTTGGTTATTTTGGTTGTTGAGGTAACTACCGTTAAAAAAGCAGCAGAAGCTAGAAAGAAAGAAGAAAGAAATAATCACCCAAGCCAATAACAAATTAGCTAAGCAAATGTGTGAACGCGTGTGTACTTAATGGTGGCAATTATTTTATTTAAGTTAAAGTCAAAGTTAAAGTCCAAGCGGCCATTGTTAACCTGTTGCGCGGTTGCAGTCGCACTGGCACTGGCACTCGATGGTGCGTGACCTATTTATGTAACCTGTTTTTAAAGAATATACCGATTCAACTAAAATCTCCCAAAGCTACAAGTTTCGTCTGACTCTGGATCTGGTCTGGAACTGGAAGTTGTACCTAGACGGAGCTAAATAGTGAACAAAGTGTTAATTATAGTATATACGTTAATAGCTGTTGGCATAAGAACATGGGAACAAAGATTCGTTTATTATCGAACGTTGTTTTAAAAGTCAAATGCTCTCTTCTAACTCATTAATGATGTAGAAAAAATGAGTGCATTCACCCTGCAAGCTATGTGTTACTGTGTGTGTCTGTGTAAAACTAGAAAAGTGCGCTGAAAAACTAATAAGAGTATCACAGCAAGCCAAGGGCGTAGTTATCTGTGACTTTTAAGGGTCTCAAGTGAAACTGACACCCAATTGTATGCGTGTGTGTGTATATCAACAGATGAGCAGATGAGCTGAGACGTGGCTGCATTATGGCTCAAGCTCTGACCAAATTATGGTTAGCTACGCTTCAGGTTTCGTTGGCTAGAACGGTACTAATAAGCGCATACACACAAGCACACACACATAGGTGCAAAGAGAGCAAGCGAAAGAGTTTAACAAATAACAACATAGTAAGACAACCACACACATACACACACTTGCGCACCTGTAAAAGAGAGAGCTCTGTGTAAAGAGCGGCTCACATTGCATATTCATATAAATGGGTGCCCCACACTGCGTGCTCTCTGGCTATGCCTCTCTCTTGTTTTTTTGCTTACACACATTCAATTCATAGAAAAGCAGGAAAGAAAAAAGTAGATAACTTGCTCTCAAGCCTTGAGCTTGCGCTTGAGCCGGGGCTAGAATTCTATACAACAACAACAGCACTTGTTTGGCCGGTTTGTTGCACAACGGGACATTTTGTAGCTTGCAGCGCTGAGAACCCTTTTTAATAAAAACACCTAAAACGCCACAATTAATGTGTATTTTGTTTTTTCGTCTCTGCCAGCATAGTTATTGTTGCTGTTGGTTTTGCAGCTTTCGCGACTTTGCAGCCGCCGCACGCAGACAGCGACGGCGGCTGCGACTGCGACTTTCTGTTTGTTTGGTGAAACTTTTTTAAGGTCGGCATCGGCATAATAATAAAAAAAAAACACAAATACACACTTACACACACACGCATAGCACTCATAACTAATACAACGCGCTTTGTATATTTTGGAAGACTTAAAGAGAGCAGTGGTAAATGCTTCTTATACGCCACTGCAGTCTTAACAGTTGAAGTGCTGTTAATGTCAAAGTGAAACAAAACAACAAATGCGATTATTTTTCTTCTGAAGTATGCGATATGTTAACATGCAGATAGACATTATACTTATAGTTAAAGCGTAATGTACGTGGCAGCGCGATACGAACTTTCACTAATGACTCTTGGTGAACTCTGTACACATGCATTCGTTCACACGCACTCACTCACACACACAGGCACGTGCTCTTTCCATACGTGCTAAAATGTGATATATAATCAAATCAGATTTATTTAGATTTAGCAGCTGTTATCGTTGACATGCTTGCACTGTTATGGTTTGCCAAATTCTAATTAGATAGTATATAGCAGAAATCGTGTCTAGAATCTAATCCGGGATACTTTGCATAAACGTGCTGTTATATGCCAATTAGAGACGTTGTGACAGAAATCAGTTGTAGAATCTAATAACAGACAAGTATATTTTGTATAGGCGAATTGAAAGCACCGCTGAATTGCAATCAGAATTGTATGTACAATGTGTTACACGCATAAGCTTGGGTACACTCTTCAATCAGATGCTGTCACATCTTAGTAATCGGGCTCCAACTAGATTATTTGGCTTCTTTGTTCACTTTTTAGCCATTCCAACAAGAACTTTGGTCTGTTGCCATCTAACTGAGAAATTGGAACGTGCGTTAGCTTTTATGTTAATATTTATATTCATTATTTGTTTATTTTTTGTGGTCATGCCCAGTGTGACAATCGTCAGGGCTTATCAGTTGCTTCTCCACTGATAACATTATTAGGCAATCCGTATTTTAAATACTGTTGAGTAGAACACTTCAGCACTTACCTGTCCTTCACTCTTCTTCGCTCTCTTTCTCTCACTCACTCTCCCATTCTCTCTGCGCCTTAATGTGGGGTGGATTGTATTTTGATCGTCAGAGCGTAACCAGACTATTTAACGTACTTTTGTATATGTGTGAGTGCGAGTGCCTGTGTGTGTGTGCCACAAAAAATGCCTGTCTGCAATTACACATACTCTCTCACACACACATGCAGGCATATGTATACATAGAGACGCCTCAAACTGTGCAATTAGCTTATGACGCATTTTTACCTGACCAAAGACTTACATTACCTACACAATTGTTTTATTTTAATCGAAAACTAATTAAATACAAATAAATACATATAGGAACTCAGCCGATTTAGAATCAAGCTAAATATATATTTTTTTATTTTTAGATAAGCAGAACAATAGTTTTTTTTTAATAATCTAAGTACTTAAAAAAATTAATTCTTATGGCTAATATTTTTTCCATTCAAACTTTTTTTAAAATTAAAATATCGAAATAATGATAACATTTTATACCTATTTTGACACGGCTAAGTGATGGTCTTCACCTTTCATTTGGCCCACATATTGCTATGGCCCAAAGCGCCGTATAAGCAATGAAAGTAAATTTTTTCAATGAAAACAAATCCGAAAATCGAACAAGCCAAACTAAGCAAAACACATTTATTATTATTTGCATAACAAAACGCAATGTTCGTTCTGATTGGAAACTAACTACAACAACAACAATAACAACAACAACAATTATTAAAAGTGAAATTGTGCGTTGGCCTTTTTTGCATATCAAGAGATTTTCTATTGTGGCTTTGGCTTTGTTGTCTTTCGATTTTTTTTCTTCTGCTTCTTCTTCTTTTGTTAAGGTTTTGACTTTTGGTTTCCCCTTAAAAAATCAACAATAACAAATTTGTCGCCAAAAAAGAAATGAGGAAATGAACAGAGACGTTTCTACTGACGAAGAAGCAGCAGCAGCAGCAGACTGCGACAACTGTGTAAATTCTTTCAATTTACCGTAAACTTCACCTTAATTTCCAACTCTTCTACTTGTTTTTTTTTTAAAGCCGGTTTAAAGCGCCTGCAGCAACTTGTTGCTGTTTGATTGTTGTTTTTTTTTTTTTATTGTTATTGCTCTTTTGTTCTCTTCTCTTATCTTATCTGATTTTCTCTCTTCTACTTGCAGAGTTAAACGGGCTTTGCATTTGAATGCCAGAGAGAGCCAGGAGCAGTAAATGAAGGACGACGAATATGGTGATTGTAACACGTGTAAGTAAAGATCAAAGAGTAAATTGTAAGAGAGAGTGTGGACATATATCAACTCTCTCTTTGGCTAGCAAACGGAAGTGCACACACACAAGCATGCGCGAACATACACATGCAAAGAAGTGTATGCCCTATAACCATTAAAAGAAAAGTGTAAAACGGAGATGATGTAGATATGCAAATGAATGTTTAAGTAGGGTTTCGATGTAAGAGAATTGGTATATATAGAGAGTTATATATAAATGTGTGTAACATCTGATATATATACAGCTCTGCAGTCAATTTAAATTTGACTCCAACTTTCTGTCGGAACTAGATTCTATAGAGCTTATACAATTGCGGGGTATCTGCTGCATCAATAATAAGACGGCGTCAAAAGTGTACGATATAGTTAGACAGTTGAATACATAAATATACAAATATATATATATATGTTAAATTAATCTTGATCTTCAAGTAATTTGCTTATATTCATTTGGAACTACACAGCGTTCATATAATACAGGGTATTTACTACTTTCATACCTTTAGTTGCATTTCAACTAGTTTATTTCGCTTTATAGTTGTAAACGTGAATAGCTCCCATGCCTCGTATATCTATCAAGTCTGTCCCTGACTACGTTTATTTAGTTTTTTATGTTACGCTCAAGTGATTCTTGAAAAAAGAAGGTTTTATGTGGCCCCGCCATGGCAACCCTCCGACTGGAATTGTAAACGTTTGCTTTTTGTTTACAGGGTGACTACATCTGGATAGAACCCGCATCGGGACGGGAATTCGATGTGGCCATTGGAGCACGTGTCATCTCCGCGGAGGGTCGTCGCATTCAGGTGCGTGACGATGATGGCGATGAGGTGTGGCTGGCGCCGGAGCGTCGCATCAAGGCGATGCATGCCTCATCCGTGCAGGGTGTCGAGGACATGATATCCCTTGGTGATCTGCACGAGGCGGGCATATTACGTAATCTGCTCATACGCTACAAAGAGAACCTAATATATGTGTGTATATAAAAAGGAATTTCACTCAATATTATTATCATATTAATCTGGATATATTCATTGCAGACATACACCGGTTCCATTTTGGTTGCGGTCAATCCATATCAGATATTGCCCATCTATACGGGCGACCAGATCAAGCTGTATAAAGAGCGCAAAATCGGCGAATTGCCGCCGCACATTTTCGCAATTGGCGATAATGCGTACGCGCATATGAAACGCTATCGCCAGGACCAATGCATTGTCATATCTGGCGAATCGGGTGCTGGCAAAACGGAGAGCACAAAATTGATCTTACAATATTTGGCAGCGATCAGTGGCAAGCACTCGTGGATCGAGCAACAAATACTGGAGGCTAATCCCATTTTGGAGGCCTTTGGCAATGCCAAAACGATACGCAACGATAATTCCTCAAGGTAAATAAAGTAGCTTACTGAAAGCAATTGTCTTAATTACTCTTTTGTTTTGTTTTGTTTCGTTTGCTTTAGGTTTGGCAAATACATAGACATCCATTTTAGTGCTAATGGGGTTATCGAGGGCGCCAAGATCGAGCAGTATCTGTTGGAGAAGTCGCGCATTGTGTCGCAAAATCATAGTGAACGCAACTATCACGTCTTCTATTGCATATTGGCGGGTCTTTCAGCTGATGAGAAGAGTCGTCTGGAGCTGGGCGCGGCAGCCGATTACAAGTGAGTCATCTGAAAGTCATCTTTGATGTATTTGAAATGTATATAGATTAGAATGTACTCAATTGAATTAAGCCAACTACACTTATTTATCTGTCCAGAATATAGTTGTATTCATGAAAATACTAGTGCTGCACTATTCAAAACATCCGTCCAAAAATAAGAAAATAACCACCTTTTGTATAGAACAGAATGTAAATAAGAGAATCTCGAAAAAATACTGTTACTTCCGATCATAATTTAGTTGACGATTTCCGAGAGATGAATTTAAAGTCGATCGTTCATAAAAATAGTAGTGCTGCATGTAAGAAGTTAAAAAAAAAAATGTTAAAATAAAATAATAAAATAATAACAAATATTTTAAGATAAATATGCGTTTTAAATTGATTTCAAGTCTAAAGGTTGTTGTCGCACTATTATTTTAATGATGATTGATAATGATTTATGAAATGATTGCCATTGTTATCTTTGTAATATCATTAAAAAGGATCTTATATCTGTAGATCTTCTATATGTAGTTAGATTTTCTAAACATATTTTAATCATCTGTTTCTATCCCGTCAGATATTTGACTGGCGGCAACAGCATTACGTGCGAAGGTCGCGATGATGCAGCCGAATTTTCGGACATACGATCAGCGATGAAGGTTCTGTTATTTTCGGATCAGGAAATATGGGAGATAATCAAGCTGTTGGCCGCCCTATTGCATTGCGGCAATATTAAGTATAAAGCCACCGTTGTCGACAATTTGGATGCTACGGAAATACCCGAACATATCAATGTGGAACGAGTGGCCGGTCTGTTGGGCCTGCCCATACAGCCATTGATTGATGCTCTTACGCGGCGAACGCTATTCGCTCACGGCGAAACGGTTGTCTCGACCCTCTCCCGGGATCAGTCGGTGGATGTGCGCGATGCGTTCGTCAAGGGCATCTATGGGCGTTTGTTTGTGCATATTGTGCGGAAAATAAATACGGCCATATTTAAGCCGAAGGCAACGTCACGCAATGCCATCGGCGTTTTGGATATATTCGGCTTTGAGAACTTTGATCAGAATAGCTTTGAGCAGTTCTGCATTAATTATGCCAACGAGAATCTACAGCAATTCTTTGTGCAGCACATCTTCAAATTGGAGCAAGAGGAATATAATCATGAGGCTATCAATTGGCAACACATTGAATTTGTGGACAATCAGGATGCGCTCGATTTGATAGCCATTAAACAGTTAAATATTATGGCATTGATAGACGAGGAGGCACGCTTTCCGAAGGGCACCGATCAGACAATGCTCGCCAAGCTTCACAAAACGCACGGCGCGCACAAGAACTATTTGAAACCGAAGTCGGATATCAATACGAGTTTCGGTCTCAATCATTTCGCTGGCATCGTCTTCTATGATACTCGCGGATTTCTGGACAAGAATCGCGACACCTTTAGCCCGGATCTGTTGCATTTGGTTAGCCAAAGTGCAAATAAGTTCTTGCGTCAAATCTTTTCGCAGGACATCGAGATGGGCGCCGAGACGCGCAAGCGCACACCCACACTGTCCACACAATTCCGCAAGAGTTTGGATGCTCTGATGAAGACATTGAGCAGCTGCCAGCCGTTCTTTATACGCTGCATCAAGCCAAATGAGTTGAAGAAGCCCATGATGTTCGACCGTGGCCTATGTTGTCGCCAGTTGCGCTATTCGGGCATGATGGAAACTATAAGAATACGACGCGCCGGCTATCCCATACGACATGGCTTTCGCGAATTTGTTGAACGCTATCGTTTTCTTATAGCCGGCGTGCCGCCTGCTCATCGCACCGATTGCTTGGCGGCGACATCCAGAATTTGTGCCATGGTCTTGGGCAAATCCGATTATCAATTGGGACACACAAAGGTATTCTTAAAGGATGCGCACGATCTGTTTCTCGAACAGGAACGCGATCGTGTGCTCACACGCAAGATACTAATACTGCAGCGCAGTATACGCGGCTGGGTCTATAGGCGTCGCTTTTTGCGACTGCGTGCTGCGGCGATTAGCGTTCAGCGTGTCTGGAAGGGTTATGCGCAGCGCAAACGATACCGGAGCATGCGTGTGGGCTATATGCGCCTGCAGGCGCTGATACGTTCGCGTGTCCTCTCGCATCGTTTCCGTCATCTGCGTGGACATATTGTTGGACTGCAGGCGCATGCTCGTGGCTATTTGGTGCGACGTGAATATGGAAATAAAATGTGGGCGGTTATTAAGATACAATCGCATGTGCGACGGATGATTGCTGTGCGTCGCTATCGCAAGCTGCGGCTGGAGCATAAGCAATTTGCTGAAGTGTTGCAGCTGCGTAAATTGGAGGAGCAGGAGCTGTTGCATCGGGGCAATAAGAATGCTCGTGAAATAGCCGAACAACATTATCGGGATCGTTTGCATGAGCTGGAACGGCGTGAGATACAGGAGCAACTGGAGGATCGCCGACGGGTCGAGGTCAAAATGAATATTATCAATGATGCGGCCCGAAAGCAAGAGGAGCCTGTCGACGATGGCAAATTGGTGGAGGCCATGTTCGATTTTTTGCCCGATTCAAGCAGCGATGCACCCACACCGCATGGCGGCCGCGAGACGTCAGTATTCAATGATCTACCGCATGCGCAGACCATTAATCAGGAGGACATCATTACACCAATGCACATCTCTGAGGATGAAGAGGACTTGTCGGAATATAAATTTCAGAAATTTGCAGCCACCTACTTCCAGGGCAATGTGAATCATCAGTATGCCAAGAAGGCACTGAAGCATCCACTGTTGCCGCTGCACACGCAGGGCGATCAATTGGCTGCGCAAGCTTTGTGGATAACCATACTGCGTTTCACTGGCGATATGCAGGAGCCCAAATATCATACCATGGATCGCATGGACACCACATCGGTCATGTCCAAGGTGACGGCCACGCTCGGACGAAACTTTATTCGCAGCAAGGTGAGTGGGAGTGAAGCAGAGCTTTAATTCTTATTAATACATTGTTAATTTGATCGGTAGGAATTCCAGGAAGCTCAATTGATGGGCCTCGATCCGGAGGCATTTCTTAAACAAAAACCGCGCTCGATACGCCACAAGCTCGTTTCGTTGACGTTGAAACGCAAGAATAAATTGGGGGAGGATGTGCGTCGACGCTTGCAGGATGATGAATATACAGCCGATAGTTATCAATCGTGGCTGCAATCGCGTCCCACATCGAATCTGGAGAAGCTTCACTTCATCATTGGCCATGGAATACTGCGTGCAGAGTTGCGCGATGAAATCTATTGCCAGATATGCAAGCAATTGACCAATAATCCATTGAAGTCTTCGCATGCACGCGGCTGGATATTGTTGTCGTTATGCGTCGGCTGCTTCGCACCGTCCGAGAAGTTTGTCAACTATTTGCGGGCGTTCATTAGGGAAGGGCCGCCCGGCTATGCGCCGTATTGTGAAGAGCGTTTGAAGCGAACATTTAACAATGGCACCAGAAATCAGCCGCCATCATGGCTGGAATTGCAGGCAACCAAATCGAAGAAGCCCATCATGCTGCCAATCACGTTTATGGATGGCAATACGAAAACTTTGCTAGCAGATTCGGCAACAACAGCTCGTGAGCTATGCAATCAGCTGTCGGAAAAGATAGCTCTCAAGGATCAGTTTGGTTTCTCCCTCTATATTGCGCTGTTCGATAAGGTCAGTTCGTTGGGTAGCGGCGGCGATCATGTTATGGACGCCATATCACAATGCGAACAATATGCCAAAGAGCAGGGTGCCCAGGAGCGGAATGCACCGTGGCGTCTATTCTTTCGCAAGGAGATCTTTGCACCGTGGCATGAGCCAACCAACGATCAGGTAGCCACAAATCTCATCTATCAGCAGGTGGTGCGCGGTGTTAAGTTTGGCGAGTATCGTTGCGACAAAGAGGAAGATCTGGCCATGATAGCTGCCCAGCAGTACTTCATCGAATATGGCACTGATATGTCCATGGAGCGACTATTCACGCTGCTGCCCAATTTCATACCCGACTTTTGTCTCAGCGGCGTGGACAAGGCCATCGAACGTTGGGCGGCGCTTGTGTTGCAGGCCTACAAAAAATCCTACTATGTTAAGGATAAGATAGCATCGCTCAAGATCAAGGAAGATATCGTTAGCTATGCTAAATACAAATGGCCGTTACTTTTCTCACGTTTCTACGAAGCTTATCGCAATTCCGGACCAAATTTACCCAAAAACGATGTTATCATAGCTGTCAATTGGACGGGCGTCTATGTTGTCGATGATCAGGAGCAGGTGCTGCTCGAGCTAAGCTTTCCAGAGATCACAGCTGTGGCCAGCCAAAAGACCAACAAGGTATTCACACAGACCTTTAGCTTGTCAACTGTGCGCGGCGAGGAGTTCACATTCCAGAGTCCCAATGCTGAGGATATACGCGACCTTGTCGTCTACTTTTTGGATGGTCTCAAGAAGCGGTGAGTAAAGAGCGCAGGACACAGCTCTTCGTTATCAATTCCATTTTAAAAAAAAATGATTTTTCATGTCTTTTACAGTTCGAAATATGTGATCGCGCTGCAGGATTACCGTGCACCTTCGGATAGCACCAGTTTTTTGTCGTTTTTCAAAGGTGATCTGATCATCCTGGAGGATGAGTCGTGCGGTGAATCGGTGTTGAACAATGGCTGGTGCATTGGACGTTGCGATCGGACGCAGGAACGCGGCGATTTTCCAGCCGAAACGGTGTATGTGCTGCCAACGCTGAGTAAACCGCCGCAGGACATATTGGCCTTGTTTAACATCGAGGAGGCGCATCATGGCCGACGTTTAAGTATGGTATCGAATGGTGGCGTGGTGGAGCCACGCGATCGTCCGCACACGCTCATGGAATATGCAATGGATCATTTCCGTTTGCCACCCAAGCGTACAATGTCGAAAACATTGACGCTCAGCTCTAAACGCAGCGAGGAGCTCTGGCGCTATGCGAGGGATCCGATTAAGGCGCCGCTGTTACGCAAACTGCAGAGCAAGGAGGAACTGGTCGAGGAGGCATGCTTCGCCTTTGCTGCCATACTCAAATACATGGGCGATTTGCCATCGAAAAGGCCGCGCATGGGCAACGAAATAACCGATCATATATTCGATGGTCCGCTCAAGCATGAGATATTACGCGACGAAATCTATTGCCAGCTGATGAAGCAGCTAACGGATAATCGCAATCGCATGTCTGAGGAGCGTGGCTGGGAGTTGATGTGGCTGGCAACTGGTCTCTTTGCTTGCTCGCAGGGTTTGCTCAAGGAGCTATTGCTGTTTTTGCGCACACGCCGTCATCCCATCTCACAGGACTCGATGCATCGATTGCAGAAAACCATACGCCATGGACAGCGGAAATATCCGCCGCATCAGGTGGAAGTGGAGGCCATACAGCATAAGACAACGCAAATCTTTCACAAGGTCTATTTCCCGGACGACACCGATGAGGCGTTCGAAGTCGACTCATCCACGCGCGCCAAGGACTTTTGCAGCAATATCTCGCAACGCTTATCGTTGCGCACAAGCGAAGGCTTCTCACTGTTCGTTAAAATTGCCGACAAGGTGATTTCAGTGCCAGAGGGAGATTTCTTTTTCGATTTTGTACGCCATCTGACCGACTGGATAAAGAAGGCGCGACCGATACGCGATGGCGCCAATCCACAGTTCACCTATCAGGTGTTTTTCATGAAGAAATTGTGGACGAACACGGTGCCAGGCAAGGATCGCAATGCCGATCTAATCTTTCACTATCACCAGGAGCTGCCGAAACTTTTGCGTGGGTATCATAAATGCTCACGCGAGGAGGCCTCCAAGCTAGCCGCACTTGTATTCCGTGTTCGCTTCGGTGAAAACAAACAGGAGCTGCAGGCCATACCGTAAGTGCTGCCCCTTATCCATTATACGTTATGCAGGCGTATTCAAAATTGAAAATCGATCATTCCAGGCAAATGCTACGCGAGTTGATACCCTCTGACATTATGAAGATGCAGAGTACTAGCGAATGGAAACGTTCCATTGTTGCCTCGTACAATCAGGATGGGGGCATGAGCTCCGAGGATGCCAAAGTTGCATTCCTAAAGATCGTCTACAGGTGAGCTAATTAATATGTTGAACTTTATCTTATATATATAAATATATATGTATTTAGATGGCCCACCTTTGGCTCTGCATTCTTTGAGGTAAAGCAAACCACCGAGCCAAACTATCCCGAAATGTTGCTCATTGCCATTAACAAGCACGGCGTGAGTCTCATACATCCAGTAACAAAGGTAAGAGATTACAGTCTCACTCAGATCAATGACGGCAAATCGAAGTGATTGATTGATGTATTTTGCGGTTTGATTGACTATTTAACAAGATTTGCATTTAAATAATTAATTAATTTATAATTTGTAAATCAATTTGATGGTGTGCTGTACAAAATTGTAATATCAATTGTTATTATAAATTTATTATGTTATATATTTAATACTTTCGCAGGATATACTGGTCACACATCCATTTACACGCATCTCGAACTGGTCATCGGGCAATACATATTTCCATATGACAATTGGGAATTTGGTTCGTGGATCGAAATTGCTTTGCGAGACTTCGCTGGGCTATAAGATGGACGATCTGTTAACTTCATATATATCTTTGATGCTGACCAATATGAACAAGAATCGAACTATACGAGCCAACTAGTAAAGATATATTTAAAAAACGAAAACAAAAAACACACACACAAACATATATTTATAATAATTATAAATTATAAATGCAATAATTGATATAACTAGAAATTATAGTTAATTACCTATCGTGCATGCCCACTCCTTAATACACATTCGATTTTCTCTTTTGGCTACTTTAGCTAATAATTTTTATACCAAAACCTGTTTTATATTATTGTAATGCATTTCTTTTGTAAAAATATGCAAACTCTTGTTTTTAGTATCCTATGCTACCACATTCCGTTTATTTAAATTATTAATTAAACATGTCAAATAGAACGTCTTGCAAATTCTCTTTATAGATAAGCTATTGTATCTATACATTTTGCACTCTATCAAACTTTATGTATATCTCAACTGAATATCTGTACTGATGACGTTTTGTATCAAATACATAGAAATGTTCAATTATTTAATAAATTATATAAATATACATACATATAAATATTAAACTTCAAATCAAAAATATAAACAAAAAATTTATATTAGCTCAAGCTGTTCTTTTGATTAAACTATAAAAACATGGAACAGTATCAAGTGAAATATTTTTGGCTGCCGGTCGGTTTTCTGGATTGTGGTGCCAACAGTTCTCAATCAGCGTTTTAAGCTCATTGCAGTTCGGCATAAGATCATCTAATGGTGGTCGGTTACCTTTGGACGCACAGAACATAATTGTTTCATTGCGTTGATTCTTCAAGTGATGAAATGGCTTTCTGCGCGCCATCACCTCCCAGAGAACAATCCCAAAGCTATAAATGTCGCACTTCTCCGTATACTTTTCTCCACTCAGAACCTGTGGGTATTAAGTTATTAAAATTTGATTTTCATGCAATACTTTGATTAACTCAAACCAACCTCTGGGGCCATATAAGCTACAGTGCCAATCGCACTCGTCATCAGAGTTCTCAGATCCGTCGCAGTGCCGAAATCAGCAATTTTCAATATTCTGTTATTGTCGGTTAATAGAAGATTTTGAGTCTTTAGGTCACGATGAAGCATCGGTTTCGGTGTCATGGAGTGCAAGTGCTGAATACCCTATAAATGGAAGTAGAGGATATTTGACATTTGATAAATGAATCAGACTCAACCTGAACACACTGAATCATCCAGTCTAGAGCTCTGGCCATTGTATACTCCTTTTGTTCGTCTCCGTGCAAGTAGTTATAGAGGGATCCACACTCTGCATAATCCATGACTAAGTATGCGAAGTTTTCGTGAGAACAACTACCATATAATTTTACAATATTCTCGTGGTTAGTGAGGGACAGCTGGTTCACTTCTTTTTCGAAAGCTTTCAATGCTGTATCCTTATTTTCGGCTTCAATTATTTTGATTTTTTTTACAGCGACATCATTTTTAAGCCAATCTGCTCGATAGACTATGCCAAAGCTGCCCCTTCCAATGCTCTGCGTGATTAATGAATGATTATAATTACTTTTTCATATTAAAAAAGAGAGCCTGAAGCTCGATTGAGGGAGAGATACGTATTTTAATGATCTTTTGATTTCCTTATTTTCCATTCACGTTTGTTTGAATTTTACCTCCATGAAATTTATGTCCGAATAGTGTACAAATCCGTAAGGTTTCATCATAGTGGAGTTGTCAGTGCTTAATAATCTATATATTCAAGAAATTACTTTATATTATTTGAAAAACATCTGGATTAAGCAAAATGTCGTTCTTACAGTTGGCTTTGAAGATCTAACACCAAAATGCCGTGCTTCGGACGCTTATGCTCATGTGGATGCAAGCATTTCCTAATCAAATTTTCTATGTACTGTAGCTTCAGCTCTTCTATGTCTGGCATAAGCACACGGATTCCTAAAGCTGTTTAAATATTAAAAAAGTTTCTGATCGAGCGATCAATTCTTACCTATGTGGTACCGTAAATCATCTTTTTCTATTGGATATAAATTATAATAAGGTTTTTTGCGTGCGAAAACCTCATACAGGATAATTCCAAAGTTGTAAACTTCGCTTGCGTCAGTGAAAATTTCTGTTTCAAAAACCTTAGAATTGTAAATGCATGTATTACATATGTTTTAGAGCTGTATGTAAAATGCACTGACCTCCGGGGCTATATAGACTAAATCGTATGTAGTTTTAGCGAAGTTTAAGAAACTTCTAGCGTCAACATTGAAGAAATTATCCCTAATCTTCAATCTCTTGAAATTGTTAAACAAGATCATATTATGCGGAGTTAGGATGTAGGTATGAAACGTATGCCGTATGTTCCTTCTTGTGTTAAGAAAACAAATGGCCTATAAGTGAATTTGGAAATGAAAAGAAGTTGAAAAATATGTATAATATGACGAATCTGTGAATATACCTCGGCAGCATCCAACATCAATTTAATAAGGTTATTTACTGAAAACTTGCTCCGCCCTCCGCCATGCACATAATCGTGCAAAGACCCATCATCTGAGTAATCTGATATTAAGTAAATGCCTTCCTTACCTAATGAGTAGCCATATAAATTTACAAGGAATGCACTATTTATCCTTATATTCTTATTAAGTTTCATTTTAAAAGACAATGTTGGAGTCCATTGATCAGTCGAAAACTTCAATTTAGTTATAGTTTTTTCCATATTAAGCCACGTTGCTCTTTGGGAAACACTAAAGCAATCTTCACCGATTTTCTGTGGATGAAAATATGAATACCAAAATCTCAATTAAACAAATTTGGTAAAGGAAATGAAGACTAAGTCTTCACTCAAAACAGAGCTTCTGTGCAGCTGCCTCTTTCATCAGTCAGTAAGTTGGAGTATATAGATCTTTAATACAACCTTGCCCATATCAATTATATCCATATCTACATATAATCCTAAGTATTCCGGTATTAACTGATCAAGGCACTCTTCTTTTTCGCTGTAATAAAACATTTGATTTAATTGATTATTGTATTTGTTATTATCTTCAATTGCTAATATTCCACTTACAGGATTCCGCTGAGTGTAGATATAACCATTTGAATAGTTGGTCTCTCATCTGGATTTGTGTTCCAACAGTTCCTCATTAAACTCTTCAACTGGCTGTCGATTTTTATTGTTATTTCATCCATGGACGGTCGTTCTCCTAAGTAAATCGTATTTATTGCAATGTAGCATATTTTATTATCAATTTGTGTACCTCTCAAAACTGCCTCAACGATCTCTGTATATGTGTAGTTAGTGTGATGAAAGAGCTGTTTACGAGCTAATACTTCCCAAATGATAATTCCAATGCTGAACACATCACTCTGTCCCATTGCATTTTTCTCTCCATAAAATTCCTCCGGAGAGAAATAATTGGCTGCCTTTTTATGGTCTATCAATTTATCCGGAAGTATTGCAATCTTCACACTTTTGAAGCCAGAGTACGAAAATTTAGTACCGAAGTATATTAATTGTGGACATAGCTTGAGAAATGTCAGTTGCGGATGACGTAAGTAAATATACTCAAGACCCTAAAAGTGCGTGTAGTGATAAATGAATTAGATAAGCAAAATGAACTGTTAAATACCAATGCTGCCTCACGCATCCAGTTGAGGGCATTTTTCAACTTATATGTCCCTTGACATTGCTCATGCAAGAAGCTGTGTAGTGATTCAAAGCCCGTATATTCCATTAGGAAACACTTGTTGCTGATTCCATAGAGTTTGATAATGTTATCATGTTCGAGACTCCCAAATGTTGATGAACAAATTGGAAAATTAGTAGATATTTTATAGGCAGCAATCAGTTGATTGTCAAATTTACCGATATCGACCTCTCCGAAGACACCGTAGCTTAATTTGACTGTCTGCAAGATGGACTAGACAATTGAAATCATTTTGACGGTATTCTTATACTTACCTTTCCCAGGTGAATATCTGTTACATTAATGTTATCAGCCATCATTCTCTGTTCTATTAGTTATTCAATAATACGGAGCACATAAATAAAGAACACCTTTTCGTATGAAAAACTACTATGAACTAAGCAAAAGCTTATCGCAGAACCGATAATGTTGGATTTGTACTGCTTCATAAATGCATCATGTGTTTATTCGATAACAATAAAACGGTAAAAGTTATCGATATTGGAACTGATAACTGATAGAAATGTACATACTTCTAACTAACGCGCAGAATAAGTTGATTTTCATTACACCCTGATCCCATTGAAAATGGGAAATCAGGGTATAATGGTTTTGTGCAAATACATGTAACAGGCAGAAGGAGGCGTGGCGGACCCCATAAAGTATATATATTCTTGATCAGGATGACAAGCCGAGTCGATTGAGCCCTGTCCGTCTGTCCGTCCGTCTGTCTGTCTGTCCGTCTGTCCGTATGTGTGAACGCGTTGATCTCAGCATCTATAAGAGCTAGAGGCTTGAAATTTTTTTTGTAGGTCCGTGTATAGCAATATTAATAACCGCAAATAGGACTGGGATCAGCGACTAGAGCTTTCTTACTTGTTTCTATTAAATCTATTTAAAAAGAAATATCAACACATGGAATAATACTAAGTTGAATTTGTTTGATTACGGGCCGCTCCTCCGGTTCCTGATGCCAACAGTTTACAATCAGAGTTTTTAATTCCTCGCAATTCGGTATTAAAGCACCTACTAATGGACGTTCACCTTTAAATGTTTGCATTATCAATGCCGGTGTACTTCGATTCTTCAAGTGATGAAATGGCTTTCTGCGCGCCATCACCTCCCAGAGAACAATCCCAAAGCTATAAATGTCGCACTTCTCCGTATAGTTTTTTCCTATCAGAACCTGTGGGTATTAAGTTATTAAAATTTGATTTTCATGCAATACTTTGATTAACTCAAACCAACCTCTGGGGCCATATAAGCTACAGTGCCAATCTCACTCGTCATCAGAGTTCTCAGATCCGTCGCAGTGCCGAAATCAGCAATTTTCAATATTCTGTTATTGTCGGTTAGTAGAAGATTTGGAGTCTTTAGGTCACGATGAAGCATCGGTTTCGGTGTCATGGAGTGCAAGTGCTGAATACCCTATAAATGGAAGTAGAGGATATTTGACATTTGATAAATGAATCAGACTCAACCTGAACACACTGAATCATCCAGTCTAGAGCTCTGGCCATTGTATACTCCTTTTGTTCGTCTCCGTGCAAGTAGTTATAGAGGGATCCACACTCTGCATAATCCATGACTAAGTATGCGCAGTTTTCGTGAAAACAACTACCATATAATTTTACAATATTCTGATTGTTAGTACGGGCCAGCTGTTTGATCTCCTGTTCGAAATTTGTCGTTGCTATGCTTTTGCATTCTTTGACAGCGACAACCATTTCACACCATTTCGCTCTATAGACTAGGCCGAAACTGCCACTGCCAATGGTCTATATAGTTAGGGAATAATCATAATTAGTTGTGCATATAAAAAGAGATAGTCGAAATGAAAAAATTAAGAGTGCTTTGGTCGGGACTGACCGACTAGGAGAGACCTTGAACATTATACAAAGCTTTATGGGGTCTGCCACGCCTCCTGTCTGTCTGCTACATACATTAAAACTTTTATACCCAGAACTCGCATTTTAAATAACTTCAGACGGACGGACGAACAGACAGACATGGATAGGCTGATGCTCACACATCCATTGGGTTTAGAGTATTAATAATTATAATAATTACTGTGAATACATATAACTGTGGTGGCGTTCAGTTGTGTAATAATCTTTATTCGTCTGAGCAAGAGTTCTTATACCCCGGCTCATACGTATTTCATCTCTTAGCCTAAGTACATAATGTAATGAGAGTGGTGCTACAAGCGGGAGCCACACTATGCTCTCCCGCTGTGTAGCTTCTTATATATAGCTTGTATATACTTATATGCATATAACATAAACATTAGGCAAAGTGCGTACGCTGCATCTCCCACGCTGCGGGTCAGATCACACATAAGTGGCTGATCATATTTCAATTGTTGATCTTTGCTCTCGCCCTGTGTTTATGTGTAGGGACAAATGTCGCCACATGCGTATTATGTATACACTATCATATGTTAGGCATATGACGCATTTATATGTAGCACACTCTACATTGCTTCGGTATTATTAATATGCTATTAAATATACCACATCATGTTCATGCCTGAACAATTACCTCAATCAATTCGATATCCTGATAGTTAACGTCTTCGTAAGATTGTATAAACTTAGTAGCGTTAATTTGTGAGCTAAATAAATAAGACATTAGCTTTAAGTATGAAGCATATTCATGAATAGATCAAGCATCGATCTCACCAGTGGCTATCAAGATAATTAAACCAAAGATCTGGATCTGGACGTTTTAGTTGATCCTGATGCCAACAAGTTTCGATAAATTCTTCTATTGAGTCAAGCTCCAACTTTTTTATATCACTCAAAGCCGGACGCATACCTGTAACTGTATAAATATTACAAGAGTTTCTGATCAGCTGATGAGTTCATACCTTTAATCATTTTCACTAAATTATGTGGATGCACATTGATTAACTCATAGTAAGGCTTCTTCCGAGCGAGCACCTCCCACAAGATAATGCCAAGGCTATATACATCACTCGTCTCGCTATATTGATTTTGTCGAAATACCTGAGTATTTGTGCATGCAAATATATACATATATATATATTATATATTTCGGTGGTATATAATTTACACTAACCTCTGGTGCTATATACGCTATTTCTGCAGTGGAATCTACAACATTTGAAGCTTCAAAAGGACTGCAATAATCACTAATCTTCAATCTCTTGAAGTTGTTAAACAAGATCATATTATACGGCGTTAAGATGTAGTTCAGAAACATATTTGTTTGCCTTTTTCTGTTAAGTAGACAAATGCCCTACAAGTGAATATGGAAACGAGAAGAAATATAAGTATATAAATATCTAATACGACGTATTTTGAAATGTACCTCGGCAGCATCCATCATCCATTTAATTGCGCTATTTACTGAATACTTCCTCTGTTCCCTATCATACATAAAATCGTGCAAAGATCCGCAATCTGAGTAATCTGATATTAAGTAAGTGTCTTCCTTGCCTATTGAGATGCCATATATATTTACAAGGTATTCATTGTTTAACTTAATATTCTTTCTTATTTGCTCTAGAAAGGGTTGATGTTCAGTCCACGCTTGGGTGGAGTCCTTGAATTTTGTAACTGTTTTCTCTTTACCTAGCCACATTGCTTTGTGGGACACACCAAACCGATCTTCCCTGATTTGCTGTGTATTAATAGATAATTAAAATATATTATATATACAAATTCATTATTCGATATCTTAAGCATATGAAAACCAATTAGAGCAAATAAATCTATAAAGAATTTGAGTCCGTTTTGGGCTCTGTTCGGTGTTCGCTGTTCGGTAATGTTACCTTGCAAATCTCGATATCAGCAAAGTCAATAATTGCTCCGGTATTAGCCTTCAATACTTGGTCGAGGTCCGCGTTAATTTCTTCTTTGCTGTAATCAAATAATCATTATAATTTTTAATAGTTTTAATTACTTATGCTCCGCTTACAGAATGCCATCCAGTGTAGATATGAGCTCTTGAATAGTCGGTCTCTCATCTGGATTTGCGTTCCAACAACTTTCAATTAATCTCTTGAAACAGTCATCGATTGATATTTTGATATCGCTTATTGGCGGATGTTCTCCTGAGGAAAGAGTTCTAATTGTTATATAATATAACTACGCATCTCCTTGAGTACCTCTCAAGACTGCCTCAAATATATCGTGCGATGTATACGCCGTGTTATAAAAGAGTTTTTTACGTGTTAATAATTCCCAAATGGTAGTTCCTATGCTGTACATATCACTCCTCTCTGTTAAATCGATTTTTTCCATTATCCTTTCGGTTATCGTCGGTGACAAATTTTGACATTTACTGGGAAGTACAATAACCTTTAAGTAGCGATAGTTGTTCGTTAACATCAAAAATTTTGGTGTCAACCTGTAGTACGTCGTTGTTGCATAAATGCAGGAGTGCAGGTACTTCAGACCCTAAAAAACGTGGAGTGATAGTTGAGTTAGATGAGCAAAATAAGCCGTTAAAATTAACCTTTGCTGCCTGATGCATCCAATCGAGGGCATTTCTCAAAGAATATTCCCTCTGCTCGTCGCCATGCAGAAGTTGTTTCAGTGATCCACAGTCCGCATATTCCAGCATCATAAAACCATCGATAATTTCAGCAAATTTGATAACATTCTTATGATTGATACGAAGTAGCAATTGTACATCGCTCGAATCAATATTATAGGTATTATCCACAACGACGACTGGATTTAGTGGATCCATCGACCATTTGTATATGAAAGCCTCTCCAAAGGCACCGTAGTCTAATAACTGTTAGATTTCTTGTTCAATGTAGACCCTCGCTTTTTTTGTTAGTTATCCGAAACGTACCCCTTCGATCGCCATATTTTGAGATATGCTTGCCAATTCGAATGTCTGATTTTCGTCAATGTGAGTAATCTCCTTCGATACTAGACCAAACCAGCCACAAGTCAACTTTTCAATATGACAAACTAGAATGCACTGAGCAGTTTGCCGATTTCCTAGCCGATGTGCCATTTAGTAATCTTATCAATCAATTGCATAAGTAAAAGGTAGGGTAAACTGGAATTGGCATTATAAGCATATAAAGTATATCGAAATAAATGTCTGGTCTCTTCAAAGCAATACATGCTAAACTCTATGATCGGCTGACCAACGATTTGCTTTAAATTTTGTGGAGAAACGATTCGAAAATTCCATTTAAAACGGAATTCCAGGACAATAAATAAAGTTAGCTAAAGTTAATTCATATTAAAAAGAAATCTGTGCATACAGCATAAATCTCATTCACATATTTGGAAACATATGAAGTATATAAAATAAGACTAGTAAGTAAACATGCTTCGGCAGCATCCATCATTCATCATTTTAGTGCATAGTCCCTATGTTGATTATCAATGATAATGATTATCAATGATAGTTGTGCATAGAACCATATTAGCAGTTTTATGTTATATGTTAATTCTCTATCTATTGAGCTGCCAAATATATTTATTCATTATGTGGCTTAATATTCTTTCTTAGTTTTCTTGGAAAAGATTTTGAATTCATTGATGATTTTGATGTGACACTATTTCGCTGATTTTCTGTAAATTCAAATATAAACATATAAACATATAAACATAAAACATATAAAACTCAATTAAACAAATTTGGCAAAGAAACCAACAAAGACTTTCCTCAAAATGGAGATGTTGTGCAGCTCCCTCATCATATCATATCATCATATCAGGAAATATATAATATAATATAATATAATATAATATATATATATATATATATATATATATATATATATATATATATATATATATATATATATATATATATATATATATATATATATATATATATATATATATATATATCAATAGTTGATATAGGTCGGTGCATACCTCTAGTGTTGTGTGCTGCAATTAAATAGCTAAATTAATAATTATAATGGTTATTATCTCTGATTGCATATATTCCGATGACAGACTGCCTGCCAGTATAGATATGACTTCCTGAATAGTAGTAATCTTATCTATCTTATCGTAATTTTTAAGAAACCTCGATTGATAAGCAAGTTCGATTGATATTTTCGACGGCTTTTCTGAGGAATTAATAATAATTGTAATATAATATATTCTATTATTATTATCATTTACCTGACAAGACTGCCTCAACTTTATCTTTGTTGATTTAACTTTGAAACACCTTTGCTGCCTGATACGTCCATGTGAGGGCCTCTCATAGCAAATATTCGCTTTGCCTCTCGTCCTGTCAAAGTTTTGCTAAAGAGTCATACATAAATATTTGATAAGCTCAATCAAATCAATAAAATCTTAATTTCTCCTAATAATAATTTTGAATAATTGCATTTGCATCAATTACAACTTTTTCCGATCTCCTAAACTTTTCTGAGCAGAATTTGTAAACTAAGAATTTTATAATTGAATTATATAAATATATATACTATTCTTTATTATGTGTATTTATTTATTTATGTGTTGTTTTTTTTTCTATGATTGCATGCAACCCCATTTTGACTCCCACACAACCGGCTGGCGATTCCCACGCATTGTATGTTTAGAATTTTCACAGCGTGTGAAAACCGGCAGCCGGCTTTAAAGTCAAGACTCTGATTTTCCAAGATAATTAGTGCAGTGGAAGCTCCTGGGAACTTTTTTAAAGACGCCAACCCCAGCACCTGCCGCTGCCCCTGCACCTGCTCGACCACAGCCCAACGACGCAGTCAAATGTCCAACTAGACACAGGGAGCGAGGGAGAGCAAAAATTATGCACTCAAAATGTGAATGTGAATGTGAATGTTCATTAAAAATTCAACTAATTTCGTATTCAGCTTCTTATAAGATGCCGTGCACGGCGTTGGCCTTAAGAAGTTGCAGCTCCAATTACACAGCCTGATGGTGGTGGTTTTTTCTTCTTTCCAACTTGACCTCTTGCTCTTCTCTCTCGTATCTTGCTCATCTTGCACGCAACGACGCGTCGTCAAGTTTGTCGTTTAAGTCTTTCGTTTGCCATCTACAAAAATAGAATTCCCACCAAACTGGGGGTGAGTTGCATTTGCTGACTGCTTCGCTGATTCTGATAAGACTTGTATGTCTCAGTCATAATAATTCAAATTAAAACTAGTAAGTGTGCTTGGGCTAGGTGTTTCTCAGCTTTGAATTGTTAGACTTACATCACAGAAGTAAGTATTAGAGGGATTCTATTATATATATTATATTTTAATATATATCGAAATAAGTTAAGTATAAAAACTGTTAAAAGCCAGAGAAGAAGAAACTAGATAATCTATAAAGTTGTGCCTGACGTTATCAATACACATTCGAACAACTTTATGTCAGCCAATTAACGCTAGCTAGCTTAGGTCTGTGGGGTATTCAATGAAAGCTTCAAGTTCGATGCTGTGATTAGTTTGGCAATCCAAAACGGAAGCGCGATAATTAATGCAAACGGCGATTGTTAATTTGTAAGTCTGTAAAACAACAATAACAGGTAGTCGGGCAAATAATGCATAAATATTAAGCAAAGATAGTTAAGAAGACGAAAAAGCAATAACAAAAACAAAAACAAAAAAGGTTCTCAGCTTATTGTCAACGCCTTTTGGGGCTGTGTGAATATTCTGTTCCTTAGACTTTCAACGCAAACAATGCGGCGTTATATATGCATAGACACACATACAACCAGATACAAAGGTGTATATATAGCATATATATATTTATACATATATATATATATATGGATATATATATTTCTTGACTATGCGTTTTTCGTAATGGCCGCTAAAAATTCAAATCGACCAACCAACCAACTGTAATTAAAGTTGAAGAGGCAGCCCACCGTGGGAAGTGCTGCACTTGTTTTGTTTAAGCCACACACAAAAAAATATTCACACGACATGGCAACATTTTCCCAAGCCGATTTAAATCGGCTATCCGCCTAACTAAACTCGCAGAGGACAAGACGGGGGCGGGGCCTGCGGGTAAATTCTTATAATTCCGTTTCCCTGTCATCATTTTTGCTGCTAAAGCAGAAGAAAAATGTTAAATCATGGCAAATTTTGAACTGATTTTGTTTTTTTTCTTGGTGTTGACTGACATTGTTAATGTTTGTTCTTGTATTTTTATTTAAAGTTAGGGTTTCTCTTAGGCTTACAACTTTCATCATTCAGTTATCTTACAAAATTATATGCTTTGTATATAAATCTATATATATGTGGTCTAGAGCTGGGCTTATGTAGAGCTTAGCTTAAGTGAATTAAGCGTGAACAATTCTTAAGTGTTTGCCATATAAAGATTTATAAATTAAAATGTCGCAAACATTTGACATAAACAATTAGTCAGGCACAGCGCATAGGCCCAGCATATACATCAATCTTCTATATACTATATATATAAATGTATATTTAACTAGAGTTACAGTTACAATTCTTCATGTCAGTGAGCTCTTTCGAGTTATGTACAATTATGTTTTCGTTAGTTTTTAGCATTTATACATACATCTATTGGTACCGGCTAGCACTACAAAAAAATGTAAATATTGGTCAACTTGAAATTGATTTTCATTCGATTTGTTCGTTTTGCATTCAAGGCGATCGCTTTTTCAGTAACAAGAATAAGCAACAGAAATAAATGACAGAGAGATGTGCTGTGTATTCGCTTAATAACTAGATATAAATGTGTGCTAGAAGAGCTTTAAATAACTTGGCATAAATAAATGTATATGGAATTGCAAATAATAGAAATACTGCCGCACTCAAGACAAGCCGCTCCCATGGCTATTCCACTGCACTGCTGAGATCGAGGGCAGTGTTTGATGCGTTTGCTGTTGCATGCTCTGCTGTAAACTGGAACCGCTAGCTGGTGAATTACTGCTGTTGTTGTTATTGTTGTTATTATTATTGCTGTTGCTATTGTTATTGTTATTGTTACTGATGCCTGTGATGTTATTGTTATTGTGACGCGTACGCATAACATCCTCAGCCTGATTACAATGCGAACGCGGCCCAGGCTCCGGCGTATAGGTGAATGTTAGACCAGTGGCATAAATGATGCCATCATTGCGCACCAATGATATAGGCACCTGAGTCGGCTGTCGCACCTGCCGAAATAATATATATCCAGTAGTTAATATATATAGCAAATTAGCATACAATTCCATTTGCACTCACCCAAAGCCATTCGCCGCGAAACTGTGAGATTTCAGGCACTACACAGAGAAGCGTTTCCGTGCAGCGATACATGGTCTCCGCTTCGACATCGCCGAACCAGACCTGCAAGTGCGGCGTGAAATTGTCGCCACTCAGTTCCAACATAGCCACATCGCCGCCGCCATTCAAGTTTAGTGAGTTAACAATTGGCACAGGCGTTACCGGAGATCTGAATATATTTAACGAAAAATCAATAGTAAAAACTAATTTTAATATTTAAAAACTTACGCCACTGGACCCATGCCCTCGTAGAATTGATATTCAGCTTTGTCGGTGGATATGATTGTCCAGCAGGCGCCATCGTTGATCATCTCCTTGTTCGGCTCTTTGGGACACGGCGTGGCCTGAAATTGTATGATCTTCTCCTGGGAGAGGCATAGATACATACGATCCGTATCCTTCATATAGAAGGCGCACTTATGCAGTTGCGACACCGGATCATCTGCCTCCAGCAGTGCCATCTGTTTGTCCACTTTGCGTATGATTAGACGCGGCAGGGCCATGCCCGTCACAGAGCAGACCAGCTTAACTGTCGCACCATAGTGGATATAGCCGTCGCGCACTTGAAACTCCTCCGACTCGGACTCATTGTCATCGAGCAGATGTATCGTAAAGGCGCCCCATTGCGTTGACGAGGCGTGAAAATGTCCATTCTCCACGTGCAAATAGCGTGTGGAGACAGTTTGGGAGCGCAGGCGATTGAACAGGGCGACATTGGTGCCGCTGGCTATGCACAGATCGGCATTTTTCAGCGATTGCTTCTTTTTGGACGGCTTCGAGATGACCTTGATGCGCTTCGAATTGAACACGCCAATGTCGTGGCCATTGCCATAGAACATCTTAACAGATAACATGAAATGTTTGCGCTTATCCGAATCGGATATGAACAGCGTCTTGGCCGCACAATACTGTTTGCCATTGAGATCCAGCTGCTGCATATCCTGATCGCTACTGCCAATGCCAATGAACGCGCATAGCTGTGCTCCCTGCTCGCTCTCGCCCTGCTGCAGCATCTCCTCGTAGCGCCGTCGCCAGCCGCTGCCAAACAGATAAATGCACGGTGGAGGGCAAAAGAAACGCTTCTCATTGCCATAGGATTTTTGTGCGACCTGTGTGAAAAAATTAAGTTAAATTAAATCAATTAATTACATTAAATAATAATCATAAAAAAATAATTATTATTATAATAATCAGCGCTTGGATTATCGACAGAGACAAATCGTAACAAATTGTAACCGCAGCAATGCAGCTGTTAAATTTGTCGTATAATTAATTTCAATTATTTTATTGTGGCCGCCGTTTGCTTAATTTGGATGCAGTCAACTGTGAAGGATGCGATGCCTGGACGGCGGCCGCTGACGATGTCGACGCCGACGCCGCTTGAAGATCGCCGCGCCAAACCGCAAAAAATGCCCATACTGGAGCACTAATTCGCTGTGGAATTGCAATATTTATATTCTATATAAAGCTGCTCTAAATCTGTTGTCTAATCTGTGCATGACTTAATTATATCAAAACTATGAAATATATAATACAATAATAAATTGGTTTCATAATTCAATTAAAGCTAGCTAAAAATGTTTTTTAAGCATTTTGTATAATTAATTATTAAATTATTTACCTTTAACAAGCTACTAATACAAAATTCTAATCTAAATTCATTTTTCAAATTATTTTCTAATGAACTATAAATTAAATTACTTTTCGATAATTTTGTTACTTTCATATTTTTTTTAATTACTGTAATTTATAAAGCATCACAACGCCTAACAATATATTATATTATTAAATTTTTTAATTTTTAATATAATTTTATAACTGACCAATCAATAGAATTTGATTTTTTGAAACAAATCTATTTTTGAAAATTATTTTTAAGTTAATTAAGTTAATACTTCCACATGTATCATAAATAACTCATTAAAAAATTCAATTTTATAATTTTTTAATTATTCTGCCTTAAGTCTTAAAATCGTCAGTTTTTTAATAATGTATTTGTAACAGTAATATTTTTAATGGAAATTACAGGACTATTTCAATACATATTTTTATATATTATGCATCAATGAAAATGAGTTAAACTGAATAACTATTGCTCATATTAATTATGTGTGGTCTATTGATTACATTCCAAAATATTATTAACGATGTACTGCATGCTTATAACTGTTTGCACTTGTGACGTCACGCAATCGCGTTTATCCTCTCACGAAGCGCAACCTATCAGAGTCATGCTCCCTTATTCTTTTTTTTTTTGGTGTTTTATGTTTCTGTTTTGAACCCACCTTGGCGTGCAATATGACGATGACCATGTCGTTGCGCTCGCGCATATATTTCTCCATGGCATCACGCGTCAGCTTCTTTTCCTCAATGTGCGACCGGTATGGACCTGGCACAGCAACCGGCAGCATAGATAGCTGCATTTGTTGTTGTTGCTGTTGTTGTTGTTGTTGTTGTTGTTGATGATGCACTTGTAGCTGCTGTTGCGGCGGCGGCGCACTGCCCAGTCCAAAGTGCGGCATATCCTGGCTGTGGCTGTGCAGCTGACTGTGGTCCACGGTGTTGCTATTGTTGCCGGCTGCTGCTGCGGCTGCGTTCTCGTAGACAATGGCGGGCGGTGCGGCGGCAACGGCGTTTAAATTAAATTGGCTGTAGCTCTTCATTTAAGCACATGCTGTTTAAATAGACTTCAATTTATTTGTATTCCTTGTCGGTTATTAATTTCTTTTTTATTTTGGCAACTTGTTTAACAGTTTGGCACTACTTGCACTTGCACTTGTACTTTGTTTGTGTTTCTATTTTTATATTTTCTTCTCCAAGTAGTTGTATCCTGGCACACAGCACACGCAGCAAGCAGCAGCTGGCGTTTCTCACGGTTTCGCTTTCGATGTTGTTGTTGTGGTTTGTTATTTTTTTGTACTTTAGAATGCCCGCCTGACCATAATTAAAATGTGTAGAGTTAAGAGCGCGAGTACGACTATGACTGAAGCTTGATGCGGCTGGCGGCTGTTTAAACTTGCAACTAAACTGTGGTAACTGATTTATAATAAATAAAAACGAAACCAAACCCCACTAGCAGCAGCTACCAAACAAACTAGGGTTGTTGTTATCATATCGATATCTTTTCCTGTGCGTATATCGATATCTGAAAGAGTATGCGATAGTTTTGCAGAATTATCTATCGGTAGCATAAGTAAGAATTAGGGTAGTTTGTGACGTCAGTTCATTCAAAAATATTGAAGGCTTAAAGAATTTGTCTAATATACAATTACTTCAAGTTTACTTATGTATTCATATTAATTATAAAATGAATATGTAAACTGTATATTTATTTGCGTTAATTCTTAAAAAATATTTAAGAGTATTAAAACCGCAAAACATTTATTCAAATTTAAATGTTAATATTGCGGCAAATTTAAATGCTTTTTTAAATTTACTCTATTTGGTTCTGCTAAGTTAACATCTATGTGAATGCCAAAAATACTATTTCGAACCAATTGGCAGTTTTTAGTCTGTTAACGAAGCAGTTGGCAGTCTGAGTTCGTTGTGTGCGCTTAAAAATTTCATTTGTAATAAAGTCTAGAACCAACTACATAACAATGGAACAATTTAAAGGCCTTCAAAAATCCCTATACATATGGACGGATAGCGGTGAACTGGACAAACGCGTACAGACACTGAAAGAAGCCACCGGCGGCGAGGTAGCTGTCGAGAACGTGCATCGTCTGTCGTTTTGTAAGTGCTAACAATA
The DNA here is from genome assembly GCF_003285905.1 of Drosophila hydei. NCBI lineage: Eukaryota > Metazoa > Arthropoda > Insecta > Diptera > Drosophilidae > Drosophila > Drosophila hydei. The sequence goes on from NW_022045829.1 coordinate 1,587,742, forward strand.
TAGGGTGTGAGTCAGCATGTTTATAGCCAATTGCATGCATTTTAGCCTCCTACGCCAATTCGTGTTTCGATCTAATTGTAATTGAATGCGCCCAATTGACCGACAATTACGTAAAATTACTGCACATGCTCAAACCGAGCGGCAAACTGCACTTGTTCGCTTACATCGGACCAGCTGGCAGTTTGTTGCAAGAAATCAAACTGTCTGGCTTCATCAATTGCAGCGAGGATGCGTCGGCTAATACGTTGACAGCTGAGAAGCCTGGCTATGAGACAGGTTCATCGGCTCGGCTATCTTTTGCTAAGAAATCACCTAGCATGAATGTCTGGAAGATAAGCGGCGATGATGAGGAGCTAATCGATGAGGAGGAGTTGCTCGATGAGGAGGACAAACAAAAACCCGATCCAGCTGGATTACGTGTCTGCAGCACTACGGGCAAACGTAAAGCATGCAAAAATTGTTCCTGTGGCCTTGCCGAGGAGTTGGAGGATGAGAAGAAAACAAAAGCAGCAAGCGAGAATGCAAAGTCCAGCTGTGGAAATGTACGTAAATCGTCTGTGTTTATGTCTCACAAAACAACCTAAACCTTTCACTGTCTTGTCAGTTGAAAATTAGAGATTTAAGAAATTGGAAACTTCGACAGGGATAGGGCATTATGATTAGATTACGAAAAGAGTAGCGTTTGCTACGTTAACAAATTCTTCATTAGTTTTTTCGTTTTACTAGGCTGTTTTTGTTATTGTTTGCCTTTCTTTTATATTCTAATCTTTAGTATTATATAACTAACTCTTGTGCTGGTAATTAATAATTTATATATTTTTTATGAGTATGTTAAATACACGATAACGGCAGCCAGTAGAACAAATTGATTGCTATTCATATTTATCTTTTCATGCTCTTATCTTTAATTTTTTCATCTATTTTTGTTTATGTTTTAATTGTTATTGTTAATTGAGTCTATATACTATATAACAGTGCTGATAAAGGCTATGCAAGTGGGTGCATAAACTTATTATTTCTATTTTATATTATTTTATTTATATTTATAACATATTCAAATCTTTGTAATTAGTATTAACAATAGTGAAGCTTATTATTTATTAATAATAGCAAAAGTGATCTATGCACAATGTACTGTAATTAAGTTGACTCTAAATAGAGCGGAACATGCACTATGGTTCATGCTTGTCGTGCTGATTGTTCTATGAAGCTGAAAGCCAAATCAACTTTACAATTTTCTAAATATATTTAAGTTTCTATGTTGAGCTTTAAATTAGTTAATTATTTTATTTTTATATTTTCGCTAGTTTGTTTTGTATTTAAGTCTATTCAAAGTTATTACAATATATTTTACTGTTCACATTAAATGAAGCTCTTGAAATTGCATTGTTATATATTAAACAATAGTTGACTGTTATGTAATAGATAACAAATCAATCAGCTGTCACTCCATAAGCTAATTTACAAAAAAATAACTATTATCTTTGTTTTATCTCTGTTTGCATTGAAGTCTTTTACTGTTTTGAGTTTCAAATTTATTATCAAATAATATATATATATATATATTATTATATTAATTATAATTATATTAATTAATTAATTTATTATATTAATTATAATAATGTAATTAATTAATATAATTTATAAACTTATTTAAATGTTTTGTATATAATAATTATGAGTCTGTAAACAAAAGAATCTAATCAAATTCACCTTTTTTATTTTATTTTGCAGTGCTATCTGGGCGATGCGTTCAGATGCTCCACTTGCCCCTATCTGGGCATGCCAGCGTTCAAGCCCGGCGAGAAAGTTCAACTGGCGGACAATTTGCTGAAATCTGATATTTAGGCTTAGGATACAGTGCATTCAGATAGACTTGGACACTTTATTAAGTGAAATTTTATAATTAAAAAATACATTTCATAAACAAACATAAAAAAAGAGATATATATATATTTATATTACAGTTCACACGGTGTACCCTTGATAAGGTCGCTGGTCTTACCCGTCAATATGCGATAATTGACGGCATTGTGATCCAGCTCCTTGTACAGATAGGTGGGCATGCGATCGGATAGTACCCAGAGCGAGCCAGTGTTGTCCACCTTTAGATCGTTGGGAAAGACCAAAGTATGCGAATCGGATTCGATAAGTCCCTGTGTATCGGCTGTATATGGACGCTTAACATTCCAACAGGCGATGGCATCTTTGTTCACCTGCGTATAGAATAGTACGCCCGTCTCCTTGTCATACGATTCGGCTGTCGATTGTCCGTTCATGCCGCGATCACCGATCAATTTGAAATCATAATACGAATCGCCGCCATTCACATAACTTTCGTTCTGGAGCACACGATTGGAGACCTTGAACTCCTTGGTGCTGGCCAAGGCATGGAAGTAAATATCCTTGGTATGATCTGGGTTCAGTGGTCCAACGGCCATGCCAAAAACGCCATCGGTCCACTGGAAGTTGACGCCGGCCACATTGAAGTCACCCTGCAGCGGATCGAAGTGGAAGTAATTGTGCTTAACACGATACGACTTATCATCTCTGTACGAGTAGACGACGACGCCATATGCCCCCAAATCTGGAATATAGGCAAACGCATCATCGCACTGTTCGCGATCCAAATCGACAATCTACAAACAAATTTTCAGAATTATCGTATGGGTAATCAAGCATGTAGCTTAAAGCTTACGCACAATATTGGCAAAGAATGTGTCCTCCTTGGTCTGATCGGCGGGTATGGCAAAGCGACGCAGTAGCTGATCCGTTTTCAGATCGAACACCAATATCGAACTGGGTGTAATTTGCTTGGGATTGCCCAAGATATCGGCTAGACCAGTGTCCAGCACCCAGAGACGATCGCAGGCATCAACGTTTATGCGAAAGGTGGAAATGATTGTGGCATTGTCCTGCAACTGTACGTTAGCATCCTGTGCCTTCTCCGCATCCAAACGTCCACCTGATGGTGTCTTCTGCTCCTGCGGCTGCACATCGATTGGCAGCTTATTGGCCGCCCAGCTGGGATAGGGACGTAGCTTTGGTGACTTCTCCGTAGTCGAGAGGTCAATATAGTTTAAGGTGGCTGCAACCCCTGCCTTCCATCTGTCAATAGAGCAGAGAATTATGAATATGAAATGATAATTTGTTCAAAATTTTCGCTTTCTAAGCGATCAAATTTCTGATAAAATAAGTTAAGTTTAAGTACTTTTGTTTTTTAAGTTTAAGATTTTAGCAAAACAATTCAATAACGAGTATATTGAATTACGTACGAAATCGGTTTCAGTTTTAGATACTTGTTTGATTTAATTTTGTTGTTACAGGGATTTTTGTTTAGAATTGTTTTCTGCTAAATTATTTATTCTGTTATTCTAATTTTGATTTCTATAGAAGCGACGAATCATATCATATCAATTAATTTTTTCTTTGTTTTGATCTACTCAATAGAAATAGGTAAACCACCGTGTGGCGATGACGTCATGCGCAACTAGAAGAGCACTTTGAAATAGACAAAGATTTAATTAAAAATCTCTTTAGACAGTTATATAGATTTATCTATATGCCAGCTGATTCCGTTTAAACAATTAGTTAAGGTATTAATCAAGTTATTGACATTTTGCATAAGAGTAATCTAAAATGCAAATAGTTGTAAACTAAAAAAGAGCTACAGACAATAACAACACCAACAATAACCGGTTTTTGAGTCAATCTCAATTGGATTTTCGCAATCCCCCGCTTTCAATATATATATATATATAAAGTACACAATGTGGTTGATAGTCGCAAGATTTTGGCAATTTTTGGTTACCTACCTTGGCACAGTCACGAAGATTTTATTTTCCCAACGCTCCACGCCAAGTGGCAAATTGTTCTCTGCAATATAATGGCCGCTCTGCTTGGCCTCCGCCTCGGCCTCGGCGCTGGGCCAATCGAAGGTCAGCTGCTTCCACGAGAACCGTTCTTCCAGCTTGGCATTAACGCCCAGGCAGCTGATAAAGCACAGAGCCAGCAGATTAACTGTAAACATGGCTTGTTTTTACTTTTGGATTTCAAAAATTTTCGTTTTGAACTTGGGAATCTCTGTTTCTAGTTGAACCACCGCAACGTTCGAGCTGAGCGCGCTTACTGCATGGCTTGAGCGCTGTGCAGAGCTTAATATGCTGGGCGAAAGCTGAAAAGCTTTCATAAAGCTCTCGCAACACACGACATAAATATCTTGCAAGTTTGACGGCAGCAGCAGCCGTTGCCCGTCACACTCTTGTAGGTGGGCCAGCCAAATTAGCATTGGCGGAAGGGAATAAAGGTATGGTAAAAATAAATGTAATGGAGCGATGAAAAAAAGAAGAAAGAATCTGTAAGCCGACAATACTGATTTATAATGCAACTGGTTGTTAAATCATATCGGGTCAGAGGCTACGGGGAATCGGCTGTTTGTGAGCTGAATTCAATTGCAAACTAGTTTACAGTAGAAACAAGTTCTCAGAGAACTGTCACAGTCCAGCTGAATATGTGGAAAACTACAGATAATAGTTAACGAATAGCCGGTTGCGTTGCTTCGCAGCTTCAAAGCTAGTTTAGCTATATTTTCAATTGTATTTCAAGCTGGAGTCAAGTGAAGCAGAAGAAGTTTAGCTCTATTATAGCTAGTTTTAGGAATTAAATCATTTTGTAGCCATAGCTATATATATGCAAAAATATAGCTTTATTTGTAAGTGCACTTTCTAGCTATAGGAAACGCTAGGATTGCAGCTATAACCTATACTTTTTAGCTTTAAATGTAAGGTTTAGCTTTAGCTTGAACTTGAGCTGTACTTGGCTTCTCCGCTGCCTAAATAATGAAATACAGCGTATTCAAATTATGTTTGTAAAAAGCTGATAATATTTCTACAAACACGATAAGTTATAAATAAATAAAGAAATAATTACCATACCTGTTGGCAAGAGCGCAGATTGCATAAATCAATTAAGCGAACTGAAAGGATTATTGCACGTTCAAATTATATATAAATTGTATATAACTTGAATTTCGAAATCAAATTATGGAAAAAAAAACGAGCTTTGTTTTATAGAATTCACAATTTCTTAGTTAATTGAAATTTCTTTCTTTTTTGTTTTGTTTTTTCATTCTGTTTTTTTTTGTGTTTTTATTTTTTGTTTGTTTATTCAGTAAAATTCTCATATTCCGTTAATAAGACTTTAAATTAATTCGTTAATGTTACTTTCATAAGAACATACCGAGTTTTCTTTGCTTCATATTGCTACAATTGTAATTTGTTTTCTTATTTGTTATTTTAGGGAAATCAATTTGAATTTTGGTTTATTATTTTTGTTTTTATTTTTACAACAATTAGCTTTGCTAAAGTTAGTTATTAGCTTTTTGTATCTGTGTGTGTTTGAGACGGAAAAGCAAAGAACTGAAAATGCAATATTTAACATTTGAGTTTTTCCTTTTTTCTGCTGTTGAGTAAAACTTGCAATTGTCGCTTAGTTTTGTGGGGTGTGTGTGTGTTTTTTTTTAGCTTAATACGCTATATACAATATACATGTTTTAAATTACGACTACCCTAACAGCATTCCCTATATATGTATATGAATTACAATCCAATTAAACTACAAATTCCAACGATCCTTAACAATTATTAAATGTCGTTTTTATTTGTTTGTTTTTCACTAAAGACGATGTCATTTTTGCAAGGTGAAAATTACTCGTATATATATATATATCATGAATATTTGCATTAGTATATACTATATATATATATGTGTTTGTGTGTGTATAGTTTTATTTCATTTAACGGCTTAGATTTTAAAGTCTTTCATTTCGTAGGAATTTGATGTTGTCTATGTGATGTTTTTTTGTTTTTCTTATAGCACTTTTCGTGATGGATTAGAGTGATTGAATTTATAAAAGGTTTCATTTCGTTTTTGGTTTTTTTATATATATTTATTTTTGGAGACTTTTCTTCAATAGTTTTCGTTTGCTTTTTACTTTATATAATGTCAATTCCTATTTAAATAACGACGCACTCAGTATTTACCAATTTATTTGCTTTCTGCATATGAATACATATATATTTATATATATTCATATATATAGAATTTATATAAATGCAATTTTAGAACTTACAGTATGTTCAAAAATTTTTCTTTTTGCTTTTCGATTGCCCCAATCATAATTTCTATATATATATATATATATATATATATATATATATATATATATATAACACTAAATACAAATTAAAATGTTGCTTGAGCACATAAACCCGCCCTCAAATATATATATTTATATATATATATATATATATATATATATATATATATATGCTGATACTACACTAGATCAGGCTATATTATTAATTATCTAAAATTTGCTATGCTCTTTTTATTTTGTGCTACTTACGACTCAGACAGAAAAATTTAAACTATTTTAAAAACATTTTATTTCGCGTGCAATAAAAATTAGATGTACGAGAATTGTTTGGACAGGCCCTTGAAACAAAGGAAACAATGGAAACTGTTTATACACACACATACACATGAGTTCTATACAATAAAGACTAACACTAGCTTAGGACTACGAGTTGAATAGGCCAAAACTTTGTCTGGAGTCTATAGGAGTCAAGAACTGCAAGTCCTTCACATAAAAATAAAATGATGAAATATGGGAAAAGGCCGCCTTGGGAAACATAAATGCATGTGCTATGCATAAGTGTGTGTGTGTATGGGTGTATGTGTGTGTGTGTAGATGTGTGGATGTGTGCATGTGTGTTCGTAGCTCTAGGAGACAGCGCGCTGAGCAAAAAAGGTTCATGGGGTAAATTACTCGTTATACAAGAACATATGTACTAACACAACAATTTGTTTTCATTTAAAAATTACATTAACTTTAACATGATTTCGTTTAGTTATTTTTTCATTTGTTTAGTTTCGTTTTTTTTAGCTAAATGACTTGACTATGTTTGTGGTTTGTGTTCAACTTTAAAGCCTAACAATTTTGCTTAGTTCACGTTCTAATGTCGTTAATTAATTGTTGTAATTTAGAAGTATATTTCGATTTAAGTACTTGCTAAACACGTTTAAGGTACAATACATATTTCAGTTAATCTACAAAATTGCTGCTACCAATTCTCTCAATATATATTTATGTATATATATATATATATATATATATATATATATATATATATATATATATATATTTAGCTCAGCTTAAAGTTGATACAAAGTTCATTAAGTTACATACACATATATTAAGTTATCATTTAGCTTCTTCAATTTTTCATTTGTATAATTCACCTATCACGCAAAGGAAATTGACAAGTTTTTTCATGTACGGTGCTCATGAGTATCTGCAAGAGAGATATAAAAATATATGTTATAAACATTGTTTCGTAATTTTTCAAATAACACTTTAAATAATATCGATTGCAATTGCCCGCGATGTGACACAGCGATATATCGATGTATTTTACAGAGATAGCTTTTAACAGTGCACAGTGAGTGGCAAACAGACGATCACTGGTGTTTGAGCAGTGCTGCTATGTTAATGATCTTCTGGCGGAAAAGCACCGTTAGTTGAAGTAAATTGCTTGAGTTTGTGCTTAGTACAAATAAATAGAAATAACCTGGAAACTCCAATTGCAAAATATTCAATCGATTTTCTCAATGCCCGCAAAAATGGCCAAAATTTCTAATGTAAAAAGTAATAAAAACATATTTAAAGCAACTACTGCTCCATAGGCTTGTAGTTATGTTATGTTAGTTAGCTATTGTTCACTCACCTTGTGTGATTGCGAGTGTGGCTGCGGGCGTGGGATGCGCTGAGGCAGCTGTACTGATGATGTTTGCAGCCAGTGGCTGGATTGCCAGTGATGTTGTTGCTGTGCCACCATTGCCGTTACCGTTACCATTGCCATTACCATTGGCACCACCAGCTCCGATGCCGGGACCCGATGCCCCATTCAGTTCTGTGCCCTTCGTATTCACGTCCCGCTCGACAAGCCGCTGCCGTAATACTCTTATCTTTTCCTCTTTCTGTTCATGTAAACAATATGGAGCTTAGGAATTGCTTATATTGCTTATACTTGACTTACCTGTGTTATCAATCGTTGTAGTTCCTCGTTTTCGGTTACCAGTTTTTGATAGCGTTCCTCATCCTCCTTGGATATGGCCGAATCTGGATTGTATTTCGATTCGGCTTTATCTTTTGGATGTCGTATGACCTCAATGACCTGAAAATGATCAAATATTCAATTAATTATGGGACTTCAATAATTCTAGACGCATTACCTTTGGCACAAATATCAGCAGCATGCTTAGGAAACAACAGAATATCACAGCTAGTGCAACAAAGGCGAATGATGCGTCCTGCTGCGATGCAATGACCATACCAACTGGCGCTGTAATCAGGCAGAGCACAACCACATTGTAGATGCTCATGCCCACATAGCGTGAATCGTTTATCTGTTTGACTTTGATCGAACGTGTCTCATAGGCCAAGAACAGGCCAAATACCAATATAAGACCCTTAACGCCATAAACAAGTCCTGGAAAAAAGGCAAATTAAAATTGAAATTTAAATTGAAATTTAGCTACATACCTAACCACATGGAATTGCGTTCACTTTCGCAATGCTCAAGCTCTGGACGTATTTTAATATCATCAGTTGTAGATACTGGATCTTCGAGTGGGAATGTTTCGAGTATACGCTGTAGCGGATCAAAGATCTGCCAACACAATAATATCACTAAATCTATTGATAAGAGCCCCGAAACCATGGTGTATAGCTTCCAAGGTTCCACTTTTTTCTAAATGAAAGAGGATATTATAAATAATACGAATTGCATTTGGAATGGAAATAGTTTTACCTTTGGGTCAGTTTTCGCTTTTGTTGTAAATCGATGCACACGCCAGACTTTGCTGAACATAGCACCATATGCTAATGTAAAACCGGTGGATAATAGCCAAGCACGTGCTTGACAGATCTATTATGAGAGAGTGATCAATATAAAGAAAACGATATAGAGAGATGCGAAGATAAAGAAAGATCGTGATAGAGCAAGAGAGATCAATCGAGAGAGAGAGAGAAGTAGTTAGTTTATATTTATATATATATATATATATCATATAATAACATTACCTTTGGATATTCATGTGGACTGACAAAGCGCCCGTCCATGCCCAGTAATATGACTGATATAAGGCAGATGATAACGCCAAATAGCATGATCGTATTGCACACAGGATGCGAGGATTGTATTACTCTGAAAAGTCAAGAACATATATATATACTGTATAATAATGGACTTTACATTGTAAATACCTTCTATGCTTATTCCATATGTTGAAGATGATCAGAGCGAAGGCCACAAAGATGCCGCAACAGGAGATGGTGCACATGCAAACAAATAACGGCAAAGAGACCGTTCTTAACACATGGGTAACAATTGTACGATCCTGCGGCACCTATAATAATCGTAAGGAAAAAGATAATGTGTTGAGAAAGTAAAATTTGCCCTAGAATCATTTTAGATTTCCATTGATTATACATAATAAATATATATATCGGAAATGTGTTTTTATAATGCTTCATGATAGCCGATATTTTTCTTTGTTGCCAATTTGTTGGCCAACACGTGAAAAGAGACTTGGCCCAAATCGTTGCGATCATTCTGTATATTTAATGCCCAGATTTTGCAATTAAACGAATATATCTTATTGACCGGCAAGTGCCCCAATTTGATTGCAACCAAACGATTCATATTATGTTTACTATTGAATTTAATGTCCTGATTTGTCATTTTTATATCTGGGAATCTTTCGAAATCAATATATTTGGCATTGAATGCAGGCATCGGATAGAATTTCATTTGTATCTGCGGATGGGATACGCAAGTTAGCCAAATATGACTTATTAGTTTTGCCTTCTCGGTTGCATTCCAAACTAGTTTCATCAGCATCTCATAATCGTGAAAGTCGATATCGGACTTCTTGAGGTCTTCGACCGTCTTATAAGGCTTCGTTTTGAAGCCCAGCAAACGATTGACTTTCAAAAATACGCAAGGATCGGTGCCGCTGTAGCCAAAGTCACTCGCATATTGGCAGGGTCCAAACCTTTCGATTACGCCCTCTGTCCGACCATGCCTATCCAGGAAATGTTGCACCTTTTTGCGCATATAGATAATGTTTGTCGCATTCATCAAATCATACTCGATGAGGTCGTAATTGGTTTTGTCGCCAATCGGGGCAAAGCTCAAATATGGCTGCTTCATTTTGCATTTGGGCGAGGTGCTGGTGAACTCGAGCTGAAAACGATGAAAAATCGCTTTTCCGAAGTACACAAGGAGAAAAATGAAGATGCATACATAAATGATCGAGTAGAGCCAATGCATTGGCTTACGCGAACAGTACTTATTGGTATCGCCGTCGTAAAATAGCTTTCGGGTCAAGTTTTTGTAGCGTGGAAAATGATATTCACAGTCGGGATATTGCTGACGTTGACCGCCGGGGATATCGTATGCATCGTTCTCTTGTGGCAACCGCACTGTGCCCCGGTGTAGCCTATTCTGTGTTATGGTATCGACCGACTCCAACATCGTTCCACCCGCGAAAATATCTGGACTTGTTACAGTGACTGTGCTTATGTCGCTGATTACCGATGTGTTGCTCTGTGTTACTCTACTATATAATCTGGCTTGTCCAGTATTATTATTTCCATTCTCTTCATTGTTTTGCTCGTCCACGATTCGAACTTCTTTTTTTTCCAATGCGCTTGAGTCTGCATCGATGCTTGTTTCAAAGCCCATTTCTCCAGTATCTGCATAGTACACAATGTTCTCCGGCTGCTCATTGTCTTCGTAATCATATTTCGTGTTTACCAAGGAAATTTTAACGATACGCCCTGTTACTTCTTCATCGCTTTCTGCATCTGTATCAGTATCTGTATCAGTCTCATTATCTGTATCTGTATCTGTATCTGTATAACTGTTTGCATATTTCCGTTTAACTGAATATTTGTCTTTGTCTGTATCTGTATCTGTATCTGTATCTTTAGCTTTAGAACTGCTTGTATCTTTGTCTTTTTTTGTATCTGCTTCTGTATCTGTATCTTTATGTTTGTCCTTGTCCTTGTCCTTGTCCTTGTCTTGGTCTTTGTCTCTATCTTTATCTTTATCTTTGTCTTTATCTTCTTTATCCATTATTCAAGCATTTTTTTTCAGTTTATTTGTATGTGTGTTTCAGTTTTATTTCGATTGGCTCATGGCCTATTTAGTTTACCTTTCCACCAATCCATTGCTCCGTATTTAGCCAAGTTAGATTGTCCAGCTGTGTATCGTAATAGCCTAGCTTTTCGTACTTCCCATTTACCATCTGTTCGATTTGTGTGAGCGCAATTCGATCGCCCTGTGAGCTGAATGCAACCACGCCCTAAAAGAAACCCGTATAGCATTTAGATATAATATATTATTTCAATTATATCTACTTCCAGTAGCTTACCGATACGCCCAAGAACTGTGTCGAGTTCATTGCCGAATATATATCGTCGGCAATTTCTTTGTCTGTGTACGTAAAATCTCGCAACGATTTTTTTCGAGTCGTTAGACGCTCCATTGTCTTGTTGAAGGCCAATGCCACACTCCAGACAGCATCATAGGCCAGCGGCGCCTCCTGATAGCCCTCTGGATAGCGATCGTGATTTATGTCGTAGCCTTCTTCGATAAGCGCATGATTCAGTCGATGTCTAAAATGCACATTTGCAAATAGAATTGGGTTTTGCTTTCACAATTTGAATGGAATTTACCGAAACTCTTCGGCGGTCATGCCCGATATTGTTGTCTGATTGTTTTGATTCCACATTAAAGCCTCGGTTGTCAGATGTCCTTCGGCAGCGATGCGCATTTGCTCCACTGTGCACGTTATGCCCTCATTTTCCAGATTTGCCTCGTACCAGTTGTCCTCGTACCAGCCTATTGATTGTATTTTGATTAATTACATGAATTACCTATTCACATGTCACTGTCAAATTTAACAGGCAATTTGACTTGTTGAATTAATTATTAATGTTGCGTTCGCTGTTTTAATTACTTGAATTACTTGAGTGTTGGCCTAGCACTATTATGCTTATATCAAAATGACAGTATCTCGAATCATGCTGTCAGCTTTTCACAAGATTTGACGATCAAATTTGACAAGAACTTGTGCAGAGAAAGGCATTTTCAACAATAGGAATAGATAAGATATGTAATATGAACTTACGTCAAATTGCACTTTCTCTTGTAAAATTTTGATAAGCTTTCTTACTCAAGTTGACAAGAAGATGTCAACTAAGGGATATGTAAGAGAGAAGAAATTGCCATTTCTCTGTAGATTTCAGCTTATCACAAGATGTGTGTGTTAACACCATGTTGACAGGAGGATAACAATTGAAATTAAACTTAAAGAAAAGTTAAAAAATAGCGAGTTCAATTTGACAGGAGCTAAACAACTAACTTGCACTTTAGAGCAGAGGTTAGGCTAGAAAAAGTGAATGTGGAATAATTATCTTAACTTTTTACAAGATTGACAATATTTCAACTGATTTGAACTTTCAAATGATATAGAAGTTTTGCTCAGATATCACACAGATAAATTTGACAAGAGGTTATCAAGTGACAAGCACTTTAAATTGTATTTTACTGAATACTTTGATCAGACTATGACATTATTTATTATTTATAAGGCATTTTCCATACAGTTGACAAGTAGAAGTTAGCTGACATGCAGATATCCTAGTTATCATCAAATGTATGTCAAATTTGACAAGAGGTTATCAAGTGACTGTTAAAGAAGTCTCAAAGAACAAGTTCGCCCTGATTGCCTTACCTATAAAGAACCAGACATGAGCACGCCCGTAGAGCTGCTGTTTGTACATCTCGCAGAGAACGCGTCTTGCTGCCACCACATAGAAGAGGCCCACAATGATGCGGGCATCCTGGCGTCTTAAATTGCGTACGGCGTCTGTTGGATCGGATAGAAATGATTGTCTAGTTACGATTTCGACGCCAGCTTCCATGCAGCGATTCTCAAGATCCTCGACGGTCTACAAAACGCAATAATATATATTGATCAAGTTTATATATCTGTATATAGATGGGGTTTACTTACCGATATGAATACCTCTTCGGCTTGCTGTAGAATGGCAACGCGTGACCAGCCGAACTTTTTCATCAGCTTGATGCGCGTTGGATTGTGCACCGTGGCCGAGGGATGGGTGCGAAACAGTGTTGGAAAACGTTTGCGATCGGACAGAGCGGGACTTGAAGCGCCATAACAGAGCTACAGTATAAGCAGATGCACACATAAATTGAGTGTGTCTATATATATATATATAAATCATATTTATCGTTAGCTTACCACAATTAGATTCCACATTTTGGCTGCCTCTGCAACGGTGGTGCAGACAGTGCTGCAGCCCGCCAAGAGCATCAGCTTTTGCGGCTTATTATATAATAGATTGTACATCACACTGGCGCCCAAACCCGGTTCGCACTGTACAAACAAGATAGATGTTCGGTGACAGCGGGGAGAGAAGTGAAGAGAGAGGGAGAAAGCGAGCGAGTCAATTACACATGTCTACAAATGGCATTTGGCAAAGGGCATGACCCAGTTTGTCAGCTGCCAACAAACGAGTCAGGCTTCAATGCAAGTTTACATAATGCACGAAATCAAATAAATAAATTTAAAAGTAAAGAATATCCGATGCAACCAATAGAATATACCTCGGGCTCTATCCTAAATTAAATAGAATTGATTGATGCTTTTTCTCTTTCCTATCTTTTTAGCTTAGTTCAATATTTGAAGGCCGCCGAGCTGTGGGGAAAAGTAATTCTATCGCTAAACTTGATGCAATTTTGTAATTTTATCTTATGTTTTCTTTGTTGAAAAAACTTCTTTTGTATTTAAGCGTTTTTGCACATTTATTATTTTCTTGTTATGCACGCATCCTCATATGCAATAAGCCTTAACAATAATTTATTCTTAAAGCCAAAATACGTATACGTAATGTTTAAATAATTTCTTTTTATTTTTCCTTTCAAATTGTATATAATATTTCTTAATGGAGATTGTTTTTCTAAAAGCGAATATGCGTATTTGTTGGCATCTCGCTAAATTTAATTAATTTGTATTTTCCAAAAGATAAATTCGTTTTAAAGTAAAAAATAATACGTATACGTAATATTAAAAAGCTTATGAAAATTGTGTTCTTCTAAATGAAAAATTATTGTAATATTAAAAATGAAATTTCTTAGCAGTTTTAGCGTAAGGCGTGCTTACGTATACGTAATATTGGCAGGCATCTCTGTCTATCTATCTGAGAGACACTCTCTCTTTTAATAGACCAGCTAAACAAATTTAATTGAAGCGTTTTTTTTAAATATATAACTTCGATTTTTAAAATATATAAGTGTCATTTGTAAGATCCATTTATGCTAATATAGTTTGTATATATCTTAATAAAGAATTACAGCGCATATACGCATAGGCATTTAATAAGAATCTCTTTTCGAAAAATGAATTTGCGTATACTTAATATTTTTAGGCATCTTGCAAATTGTTATTACCTAATAGCAAAATTCTTGTGAAAGCAAACACTATGTATACGTATAAAGAAAATATTTAATATGTATTCTCAAATAACCTTGTTAAACAATCCTAAAGTTTTTAGAAATCTCTGTTGGCCCAGAGAATGAAATTTCTTATGGAAAATTTCTTTGAAAAGTTGTTCAAGAAATATGTATGTTAGAAGATTTGTCTGAATATATGTTTCCTTATACGTATATTCACTAAAGAAATATAGGTTCGTCTAATATATAAGCATGAAATATGTTTGCTAGGACACACATGCCTCAGTCCTATTGAATAGCTGCCAATGATCGAATAAATCATGCGAGTATCTTGTATATAAAATCTATATTGGAGTATAAAGATTATATAACTTGTATATATATAATCTTTATAATCTACTGCTACTTGTTAAGACATTTAGTCTTTGTCTAGGAATTTTAGTTTGATTATATCAATTGAAAATTTTAAATATTTTGCAATTAAAGTCAAAAAAAAAATTTAAGAAATATTCTTTATGCTTTAATGATTTGATCATAATATTACATGTATTTGATATGAAAAGGAATATTAAATTATATCTGAAAGGTGCCTAAATTGAAGCAAACATTTTAAAAACTCACTTTAGTTGTCCAATATATTTAGCAAAAAATAATAAATAATATACTAGATGAAGTTGAGGCACTAAGTCATTACTAATTTCTATTGTTGTTGCAATCAGCAACTGCTTTCTATTTCGATAATTTGTTGCTCTTCATATTTGTGGTTGAAGCGAGCTTATCTATTCAATTAGATGAAATGAATAAATGATGTATTTGGTTAGTGAAATAGGCAACAGTTGGAGGCGCTCATAAAGCATGCATTCATTTGCATTTGCACCATGTGCTGACGACGATGATAATGATGATTCATTAAATTCATGCCTTTAATGAAAAAGTCATTTACGCTTTGTTTAACTGGACTTTGCGTGTAAACAACCTTTGTAATTGGTTTGGCTTCGTGTCCAGTCGCATTGTGTTCCTTTCCTTTCCCTTTCCCTTGCCCTTTTTTTTATTATCCTGTACGTGGCACAGCGAGAGCATATACCAGTGTATATGTTATGTACATATATATAAATCCGGAGGGCTCACCGCATTATGAGCGCACTTGTTTAATCATTTCGGTGTGCGAGCGCGCGCGCGTTCCTCGGGACAATTCACACATCAAAGTAGGTCAAGCAAAAGGCAAAGGCAAACCCAAAGGCAAAGGCAAAGGCATTGCGTGCGACCTTTGCTGCTTGTCGCCCACGGATGCTAAAGATGATCATCATAATGACGATGACGACGATGCCGATGATGATGTTGATGATGGCACGTAGATGGCGCAGAGATGCGAACTAATTATGCAGCATTTAACGGAAGCTGTTTGCCAAAGCCGCTGTGACATAGCGAGCATATATAGCAAAAGCCCTTTCAGTAGCAATGCCCAGCGAAGCGAAACCAAACTGAACTCAATTCAAGCAGCACTTAACATACTCCCATATACAAATATACACACACATTTATATATATATATATATATATATATAAATAGTATGTTTTATAGAGTATATATATATAGTCAGGTTTGTCTGTCAGCCTTGAATAAAAATAAACTGAAACTGAAACTGAAATGATGAGACGAGCGCGCCAAAGTGACCTCATTCAAAACTCAAAACAAGTTTTCGGTAAGCTTTCGCTCACTTAAAACTAATGAGCTACGCCTATAAATAGGCATCCTATGTAGTACAGCCAGCTGTAACTGTAACTGTTACTGTGTCTAGCTGTAACTGTACAAAACTGTGTCCTGTCCTTTTCCATTCCCTTTCACTATTCATAAGCATAAATGCTCGCATTGATAACATTTCGTGCTAGCCAGCGCGACAACAACTAGCCATTAATTATGACACATGACAGTTATGCGAGTAAATATATTTAGCTATATACACATACATATTCAAGTTTTTGCCAGTGTTCTTCAAATCATTTTCGCCGAAAGCTTTCGTACAGTTACTTAAAGTGCAAATTATTTTTGAATGAAAAATATTATAAAAAACATTTTATTCTTAATATAAATAAGATGAGCTAAATAATTCCTATTAGATTTATTTTAAGCAGATAATTTAAGCTGTCACAAATTTATTTTCAAATTATTAATATGAGTACTCAAGAAAAAAGCTTGTGGAAATTAAAATAATAAATGACAAAAATTTCTAAGACATAAGGAAAAATGGTAATATAAATAAATTATAAAAAATATTTAATAAAATATTTAATTTTTTTTTATAATATAATATTTATTTATTTGCAAAAAAAAGGATTTTTTTTAAATAATATTTTTGCAAACTATTTTAAAAATGATGTGTATAAAATAGGAAAAAATTTATTAAATTAAAAAATCTACAAACAAATATATATTTAATTAAATTGAATATCTGAGAGACAAGTGAAAATCCCAACTTAAGCCAAACTTAAATGATTTTGAGAGCTTCTACCGCTGCACAAAGCCACTATGCATATATCAAATAGATTTGATTATCCAAGCTGAAATAGTATATTGAACGAATGACAATAAAAGTTGTGCGAAATTGAGTTGAAATTGATTTGAAGAACACTTACGTCAAATACCCTTTATGCGCAATATAACAAAAGCATAATAAAACGTTACACTCTGTGTGTGCATGGTCCCCTAGAGAAATATGCTAATGAATGCTGCTCTCCACACCCCACGAGCTGGTGCCCAAGCGTAGAAGCTCAACCCCTGGCAACGACAATGCGAGGCAAAACGCTGGCAAAAACAAAACGCAGAAATGAAACAAAATAAGTGAGACCCAAGGGGTCGCAACTAGACGCAGTTCCACATGTATATTGGCTGGCAACTTATCATAGTGAATATATATATATATATACATATATATATATGTGAGTTTGTGTGTGAACTCACCTCGCTGTCATTGCTGTGCAGGATGAGCTTGAAGCCGGGCAGAAGATTTGGCTCCTTGTTGACATCATCCAATGCCAGTCTTGCGGCCGGCATGCACGCCTGCCCACCCTGCCATCCTCCTTTGCCGGCAATTGGAAATATGCCGCCAATATGCAGCTCATCCGGCCTGCCCGCCTCGCTGCCCTCCAGCTGCGGTGTCCCGATCAAACAAAGCAAAAATATCCAAAACGTAACAGCACCATCACTTGTCATATCCTGCAAAAGCCAAACAAATGAACGAACGTCCACAATCTGATTACAAATCACAAATTCACAAATACAAAATCAAACACAATGGACACAGAACGCGAAATGCCCAATGCGAAGCGCGGGCAAAAGTGGGAAATTGGCAATGGGAAATGGGAAACCGAAACGTGCCTCAAGCGACATTTTATGTGTCCAGCACTTTTGTTTTTTCTCTTATTTTTTTTTTTTTGGTTGTTTTTTATGACTCGCTTCGGTTATGTTTACAGCTAACGCAAGCAATTTCTCGTTTTTGGCACACACCCTCCATATAAGGTGTGGGCATCTCATTTGTGGACTATTTCATATTTTTCGTTCTGTGCTTAGCCGATTCGCTGTCAATTTTAGGGGTGCGACTTGTTTTGACTGTTCGAGTTTTATTTGAATTTATTTTTGTTTTTGTTGTGAACTTAAATATATATATATATATATATATATAGGCTGGTAGCGTTCACTGTAACTATCAAGAATATATTTGATTTATTGAGTTTTATGATATTTTTTTGGAAATATTTATACAAAGCTAAGCTTGAAGCAAGACGGACCTCGCTAAGACAGCTCTGGAGTCTAAGAGACTTGGACTGGAATCTTTGTTTCTTGTTTGTTTACCGACCTCGCTACAGTCATATAAATATAATTTTACTAAAAAAGAGTTTAATTCTCTTATTTTCCAGGCAATACTAAAGATGACCAGACTTATGTAGAAATATTTGCTACTTTAGATACTAATTGGCGCTAAGTGAAAGGCTTTCAAAGAAATAAGCTAACGCTAATAATAGAAATATATATTATAGAAATATATATATATATATATATATAATGTATATAGTTTAGTGTTACAGTCTACAATGTAAGAAGCTCTTGACTTTAGAGCTAAATATAATGCAATCAGTTTGTTTACTTAACTTTTTTTGCCTTTATTTTTGGCACGTTGACAATGCTCAGAGCTATCATTTAGCCAATTTATCTATAGATAGCTGTCAAATGACAGCTGAGTCAATTGTTTGAAGTTGGTTAAGCTTCGAGTGCAGGACCTTGTCTGTATCTGATTTCAATTGGCTTTTAACAATTCATCTTAAATTAAACTATTTGTTAGCCTTGCAGACTGAGCTTATTTATACGTTCCGTTTGATTACTTACTGAACAACAATTAGCTGGGGGAGGTATAGGAAAAGTGAGCCATTTTTTGGTATCATTTTTAATCGACTACACTGACTTCTTCGCCTTCCCACTGTGACTGAGCTGTAGTTAATTCTAAGACTATAGAAAGTTATAGCATGTGAAATCCGCATTCAATTGGCATGCAGCTGCTTAAAGTTATAGTAAATCATATATGTATAGTATTATATCATAAATATCTAGTATTTGATATCTTTTAGCTTGATATTTTGAACTCATTTAAAAGTTTTCAAGATGCTTGCCATTGGTTGAACTATTTTAGTAACTTTAGTTGCAATAAGAAACATTTATATAATATAAGTTATATGTGTGTTTCGAAATTATAAGATGCTTAATAATTACATGCATGTCTTAAGTATTTATACTTCTATTATATATATATCATATACACTCCTCCCAGCCCTTGGGACTATGCCAAGTTACACTTTCTTGCTTGAGGATTGTTAATGGAATCAGTTTACAATTAAAAATAGAAAATATATATATACAAATGAAAGTGAGCTATTTCATTTCTTGTTTCATATTATATTATATACATATATATAAATTCTCTCCTTTCAATATTTACAATATGAAAATACAATTATTATAGCCTACTATTTATACGTTTTATATATATATTCTCTACAATTCTACTATATCTCATTAGCCCTTTCTATACATTTTCTCTTTTTAGTGTTCTATTTTTAATACTTTACATCGCGTCTCATACATATGATATCTGTGCTCACATACATAACATATTTTTATAATATATGCTCCTCTACTATCTGTTAGTCCAAGCCGTATTTGCATTAAAATTCGATAAAACGAAATTGATATACTGTGTTCTTTTTGTTTCTTTTCTTTTTTGGCTTGCTTTCATGTCGCTTGTGCCGTTGTCATGTCGTTCTATTTTATCTTAAGGTCAACCGTGGGCTGGGACCAATTTCATTTTATCCTTAAATAGTTCTGATTTGATTGCCAGTTTTCTATTTTAGTGTTGATTTGGAAGCTTTTAAGCTTTAGTTCAACTGGCATTTGCGGCAACAAATAAATAAATAATTAGATTCTATTTCTTCCACACATATTTGTTGTTGCCTTGCTTTTTTCGTGTATCTGCCTCTCCCTCTCTCTCATTATCTCTCTTTTGCTCTCGCTCAGCAAGGTCATTTTGTTTGACGTTTCATTTTATAGCTTTAACATCCCTCCACACACACACACATACACACACACAGGCACTTACACCGCAATCGTCTTCTTATAAACTTCAGCAAGCGATTGCTTATGAAAAATAAAGAAAGAAAAAAGAAAATGTTTTTCCACAGCCTCATGAGGCGGCGGCTGTCGAATCCGTTGCGTAGCTACGCGCTCGTGTACGTCTCTGTCTCTGTCTGTGTGTGTGTGCGAGGTAGATACAGATAGGCACATAAACAGACACACACACAGGCACAGACCCATCCAAATGGCACGCACGTGTAGGAAGCGTGTAAGCAGTACAGTAAAAGCTCAATAATTGAAACATTTAATAATACTAATTTGCCTAAAATTCCAATGCTCTTTAATAATTGAATTTAGCTGAAAGTTCAAGTCTATTTATGGTTTAATTGTGCTGGACTAAAAGGCAGCTGTGTTGATATTTTTAGGCATTCAAAATCTGTCATTAAATATTTAAAACAATGAGAAAGCTAATTAAATGTATTAAATTTTACAAAATTTGTATTTAAAACTTATTATTATTTCTGATTTTTTAAAGTGCATTTTATATTTATTTAATAAACAAAGTATTTATAGAAATTTTTGTTCTGCTCACTAATTTATTTTTCGGAATATTATAATATAGAATTTATATAGTACCGTTACAAAAAATTTTTTAAATATAATATTAGCAAGAAAATTAATTTCTTAAGTATAATTTTTAAATATTATATTATACTATAAAGTAAACTAAATTAACTGTTGTTAGGTTATTATATTAGAAAATTGTTAATTGTCAATATGAACGTCACATTTATGAGTCCTTACTATAGTATGTTCCAAGTAATTTTGTAAAATTATGCTTATATGATTTGTGAAATTCAATTTATTTTATACATTGTGCTTTTTATACTTTTTACATTTAAAAATTTTAATTATTAAATTGCCAAAAAATTTGAATGAACATTGTAAATTCAGTTTATGTTTTCATTAAAATGTCAGTTGCGCGTGTGCCTACTGTACAGGTTGGCTTGGCGTGCGTGCGTGTGTTGAGTGAGTGACAGTGTGCTCAAAGGTAGATGACATTATTTTGCAATGGCTGCCCTCAAATGTAGGCAATATGAATTGGTCGCTGAGCATGCGAAGCGCGCGCCCCCAAATGTAGGCAACATTTTTTTGATGCGCGCACACAGCGCAGCATACGACCGACGCGTGTGCCCTGAAAGGTAGGCAACAATATTTTGCGCGGCGATTATCGGCAAAATTACGCTGGCTGAGGCGTTAATCAGCAAACGCGGCAGACGCATTGCTTTGACACCTTTCATAAGTGAGTTGCTGTTGTTGTTGCGGTTGTTGTTGTTGTGCCTGGTTGCGGCTGCTGGTGGGCAACTTCCGCTGACCTAGTTTCAGCATACACACACACACACACAAACACGTTGAATAATTACGCGAGCAGTGCGATTGTGACTGAGACCGCGTTTTTGCCACTTAAACACTTGAGTGCACGAAGCACACGACTGCTGTCCGTCCCCTCTTTTGCTGCCACACCTGCGTGCACACCTGACCCCCTCACCCACCCCTCACGCTCTCACTCTTTCTCTCTTTTGAATGCCCTGAAACGTCTCGCTTCACATCAGTTCACACTTAGCTTGATTTAATTTCACTTACTTTTGCGTATGCCGTTAAAAAATGTGATGCGATTTTCTTGCTGTTGTTGATTGTTGTTGCTGTTGCCGCTGTTGATAGTATTGTTGATGCTGCTGCTGCTGCTGCCGTTCGTAGTGCCTTGGCCCGGCACTTCAATTGTTTCATAAGACACACAAGAACTCTGCTTTTCTTCGCTATTCTTCGCTTTGCTTTTCTATTTGTTTCTTTGCTTTCTCGGCTAGGCCAAAACTCAATGTTTGCTGCTGTTGCTGCTGTTGTTGTTGCTGTTGCGGCGGCTTTTTTGCTGTTGTTGTATTGTTTGATGACTGCGCATTACAATCGATAATCCCATGCACAAATGCAGCTCAGCGAAACGGCATTGGCGTAAATCCATTTTAATGAAACGCCGTAAGCCTCACAGATTATCCATTTAAATGATGTTTATTAGTTGATGCTGTCTGCAGTGCAATTTGTTGTAATGTTTGTTGCTACTGTTGTTGTTGGTGTTGCTATTCTGGTTGTTGCTGTTGTTGTTGTTGCTGTTATTGTTGTTATCGCTGCTGCACTGTCAGCAAACAACAACAACACGAGCATCGACAGCCGACGGGGCGTGGAGCTTTAGCCAAAAAGGAAAAAAAAAAATAAAAGAAAAAAAAACAACGCAGCATAAAAAGCTTCAAATTGAATTTTAAATTTCTGGCAGCAAAATTGTTCTGCTTTTACCGTTATTTGCTTTTTATATTTAATTTAATTTATTTAAGTTTTATTTCGTTAGATTTCGCTTTGAATTTTATTTGCATAGAAATTTGACTTTTTTATTTTGGATACCTGCACGTGCTTAGCATAAATTATATATATATATATATCTGTATTATTTGTGTATTATATATTTTTCACATTAACAATTCACACACACACACGCACACATACACAGACGTCGTATTTGCATGGCTTGGTATTGTGCTTGTGTTTGTTTTATACACAATTTTTGTAAAAAACTTTTTCGCATTGTATTTGGGGGCGAGGCGCACGTCGTTTTATTCGCTGCGTTCCACATGTATCCGACGACTGGAACTCCATGACTGACATTCCATACACAGCCGACATTTGGCCTGAGCCAAGCGCAAAACAGACAGCGGCCAGCAGCAGCAGCAGCAGCAGAGGCGGCAGTAGCAGCTGAAGCTTTGCTAAAGCTTTTGGCTGAGCGACTGGAAGGCGTCGCTGCTTGCTGCCATATTCCAGCTAGGCAAGTGCGTGAGTGTTGGTAAAGTTTGATTTTTAGTGGGCGCGAAGTTGATAACTGTCAATTCTGCCTGTGTGTGTGTGTGTGCCGTAATTATGACTGCGAAGGTCCACTTGGCCAGCGGGCATTGGATTGCTTTTGTGGCTGTGTGACCGGCGTTTCAGTTGATTTTTTTGTGTTTCTGTTGTTGCTGTTGCAAGTTGTCAAATGGCCGCTAAAATTGAAGAACATGGAGCGCTTTATGGCCAAGGACGATTGGCTTTAACTTATGGCCAATGTCAGGCGGCGTTTGTTTTGAAAGCGAAAGCCATTATTATTGGCCTGGCCGGGGCTGGCTGGGGCTGGAGCTGGGCTGGCTGTGCCTGTTCTGGCATTGCATGCCAAAGTTTTGGGGTCGTAATACAGTCAAACATGCAAACACGCACAGGCAACAACGTTGCCGCTGCCAGGCACGCGGGGGGCACACACACACACTCGTTTACCCCTGCACGGACATGGACAAGGTGAGGTCCTTGTCATTTAACTCACTTGCCAAGTTGACCTTTTGCCGTGTGTGTGCACTTCACAACAACGAAACAAGCAAACAACAACAACAACAACAACAACAACGAAAACATCAACTTTATGGCTAATACCCAAATGCCACGCCTTGAGCAAAAAAAAACAACGACAAGAAAATTAAGTACGCAAAGAAAATGTACCCCGCCACGTGCATGCTTGATGAGCTTATCAAGGCTCAAACTTATTGAATTTTAAATCGATACATTTCCGGTGTAGCCAATTAGTTTTGCTAATTGCATTGAATTAACCATGAGCCGTGCCATGTAATTACATTTCATGTACATACGCTCACCCACGTCTGCCGCATTACGCATACGCACCGAGATGCCGCAAGACAATGACCGAACTGGCTGATGATTTCCGCAAAACGAACTCGAAGCCAGAATCAATGCAATCGCCGTGCATATCTAATGCGAGCTTGTTTCATATGCATTATTTAGCTTATGGCTGTGCGTGTCGTATGCAATTCAGCTGAGATATTCATATCTAAGTGTATTGCTGCTGTTTTATGCATCGCCAAGGTGTGCCGCGACAAGGGCATTGAGAAAATATTCAGCCATTGCCTCTGCGGCATAGGATACAAGAATTTCTGAGTGGAATTAGCTCAAAATACCAATCTTAGTAGACAAATTTGATAATTGGCCCAAAAAGGCATAGATTGGGAGTAATTATATTAAATAAACAAATGAGTGCTCGACTGAGATATGCAATAAGAATCTTGCTGCTGATTTTTATACTCGTTCGAAAAGTGAAAGGAGTATATTGATTTTGTGCAAGGTTGTCTGTCTGTCTGTCTGTAAGAGCGCAAAACATTTCAAGGATTTTACAGCTGGAAACTTCATATGGAATATAGATATATATACTTGTTGGTACTCTCAATTACACAAATTGTTCAGCTTTTTAGATACGCCCACTGTGGGCGAGGCTAATTGGCAAATACTAGCTGTAGACTAAAAAAAACTTGGCATATAGCGTAGACAAATACCGTCCAAATATATATAGATAAATATTAAAAGATATACCAATTGCCATTGTGGGCGTGGCAATTGGGAAGAGGCTATAACTAGAAAAGTTTCGGAGCTAGGGCTCCATAATTTGACAATTGAATTGAAATTGGCTAAATTTAAGTTTGCAGCGCTCAAACTTTAGAAAATAAAAATTTATTGATTTGCCACGCCCTCAATAGGCATAGCTATATACACTAAATATTTTGCAAATGTCAAGTCAATTGGCTGGTGCTCATACAAAGGGAAAGAAAGAAAACTACGTAAACGAGCCTTAATATAGATACTGACATATTGATAATTATTGTCATATTTTTTACTAATAATTATATTATTATTTTAAAATATTTCATATACATTTTGAAATTGAATTAAGCAACTAATAATTATTTTGTTTTATTGATTACTTAATAAGTTATTTATATATGTTTATGAATACATTAATTTAAAAATGTTTATTTATGAATTTTTGAAGTTTTAGCTTCTAATTAGCCATATATAAAAATAAAAAATATATAAATATCTAAATGAATTAGTTAATTCATTAATTAAGCAAATAAATAAATTATTCATTAATTAAATAATTTATTTTTGTATATGACTTTTTAGAAGTTAAGACAACTTCAAAATTTGAAAAATGTTTTTATTACATTTTTTATATTATAAAATAAAACTTATAAAATAAAAAATTAAAAATATTTTTAAATTTAAATGCCTGTTTTGTACTTATAATTTTATAAAAAAATTTTCTAATTGAATTTAATTTTTTTGGCATTTTTGCCAAAACAGAAGAAAACTTTAAGCATTTTTCCAAGGGAACCAATTTCAAGGTATCCAAAGTTGAGTTTGGAATGGAAGTTAATCTAACTATATAATATATAAAAGCATTTGGCTTGACTTAAGACATCATAAGCCACTCAGATAACTGATTGTTTTCTTAAAACTTTGTGAAACTTTTGTTGTATTTTTCGTTCTGCTGCTGGTATTGCTTCTTCTTCTTCTTCTTTTGTGAATGTCTCCTTTTATTATTCATATCAATCATGAATGGAATGAATCATTCATTCATTGGTGGCAAAGTTCAAGTTTGCTTTTTTGGACAGGAACCACAAAAGATTAACATGCGCTCAGCCCGGATCGGCTCATACTTCTAGTCTTGCTTTGTGTGCATACACACACACACACACACACACACGCACACACACTGTGACACACATTCACATCTTTTTAAATTGTTGCACGCCTCATCCTAAGCAGTGGCCCCTTGAGCCTCACCCTGGGGGCAATCCTTGTGAAAGTTTAGCATAGCGCGCAAGAGGCGAAAGAGGCGTCCAAGAAGCGGCACAGAGGGGCCTAGCACTGGTGAGGGGCGGGGGATGGGTTGTTGCTTACAACAAAGGCAAATGCCTGGCATGCGTTTTTCACATTGTTCCATGCGGTTGAATAAACACAAGCCGTTACGAACGCACACACACACACACACACACACGCACATATACACTTATGCATTTTATGAGCTGCACATACACACACACACATTGACACACAGACACTTATTCGCTCGCTTGCCTCGACAGGCTTACAAAATAAACATTGCGGTATGTATTTTGTTTGTACACACTGCGTATACGTAATGTAAGGCCACTCATTTTGCCTACCCACCTGGCTGACTGTCAGTGGCCAACGACACACAAAAGATACCCACACACACACTTGCGCACACATCACGTATACACACTGCAGCAGAGCTCAGCAGCCCGGCAAACCATTGTGGCGAAATGATTTAACCCATATCTCAGTTCCAGTGCCAGGCCATAGATTGAACGTATTTAATGTTGATTCCAGGAAAACTATGTAAATTTAGTTGTTTAGAGCAAGAAAAACAAGGAACAAATATCTAAATATTCATTTATTATTTACAACTCACATTCGAAATAAGTTTTCTCCTGACATTAACGAGAATTTTGAATGTGAATTTTCCCGCTGGATTTAACCAAAAAGGGAATTTTGAATGTAAAATACAAGAATTTTGCGGAATCTGATTTTTTCTAGTAAAAATATAGTTTTCATCGAATATATAATATACATGCGCAGGAAGTTTCAAAAATGTTGAATATTCAAATAAAATTTAAATTAAAAATAAAATATATATTAAATATATATATATAAAAATTTGATGATATAAAAACAATTTTCGTAATACTTAAGTTTTTTGAAACGATAAAACTCTCGGAAAATTTGTAATTTTGTTAAATACCATAAGTAAATATAAGAATTAAGAAATTAAAGAACTTTAAACGTCAAATTTGTGCTCTTAAGTAATTTTTAAAATTTAAATAAAAAAGTGTAAATTTAAGAATATTTTTGTAACTTCAAATAATTTGCTGAATTTAAAAGAATTTTGAGTCTTAGCAAAGTTGTTATTTCATTATCATTTAAATTTTATATTTGAAAAATCTTTTTTTCCATAAATGTATTATTCCATTCTTAAATGAAATTCTTAAAAACGAATTAAAATTTAAAAGAAAAATAGATTTAATTTGCTTAAAATTCTTATATAACTTAAGAATTCATTTTAAATTAGATTTTTAAAGTTTTCAATTTTTTTTTTTATAAATTTTTATATATTACAAACTTATTTTATATTTAAATATATATTTGCAAATTGTTAACTAATTTTAAATTCAATTTTCAAAGTCTTCTCCTCGAGCAGCGCTTTAGTTATTGCCTTCACTCTTTAGAGCCAACTTGACTCTAATTCAACTTCTTTATATTTTCGTTTACATATTTAATGAAATTCTAGAAACTTTTATTATCAACTATTTGGCAGTAGATGAATTCAGGTAAACACATGTTCAACTGAAAGCCCTGAGCGTTTTGATGGGTTAAAAGTGAACTAATTTGCATAGACCGCATGGAACAATGCGCAGGCGGCTGCACGAGGAGGTAACAAAAAGATTCATTAGGGCCAATCAGTGCAAAGCGCGTCAGGCCGAGGGGTAGCAGGTGCTAAAGGGTAAGAGAAAGCAAAGGGGAAGGGCAGAGAGGGAAGGCAATATTGTGCCACGAGTCGCCCGAGTCCCCGCTGTGTGTGTAAACAGTTTTGTTGTTTGCCTTCTAAATACGCACGTTCTACTTTAAACAAAGCGAAGCGGACGCTCACACACATACATGTTACTCTGTTGTAAACAACATGCATGTATATGTATGCATGTGTGTGTGTGTGGCTGCATGTGTGTGCAAAACAAATTTAAACTTTACGCCCAAAGTTTATTTTTATGAGCAAAACTTTAAATAATGAAATTATCTGACAAGAACTTGAAGATGGGCAAAGCATTACACAAAGAGAGATGAGAGCAAGATTGAGAGAGAGAGAGAGAGAGAGAGACAGAGTTGTAGAGGGAGAGTGCAAAAAAAATGAACTGTACAAGAGCGTAAGCAGTGCGACTCTGTATGTGTGTGTCCATGCGTGTGCTTGAGATCTTAGTCGTCTCATGCACACTCGCACAAACACACATATATGGGAGCAAACGTTTATCTGTTATTGTTGCCTTCATCAGCCAATCAATGGGCGTAATTTATGCCGTTATTTATCCCAAACTTCGTTTCGTACCTTCTCGTTTGCGTTATCAAATATTTATTTACACTTGAGCTATAATAATTCATTGATGCATTGAATGCCAGGCACAGGCTCGCACCCATACGCACGCACACGCACAAGCACAAGCACACACACGCTTGGTAATCGGTCTCGGGCATGACCCGGCAACGTAAACGTCAGGACTAACCTTTGCCCGTTGTCCTTCAATGGCGCCGTCGCTGTGAAAGCAACAGCTGTGCGCGTTCTCTTTACTCTCACTCTCTCGCGCGGGCTCTCTCTTTCTCGCCTCTCTCTCTTTCTCTCAATACATATTCCCTGTGCTTTCCATTGTGCTTTTCGGCAAGAACCAAGCGTACTTCCAGTTTCGAATTCGTAGGTTGGAAAAAGCTTCGTTATCAAAGCTTCTTAAATGTAGAGAGAATCGCGCAGGTATTGTCTAAGTGACGAGGGCTGTATTATAAGTTGGCTATTTTTAATTTTGACATTTTTTAGCTAAGGAATTTTATTTAAATATTCCGTTGATTATACCATAAAATGTTAACATAAATCAAGATCTCCTAAAATTTGTTTTTGTTTTTGAATATTAATTAACAGAAGCTAAAAACATATTGTCTTAAATCTGTATATATATGTGATATACTAATATATGAGTTGGTCATTTAATTTTAATACTAATATACGTAAAATAAATTTTGAGTTGCGAAGATTCTACTAATTCTTGGCAATGCTATGGGAAGTTATATTTTCTGGCACTTTAAGAACTTCCATTTCGGTTTTTATAACCGCTCTGTAAAGCATATCACATATATATTTCTATATAACTGTATTTATCTATGTACTTTAAGAATTTCAAAGTGTTTTCAACTAGTCTTTACTGTTACGTAGAAGTCTATTGAAAGTTTGTGTTGGGAAAACTTATTAGATTTTGTATATATATATATATATATATATATATAAACGGATTAAGTTATTATATATCATATAATTGTCATATATATTAAAATATATAAATATAATATTTGTATGACAAAACCCTTGCTTCTTTTCAAAATATCTTAACTACAGGCAGCAAATATTATATTTATTATTATTAGATCAATTTCTAGCTATATAGAAATCGCTACTCTTTTATGTCTATTATACATAGATTCAAAAACATTATCTCTTTTAAACAAATCAGTTTCCCTGAAAAAATTGTATTGATCCTCTTCGCCATCGATTTGTTTTTTTTTTTCTTTCAGTTGTAATATTTTTAAATTAATGTTAAAAGCTTCGAAATACACTTTTAAACTTAAAATATATGCTCTGATCATGCTGAGTTTGTGTTGTAAATAAGATTTTCAAAATGCACAAGAAAACTTCTAAGAACATTGACGTGATTAGAGATATAGTTAAATTTGCGTGCGACTTATGGAACACAATTTAGTCGTCAAACTCGAACAAGGGTTTGCCATTGCTATCCCAGCTATTTTTGCACTTCTTGAAGGCACAGACCAGATAAAGCGCTAAATGGGAGAGAGATACAAATGAGATATATAGTATATAGATATATAGATTAGATGCTCACTTGTTGCTTCCCATTCGTTTTTGGAGAGCGTACCCAGGGGTCTGCCTCGCTGTGTGCCTAGTAGGCGACGCACATGTTCGAATTGTTCGCCGGTGCTGTAGCGATGAGCTTGTATTGATTCCAGGCCAGACATGCGCTGTAGCAGCTGTCGGCCCTGGGGCAGTGTCTCCTTGAAATAGTCGGCGAAGGTGCTGCGTCTAACCAGCTGCAATCCGTGACGGCGACCTAGTTTAATGAGCGTAGGGAAATGTACTAAGAACTCGGGGCAATCAACAACGCCTTCCAGATGAAATTGATATTTGGCACCGAATAGCGGCAACGTCTCCGTATCGCATTCAAATTCAATGTTATAGACATCGTTGCCGAAGCTGCGAGCGTTCGGTCCAGCTGCTTTTAATCTCCTAATAATCTCGTAGGCATCAGGTATGGTGGCTATAAAATAACCACCTGGCTGCAGGCACTCGGCTGCATTACGGATCATGCAATCTGCCTGCTGTAGCGACTCGAAGCAATAGTGAAAGGCAAACTGGCACGAGACCAAATTCAGTTGCAGCGATGCATCCTTATACCGTTCCCTTAGCCGAACCATTGTCGAGTCGCAGGCAAAGAATTCAGCTGTGAATTTATGTCCGAATTTTGATTTTTCTGCTCGCTGCAAAATGTCCTGATAGCGACGTTGACATTGCTCCACAGATACCTCCGCGATGTCTGTGCATATTAGATGGGATATGAATGCCTTGTCCCATTTGAGTAGATCGCCGCCCTTGCCGCAGCACATGTCCAGCACGCGTAGAGCATCGCCAACCCGTTTTTGATGCTTGATTAAGGCCATATATTCATTAATTAACTGACTCTTGATCCAATTGTTGAAGTTCCGCATAAAAAAGATTTTCGACTTGTTTCGCTCCTTGAGTCCGGCTTCCTTTAACTCGTTATAATGATGTGCCACAACATGTGTGTTTGCTGCTCCACTTGCCTCACCATCAGCATCAGCGTCAGCCTCGGCATCGGCCTCGACGTCTGGATCAGTCCCAACATCTGCTTCATCTTTCTCCAATCGCCTTCGGTTAGCTGCTGAGTGCTCTATTGCTATTGCACTAGTTTTTCCATTGGTATCTTCGCTGTCCTCATCGTCTGACAATTTGGTTGACGCAAATTGTTCATCTGTTGTACTCTGTTCATAATTTATACTCATTTTAAGATTAGCACGCCGAATGCAAATAAATATAGCCGCCGCTTAGTAATGGAAAGTTTGGCTGCGATATTTATCAACAGCTGTTCAAACATTAAGGCTACTTATCGATAGGTAGCGGTGCGACAAATTGAAATATGTTGTCAAAAGTGTGTAAAACAAAAAAGGTTGTCAATTTATTGTAGCTAAAAAGTTGCCAAGTACATGACCGCGTTATTAAATGATAAATTTGTATACATATATAGATAATGCTCTCGGTATATTTATAACATAATAACCATAGCATATATTATGATCATGCTATCTAATATACACTGTATGCGTAAATCATGTAGTTGTGACGTCAGTAACATAAAAAACTTTTACTTCATCCTGCGTTACCTCGTATATTTTAAATATCGTTGTTTAACATGCGGTAAAAAAACCAAAATATTGTTTTTAATGCAGTTCCGTGCGCTCCACCGTATTGCTAACAAGTTTTTGTTTATAAATAAAAGCGCTACAGCGCTCCACACCCGCAGCATGGCCTGCAGTAGATACGAATATGTTAAATCGTACGAACAAGATGATAAAATATTACCAAATGTTTGGATTGTGATACGCATCGATGGCAAAAAATTTCACAAATTCGCCAACGCGCACAAATTTGAAAAGCCCAACGACGAAAATGGTGAGGATTGTATAAATAATTAGAACTAAATAAAATAACTAATTAAACATGTTGTATGCAGCGTTGAATGTGATGAATGCGGCTGGCATTGCTGTTATGGAGGAGTTTCGGGATATTGTTCTCGGCTATGGCCAGAGCGATGAGTATTCATTCGTCTTTCGCAAGGATACGTCAGCATTTAAGCGACGCGCTGCCAAGCTGCTTAGCTATGTGACGAGCATGTTTACCAGCAGCTATGTGCTGAGTTGGTCGCAATGGATGCAGCAACCTCTGAACTATGCGCCCTGCTTTGATGGCCGTGTTGTGCTCTATCCCTCGGATGAGAATCTGCGCGATTATTTGAGCTGGCGACAAGCGGATGTTCATGTGAACAATCTGTATAATACTGCGTTTTGGAAGCTTGTATTAGAGTCGGGTCTAACTAATCAACAGGCCGAGGAGCGGTTACGCGGCACATTCTCTGCCGATAAAAATGAGTTGCTCTTCCAGGAGTTTGGCATCAATTACAACACTTTGCCTGCGATGTATAGAAAGGGCACGATATTGTTGCGCAAGCGTGTGGTGCTGCCCACGCAGGACGAGCAGGACAAGGGCAGGCAGGCAATAGTGCCCATACATGAGGATTTAATTGGCAATGAGTTCTGGAAGCAGCATACCGAGATTCTAGGCAAATATGTGCCAGGCAAACATGTTCTAAACAGTTTAAATGGACAGCTTGAAAAGCAGCTAGCAAAACAGCTGGAGAAGCAGGCAACAATAGCGGGGATTTGACTTATGACAATAGTTTAATTACAATTATTAAAAATTACATTAAGCGCAAAGCAAATAAACTCGTTCGTTTAGTAGTCATCGTCGTCATCATCATCGTCGTCCTCACTGGGTTTGCTCACAAAGCTGCCATTTCCGCCTCCACCTCCACTTGCATCCTTATCCAATTGCGCGGGTCGCTGGATTAGCGCATTGCTCTGTTGTACAGCAGCTGCCTGCATGCTCATCCATTGTTGTTGCTCTTCGCGTGCCTGCTCCTCACGCGCCTTGGCGAACAGCTCCTGTTGTTGGCGCAGGAGCTCCTCCTCTGGTATGCCCAAATTCTCTAAGCGTGTGCTCTGTCTACGTCGCTTGGCGGCCACCTCTTTGCAATCGTGTAGCACAGCCTCGGCCTCCTGTTTGTAGTCGCGAAAGCCTAGGCGATCGAGTGCCTCGAGCACATGTTCAGCATTGATAGTTTTCTTGCTCCGCTGATTACACACATCATTTGCCTCTGAGCTGATCAGGTGTATGAATTCGGAGCAGCAATTGAGAATCAGTTCGCGACTTTCGTTTGCAACGCGTACTGTGGGCACCAGCTCTTTGATTATTTTATTAATGCTGGCCCTTGGCAATGTTAGCTCATCGTCTTCAGCATTGGGCGGCAAAAGCTCCTCCTGTGGATTTGACATTGCGTGCACGTAAAAAATGTAAACAAAACCGCTATGAACGAAAAATAAATAACAACGATGCTGCTGCTTCTTGCTTGTAGCATTGACAGTGTTGTAAAATGAGTGACATACACGCACATGCTTATCGATAGTGTCATATTATCGAAAAATTATCGACAGCGAAACATATGTTTAAAAGGCAACATTTATTTATTGCTAAGTCAACAAACCAGAATTTTGAAACAACAATATGGGCGATTATGATTCTGATGATGAAAAATCACAAGTGGAGAAGCTGCGCTACGCCAAAGTGCCGCGTGGCATGTTTGTAAGCGGTTGGGATGATGATACCGATGAACTTATCGAGGAGGACAAAAATCCACAAGGTAAAAAATTAAGCTGAATTTTGTTTAAATAAAACTAACTAAATGCAATGATCAGCCAGCATTGAACGCATGATATTGTGGGCTGTGAGCGAGAATCGTATTAGTGAGGTGCGCGAAATACTACAACTGGATGCAGACACCGTCAACGCAAAGGACAATGATGGATACACACCGCTGCATCGTGCCTGCTACAACAACTTCTTAGATATTGCAAGACTCTTGCTCCAGTATCAGGCTAACCCTAATGCCCGCACCGAGCTGGGCTGGACCCCATTACACTCAGCCTGCAAATGGAGTCATGCTGATAGTGTACAGCTGCTGTTGCAATTCGGCGCTGATGTGAATGCCGAATCGGATGGACAGCAAACGCCGTTGCATGTAACAGCCACCGTTTCGAATTGCAGGAATACGGCAACTGTGCTGCTCATGGATCGCAATATACAGCCGCGCAAGGAGAACAATACAGAAGAAACAGCAGCTATTATAGCACGTCGTACGGGCATGAGCTATTTCATCTTTGAAATTGCCGAAGAGGCCTACGATTGCAACACAGGATTGATTGACTGAAATGTCATTTACATATTTATTAAATATAATACTTAATGTTAGTTTATAAATTAGGAGTTGTTTGTTTAGCTGGCTGGTGCTGGTGTGCGCACAAAATGCTCATAGAATGATTTTGTATAGTTGACCATTTCATCTTGCATGGCAGCGGGCACAAAATACGGATTACCTTGGCCGCCTTCAATGGTCCCTTTGGCGGTGTAGCGCATATAACTAGATACGGTTGTCTCTGGTGGCAGCACAGCTCCATCTTCGATCACACAGCAATCCTTGAGCGTACAGCGACGACCCTATAATCAAAACGTATCCAATATAAATACGGTAAATCAGACGTTGATAGGCTGACTCACAATGATGGCATCTTTGCCAATGTACACAAAAGAACCAACGTTAGCCGCTGATACGACAGCGCCGTCGCCTATGTAGACATGATCTCCTATGTGCATCGGAAAGAAGGCGATGCCTTTGCTAAATTGTTTGTAGGGCGGTCGTATCACAGAGTTCTTGCTTATCACACAATAACGTCCAGTTCGCACATTGGCTAGATCGCCACGTATTATGGCGCCGCTTTGTACAATCACCTTGCCATTGAGCACAATATTCTGGGAGCCACAGAGCACCGTATGGCGGCTCACCTTGTTACCTGATGCCTGAGATGAGGTCATCAAAAGAAAGTATTTAATTAAATTTTAAATATAAATTAAAATTTAAATATATGGCATAATAGTATTCACCGTTTCTACATATTCATCTTTGCTGTAATATGTATCCGGTATTTCCATGTTTGTAAATAATGTGATATAGCCAAATTTTCTGATTTTCAATTATTTTGTTTGCGTTTGCAGTTAATGCAGCTCAGCTGTTAATTACATCGATAGTTGGTCTATCGATATAACAGTTTCTTAGAATATACAGCGCTGCCAACTTTAGTACAAGCACGATGTTAACAGATCTTTAAAATTAAATAGAATTCTGAAGAATGACTTATACACATGCCCATAAAACATAAATAAAAATATATATATATATTTAATAGACATAATAGCAAAAATTCCCTTAATTTTTATAATAACGTTAAGCCTTGTATCAGCTGGCCACTGACAATTTTTTGTCTCGCGTTGCCAACCACTGCTAACTCACTGTTAATTTCGCACGAACTGTTAAACAGCATTTGAAATATTTTTATGTTCATATTTACATATTTATATTTAAAGTATTTCTTTCCATTTATTTTCGTTAATGAGATGTATGCTATTGCTTACTTGTATGCAATTAGTGAATGCGGGTGCATGCCAAATGCAGGTGTTTAGCCCATGTTTAACCCTGAACTTTGCAAGCAGTTGCCAACAATTATATTTGCTGCTGTTGTTGTTGTTGCTGTTATTGTTGTTGTTGGTAGATCGTCTGCTAATAATATGAAACAAAAAGTATGCACATCGATTTCTAGATAAATAATTGCAACTGACAGCTGGTGGAATTGACCTCCGGCATGGCAAAAGTTTTAGTTTTTCAACTTTGTTGGCTTCAATGATGTTCCAATTAAATTGCTCTGTTTTTATTAATAATCGAGTCTGCCCGGCCCCTCCACTGGCCTTCAGTTCGGACTGCACGCTTGAATACCCAATACCCAATGCCCAAGTGCCCTCCAGCAAGCAGCAGCAGCTCACTGGCCACATTCGCTAATTGGCAAGCAAAGAGCTCTAATGCCCGGTTCTGCATGCAAAGAACACTCGTAGCCATATTTATGGTAATCCATTATGATATGGCCCACCTCTACAAATAATAATAGTAATAATAATACGGCATATTGTTTGGTGCATGTAAATGAATTTGCTTTGCCATTTCGGTGCGGGGCTTTGCTTCGAAAGCCATTAGACATTCAACGGCTGCTCGGTTGGTCGGCTGCTTGGGTCGACCTTACCAATAATTTATTTATTTTTTGGCCAGTTGACCATTTGAACTTTTTGGCTAATTTATTTACAACAACAACAACGGGAATGAATAGAGAGGCAATTACCAGCGAACAAAAATTGAAACTGAATCTTGGCGATCTTTGTAGATCCGCCGCCAGTTGAAGGCTTTGAGGTTTGCACCTTTGGGCTAGGGTCAATAAACTTCAACTTGAAACCTGCTAAAGGTTAGAAGCAGCTGCTCATGTTAAACATTTAATTGAAAAGCAAATGCAAGCACAAACAAGCGAACAAACCAACAATTGCTCAGATGATTAAACAAATAAGCAAATGATTCGAATTTGTTTGGCTCTTGAGAAAGTTTGTGTTTGTTTTCGTACTTAAGAGTATTTGCTAAGCATTACTTGAGAGCTATCAATGGGTTTGCCGTAGAACGCTGAATAGAATATACTGTATGTATATGCATATTTATATATATGTATATGTATATATAGTGCTAAAAGTCGAGAGAGGATATGAAAGAGATGGAGAGCGACATATAGCTATCTCGCTATAAAGAGAGATGGAAAGGAAATAAGCTAGATCGAGTAAGATCTAGTTCTAGGAATTAGAGCTGAATGCTTAACAATTATTATCAGAAATATAATTATATAAAAATCCGCCAAATTCTAAATATCTGCTGCTTGAAGAAGACGCTAGAAAGATAGACATACGAAACTAAAGCGAAAATGTTCCAAGTTTCCAAACTGCTTCACATTGATCGATCGAACAGGATAAACAGTTTCGTACGCGGTTTGCCTAATACTCAAGTTAATTAAGTATTTATATAGTATTCAGTGTTAATGTTGAGTTAGTCTTTGGAGCATCTTTAGATTGTTGAAATCCAACACCGACAACAAACACGAAATATTACATTGATAGCTGCCACAGCTCGACCTTGACCATGCCGCAGCCAAGCATTGAATGCTGCCAATCTCTCTGGTGGCATCTATGTAAATATTTACAAAAGCCAGCGCAGCGATGGCCTTGCAGATAGCTATTGTTGTTGCCATTGCTGCTGTTGTTGCTGCCATCCATATTATTAAATGCCGAAAAGAGCTAATCAAGATTTAAACACACGCACTGCACATCCGCCTGGGCATCTCTATCCAAACCAATTCTGCCAATCGCACGATCTATTTGCTATTGAAGTTGATTTTTATTATTATTATCTTTTTATTATTGTTGTTGATGTTGTTGTGGTGGTGAGCGTGTGCACAACTTCAGTTTGTTTGTTGTTATTGTTTTTAGCTGTTGATTTTGAGCGTTTTAATCGATTTTTCAAGTTGCCGCGAGGCACAAACTGAAGTGCGCCCAGAGCCAAAGGCAGAAAATAGAAAAAATTATTAAAAAAGATTATAAATAAGCACACGATTAATAAAATTTTGAATCAATGATTGGTAGCTGCAGCGAAAGCTTATAAAAATATATGCAAAAAAGCAATTAAAAGCGATTAAAAGAATATATTAAAAACTTGAAAAATTCTAAAAAAAAAAATGTTTTAAAAAACAATTAATTATTTTTCGCAAGCATTAAAACTCTTATTATAAAATTGCAAATGTCGCATTGAGAATAATGCAAGGAAAAAACCATTTAACAACAATTCGAATTAACTAATTAGTGATTGCAACTAAAAATTAAGAAAATTGTTTCAATGAATTCTATTGCGCACAAGGTGAGGCGTCGCAAGTCGTAAACTGCGGGCAGGCAACAATTGCATTTGATATTTTCACTTTTTTGCATGCAACGGCAGCAGGCAAACAACAAGCAACAAGTTTGTTGTCTAGGTCTTTTGTTTTCAAGCAGTAATCAATCGTTTCTATTGTAATTGACATTAGCTAAGTAGATCATATTAAAAAGTTATCAAGTTTTAGTAATGTAGTTTATATATCTCCTATGAATTGTTCTTACAATTATAAATCAATTAAAATATAAAACAAGTAAGCAAGTTATGGTTGAAGTGCCTGCCCAGGAGATACCCTGAACTCAGTCCTATCTGTGATTTAAAGAGAAATACTAACTCACATTAGGATACCAAGATTCGAACCAGCATCGCCTACGCAACGCAAATAATTCTTGAAGTGCATTAAGTATTGGTTTAAAAATATATCAAATATACGTATATAATAAATATAGGTATAAATATTAATATATTAATTGTTTCAAATTTATTATTTTTTTATTTTTATCTGACTTTGTACTACATTTTTATTCATTAGACATTTTTTATTTTTAAAAAGAGAAAATCGTCATAAATTCAATTTGTAATACATAAATACATTATTTAGCAAACAACATTTGCCAATGTTATTATTTTTGTCATTTAATACATTAAATATAATTCTGTATATAAAACATTTATATATTCTTTTTTTTCAATATTTTCTTAAATATAAATATATATACATGTGCAAAAATATTATGTTATTAAATTGAGAAGAGATTCTCTGACTATGACAAACACTAAACACACAAATAACTTAACTATATCTCAAAGAGGTATATAAAATAAATGCTCTTAAATATTATATAACTAACTAACAATTTTAAAGAGAACATTATCGTTAATGATAATTACCATTATTATCATGAACATCAAATATAATTATTTCGCTAATGAACATTTCGACAAACTTCATTATTATAATAAAAGTTAAACAAATAAAACTTAGATATATATTTATTATACAAAAAATATATATATTTTTAAACAAATACAAAATTTATTAAATAAATACAAATTATTTAAACTTAAACAATATAACAAAAAACTTAAATTTATTCACCATTTGCACTGAACCACACAACGACTGACCTAGTCCAGGTCATGAACTTGACTGATCGTCCACAGCCGCTGCTGCGCCCTTTTATACCCAAAAGTCA
This sequence comes from Drosophila hydei, assembly GCF_003285905.1. Classification (NCBI taxonomy): domain Eukaryota; kingdom Metazoa; phylum Arthropoda; class Insecta; order Diptera; family Drosophilidae; genus Drosophila; species Drosophila hydei. The sequence goes on from NW_022045829.1 coordinate 1,626,629, forward strand.
CTCAAAAGGCAACTGCAGCAGAGCTCCTGAGCCCTTTTTGAGTGAGAGTTTACACTCACTTTGAATTAAGTTTGAAGCTGTTTGAAGCGAACGGGCAGCTATTCACACATAGTCTGTCATTCTTTTCGGGAATATATGTGCCGTACATATGTATACATATATAAATATATATATACATATGCATATATATATATGTAGATATATATGTATATATATATATACAAAATTTCTCAGCTGATTTCTTATAAATATTAGTGTATTATATATACATAAATATAGACACGGATGGATGGACAGAAGGACAGACTGACAGACAGCCGAACCGGCCTCAATCGGCTTGGCTTGTCATCCTGATCAAGTATATATATTTTACTCTTGCTGCCTGCTAAATACATTTAAACAAAGCTTTTATACCCTGATTTCTCATTTTCAATGGGATCGGGTTATAAATATAACATAGATCCTCACTAATTGTTTTTTATATATATAATTTAAGAATTTTAAAAACATTTAGAAAAATTTTTATAAAAATGAATATAAAAATAGGTTTAATTTGATTTCCAAATATTAATCTATACTTTAGCGATAGATATGATAGATATTATTTACTATATACATTTTGCTCTCCTACTTTTATTCTATATCAAAGTTTTTTTTCACATTTTCAAATACATACTTATTAAAATACATTTCTTTCTTTTCAGTTTTCAGTTTATTTTAATTCTTGCTGTTAAATTATTTATAAGACATGATTTTCAAAATATATCTACAATTTTCTTCCAGCCCTGCTTAATATGACTCAACGCACGACGCGATGCATTTTCAAATATTAATTTTCATTTTCCACTCACTTGTACCTGATAATGTTCAAATCATGTGGCATTCAGGGCCGTCGGGAAAAAACTCGGAAGTAATCGATGTGAATGTCAATTACACGCAATGTGGAAACGACATAAGTAAACGAGAGAATGCGTATACGCCATGTAAGCGCTGTCATATCAGTTTGCCTTGGTTTCTCAGCTCGTACAAAATTGTCGACTGCGCGCAAATTAAATTCATGAACTTCAAATACAGACTCGAAATCGAAATCGGAATCAAATTCGAAAATCTAATGCTAACTGTTGCCAGAGCGTATTACGCGGCATGCATGCGACGAGGACAGGCCTCTACGCACCTCCCCCCTTACATGGCACAGTGGCTACCCCCTTTAGACTGAACGCCTCTAACAACTCATGCTATTCAATACACTGCTATAGAGTATATTAACTTTGTGGTTAGAGTAGGAAGAGGATAACTGAAAGATTTAATATTAGGCGATAGAAGATTATATGATATATGATATATGATATATGATATATGATATATGATATATGATATATGATATATGATATATGATATATGATATATGATATATGATATATGATATATGATATATGATATATGATATATGATATATGATATATGATATATGATATATGATATATGATATATGATATATGATATATGATATATGATATATGATATATGATATATGATATATGTGATATATAAGAGATCCTAGATATATGATAAGAGTTGGGTAAAGTTTCTTTAGTCTAAAAACTTTTTGCTCTAATTCCTTCAGATGTTTATCTAATATGTGAATATGTCGACTATATAATTGATTATATGCATATGCACTTACATATTATGACTCTACTTTTTGATATTATAAAGTATGATAAAGTATTCGGCAGTTGCTTTGATTAGAGCATGCGCAATTCGTTCTGCATACGCTTGACTTTCCCTTTTGTGTTTTGATTTTGGTTTTGGCTTTGGCCGCGTCGCTCAGTGCCCGCCGCCCGACCAAGGTCAAGTACACGACGATAAATGTGTTTTATATTGTTTCTTACATTAGTAGCGAAGTTTTTGTTTAATTAATTTTTAATATTTTCGCTGCGCAAGTGACTCCGCGCCGCTGTGCTGATGTGACAAGCGGCACGCAACTTGGGCGTTGTTCGCTGCTAAATGGTGCGCCTGCCACCTTTGCCCGCTGTGAGGTGTCTGCAACTTGACCATGATGGGATTATGAGTCTAACAAGTGAGTAGTCTAATTCATTATATAATGTCGCAACATCCAAAGTTTATTAGCTTTAGCTTTATGGTGAAGAGGCAATTGAGCTGTGCCTCTTCAGCTTGTTTTTGTGAAAGTAGTTCGAACAGCTTTACATTCTGCAAACTGTAACTAGCTTTTTGCTAGCTTTAGCTATTTTCAACTATATCTAACTCTCATTCGTTACATAATTATTTCTAATGCATATAAAGTTTTCAATCAGATCTTCTGGATTAGCAGCAATAGTCGAGTCTATAGAGCTTTGTTCGTCTGCCCAACTTTCGCTCCTTCCATTTGTATATTCATTGAAGTGAGAACCTATAGAAACTAAACTTACATAGGCTTCAATATTCTACATTCTCAAACTTGCTCAAATGATCAATAAGTTTTGCCATTTTTCGATATTAATTCTAATTTATATGAACATACCTCGCATATTATAAGTCATAGAGTTTACACACTTGTCATATATGACCTACTAGAAATTGCGAAAATAATATTATATCCCATATGAAGATGGTAAGTGGAGGTTTCTTAGCAGCAGCAGCGAGAATCGGAGCTCACAGTATCTTATAGTCAGGCACTCCCTGCAAGAGCATTGCATTGAATAAGCTATTCAAGGAATTGATAAACAATTTTATTTACTGAACTAGCTAAATAAAGCTAGTTCGTTCATCTTCCTGATATTATATTGCTTATTCACAAAATTCGTAGATGTCAAAACATGCCCGTTTCTGGCAGTGAATTGTAAATTGTCGGTCAGCCTTCACACCCACGATTTGTTGCCCTTGTTGCTTATGACTGAAGAAATTCCCATGATCGTACAGCGGTTGCTACTCGTCTTATCTGAATATTGAAACACGCGTCGAATGGCGAAGCGAAATAAAAATCGAAAATGAATGGAAAAAATTGTTTTCCAATTAGGCACCCACAATGAAAAATCAGCTAACAACTTCCTAGCCAAATGTGTGCTCGAGGCAACCTTCGAGTCGGCTGGCCATAATAAGCCGGGCCAATGCTCCACATAAATGGTAGCTATTTTACCAGCAGCTAACAGCATGAAGTGCAAAGCGTGTTTGCAACAATTCATGGCACCTGAGACCTGACACATACGCAACTTAATTGTCAATCATTGTCAATCAGAGCTCGGGCCACCCAAGCAACAAACATTTCGACAATGACACTGAGAGCGACAAAGAAACCTTTTAAAGTTCACTCAACTTCAAAGCTGAAGAGATTTAATTGGTAGCAGACACAGTACAAATGTTTATACATATCTCTGATTATATGAGCATATACTGTTCATAATTATATCTCTGATTATATGGGCATATACTGTTTATAATTATGTTTTGTATACCCTGTAATTCTGTGCTCAATTTGCGTGCAAAGTCTGCATTCATATATAAGACTCATAATTGATGGGCTTGAGCTTGAGTTTGTTTTTCTTATTATTTATATAGATATATATATTTATATATATATATATATATATATATAAGTTAACTTATAACACTTAGTTAGCTTATAACACTTAATATAAGGTATTATTCAACACTTATTATCGGGTGCTAGACAAGTTAAGGAACAGCCCTGGCAAGAGCAACTCTACTTACGCCGGTGAGGCTATGATTTGTAAAAATATAGATTAGTCTCGTGTTTTAACTCGTACTGATAGGACATGCTAAAAATTGGTGTCATATAAGTAAAACTAAAAATAGTGAATATAATAAGAAAAACCAATAAAATTAACTGTTTCGATTATTCAAAAAAGAACAATTAAAAGCAGGGTTAAAAAGCGTTCTTCCAGTAAACCGCTTAAATAAATATTCACTCCGTCATTTGCTCGTTAAATGGCTTATTTCATTGTCTGAGCCCGAGGCCAGCAATAAGAGGCACAGTCGCCTCTCAACCTAACTTTCAGTCACCACAGGACTGGAAAACATATAATTGGCGCCCAACTAGTGGTCGGACTCCACAACCAACAACAATTAAGACAGCAGCGCGGGAGCTGCAATTGACAGATCTTATAAAGGGATTTTTTTTTTTTTTTTGTTTTGTGTTAGTTGAATCTTGTAAGTGGATACTCTAGCCAAAATTTTTCTTCAAACACAAAAAGTGTTAAAATTTATTTTATAAAAAAATAGCTAGGACTAGCGAGTATTTTATATTGCAATTGCATGTAAAAAAAAAAAAAAAATTAATGATCAGAACCAAGTGAGAGTGACTACTTTGGGAATTTTAGTGGCAGCAATTGATCATTCAGATCGTCAATAAAATTACATTGTGTTACTTTCTGTGTGTCTGAAGTTGTGCATGCAGTTCTCGTAGTTCAGAACTGCGACGTAATTCGACCCATCTTCTGACGGCCCGTTTTATTTTTCGCGACCACTGACCTGCGCATGTCTCGGTTCAACCAATAGAGAAACCCTCGCAGGCAGTCTAGCGACTCAGATTCCGACTGTGCAGTTCTCCCACCATCAGGTAGAATGGATGTAGATCAGCTTACGGAAGTAATAAGGACGGCTATCAGCAAAGCTTTAGCCGAACAGGCTGCTGTAAACCAGCAGAGGGAGCATGCATTGACTCAAAGAATTAATGAGTTAGCTGAACAAATAGCAGATGCATCCCCATTAGTTAGAAGTTCTTTTTTGAAAATGCTGAAGACCAGACAAAAGGCCTTTGCAGACCCAGACGAGACGTTGCCGTATAACACATCAGTCGTGGCTACCATTAGGACCATAGATGAGCAACCGATCTATACCAAGCTTTACCCATATCCAATGGGAGCGGCTGATTTCGTTAATAAAGAAATCAAAGATCTACTAAAGAATGATATAATTCAAAAGTCCGTCTCTCCCTACAATAACCCAATATGGGTAGTAGACAAGAAGGGCACTTATGAAGCGGGCAATAGGAAAATGAGGTTGGTAATGGACTTTCGTAAACTTAACGAAAAAACCGTGCCGGACAAATACCCTATGCCAAATATATCAATGATATTGGGGAATTTGGGGAGAGCCAAATTCTTTTCAACATTAGACCTCAAGTCTGGTTATCACCAGATCATACTCGCTGAACGCGACCGTGAAAAAACCTCTTTCTCTGTGAACGGGGGGAAATACGAGTTCAAAAGACTCCCCTTTGGATTAAAGAATGCAGCAAGCATTTTTCAAAGAACCATCGACGACATACTGCGAGAGCAGATTGGCAAATTTTGCTATGTTGATGTCAATGACGTAATCATCTTTTCAGAAGATGAGGAATCCCACATTAAACACGTGGATCGGGTCCTAAAAAGCTTATACAAAGCAAACATGAGGGTCTCCGTCAAAAAGTCACGTTTTTTTAAGAAAAGCGTGAACTTTCTTGGTTTCGTAGTCACCAGCACTGGCACCACGACGGATCCTGAAAAGGTTAGGGCAATACAGGAGTATCCAGAACCAAAAACGCTGTTCGAGGTTAGATCATTTCTAGGCCTCGCAAGTTATTACAGATGTTTCATTAGGGACTTCGCCGCAATAGCAAGACCCATCTCGAATATCCTGAAGGGTGAAAATGGAACAGTCAGTAAGCATAGGTCCAGAAATATAAAGGTTCAATTCTCTGAAGTGCAGCAGAGGGCATTTCAGAAGTTGCGCGATATTTTGTCATCCGAGAATGTAATGCTCAGGTACCCCGATTTTAAGAAGCCATTCGATCTAACGACCGATGCTTCGGCTCACGGCATAGGTGCAGTTTTGTCTCAAGAGGGTCGTCCTATAACAATGATTTCAAGAACATTGAAGGACAGTGAGGTTAACTATGCAACCAATGAGAGAGAGTTATTGGCCATTGTATGGTCACTTGCCAAATTAAGGCACTATTTGTATGGGGTGAAAGACATTAATATCTTCACTGACCATCAACCCTTGACCTTCGCAGTTTCGGAATCTAATCCAAATGCGAAAATCAAAAGGTGGAAAGCGCGCATTGACGAGTCTAATGCACGTATCTTCTATAAACCTGGCAAGGACAATCTGGTTGCGGATGCCTTGTCAAGACAGCAGCTCAACGCTATAAATGAGCAAGAAATTGAGTCCTGCGCAGCAACGATCCACAGTGAGGTATCTCTCACCAACACCATTGAGACGACAGACAAACCCTTGAACTGTTTTCAAAACCAGATAGTGCTAGAAGAGGCGCGTTTCCCCTTAAAACGAAGTTTTATTCTTTTTGGAAATAAGAAACGCTACTTGATCAGCTATACATGCGTCGAATCGCTGCTAGACGAGCTCGAAGATGTAGTCTCACCCAAATGCGTAAATGCTCTCCACTGTAATTTACACACGCTTGCAATGATACAAGATGCATTGGTGCGAAGATACCCAGCCACAAAGTTCTGGCATTGCAAAAATCGCGTAGTGGACATATTTGCGGTTGGAGAAGGAAGGGAAATCCTCACAGTCGAGCATAATAGGGCCCATAGGTCTGCACAGGAAAATGTTAAGCAGGTACTCTCGGAGTACTACTTTCCACGGATGGCAAAAATTGCCAAGGAAATAGTACAAAACTGCAAAACATGTGCTAGGGCTAAGTATGATAGACACCCCAAAAAACAAGAGCCACAAGAAAAGATAGAAGAAAAGATCAGAAACGCTCAGACGACGCTCAGAGCTAGGGAGAACGCAAAGCGGCAGAATAGAGTCTTCGATGTTGGTGACAAGGATTTGGTCAAGTCCAACCGACGGCTCGGAAACAAACTCACACCTTTATGTGTCGAGAAGGCCGTGGAAGCAGACCTGGGGACCGAGGTCCTCATTAAAGGAAGGGTGGTCCACAAGGACAACCTAAGATGACTCCCTTGTTTTTTTATTACACCTTTTATTATAAGCCGCTAGGCAATTTAGAATAAGTTAGATATAGTTTTTCAATTTACCTTTAGCCACTTGGCATAATTTTTATAAAACAATTTGGTGGCGGGTACACCCGATGCCGGTCATTTAGAGTAGATTAGGTCCACTGAAATGCGACTAATGAATGCCGACAGTAGACGGATAGAAGTAAACACTGAGGTTCAAGACCAGCTTAACCAGTTAACATTTGCTGTCAATGGAGTTCTCGGGATAGCCAAAACTCACAAATTGATTTATTTATTTGAAACACTGAAACACTGTCCAGAAACAGAATGCGGACGATCGAGTTGCAAAGTTTAATGCTTGCTATTACTCTCGCGAAGGCTCATTGTTAGCCCAAACATTTTGGACTCCTCAGATTTAAAATCAATTTGGCTAGAGGAATCCGTCAACACTATACATTTTATAACCAAATTCCCAAAAATTAAAAAAGCCTGCAGAAAAATTACGATTTATCCTGTCGTCCACAAGAACCAGCAACAGCTCTATTCGCCCCATAGTTGGATGCTAAGCCAGAACCACAGCATGCAAATCTACAAGCGGAATCGTTGAGGAAACCCCCTTGTTCACGGCACCACCACCAACAGTAGAAGCTCATCAGCCAGCAACAACTAACGAACTCTTCGCGGCGGCAGAGCCAAGCGACTCTTCATCCATACTAGAACCAAGTCAAGAAATCCCCAAAACACCGCCAACTGCATTAATTCAAGAAGTTTCACAGCCACAGGTTGCTCCAACCGCTGCCCATCTCTGTCGACACCTGCCACAGCTGCCGGCTCATCCTCATCCTCATCGGCAGCGGCGTCACGTCAACTGCAGCTGCCGGCATTGTCGGCAGTTGCCGCACGGCAACAGCAGCTACTGCTGAACGGCTCGCTGAAGAGCAAGACGAAGACATTTACTGCGTATCGAGCATCGGTGCGCAGCGAGAGCGACGACAAGGAGTACAGGGCGGCTAGCAGCAGCAGCAACACGATACCGACGACGGGCAAAAGTCGGCCGGTGTCGCACTCGCTGGCGGCCAAGATCAGCGGCAAGAACTGTAACAATCTGCTGCACAACGCCGGCAATAAGCTAAGCGTGAGCAGCAACTCCTTCGGCCTATACGCAGCATCTGGCATCATCGCCCAAGAGCCCTGTCTCCAGCAACGGCCATCTGAACAAATACTGCCTGACGGACTTGACGCGCCGCAAGGCCGAATTCAATCGCCAGCTGAGCGCGCCGACAGACTACACACATCACTCGTCCAGTAACGGCTCATAGCATCGCTGGAGTGGTGGGACACAGTCATCACGGCCATCACGGGCACGTGCACGGCCAGTCATCGACGGCGCCAGCCACACTCAAGTCGCTGCAGCTGCACAACTTTGGTGTGCATCATCCGATGCCAAGGCCCACGTCCACGTTGTGCACCAACAGCTTCAACAGACGCCACATACGTAGGCGCAAGAGCAAGCTTAGTAAGCGCCTGCTGAACGGCGATAGCGAAGAATCAGTACGCTGCTCATACTGCTCCGTATTGAATGTGAATGAGAACGACTTGCGGATTTCATTCGAGAACACCTGCACCGACTCGCTGGTCACCGCTGCTAATATGCGACCAAGGAACCGAAATGGTGCACTTTGATGATGTGTCGTTGTACGGCACTCCGAAAGAGGAGCCATATGCTGTACTTTAATCTGCATTGGCCTCACTCTTTGGTGGATCATCGACGCAAAGAAGTCCGCGAAGCACTTGCGAGGAGTCGTCGCTGGAATTGGGTCGGTCGAGGACGACCTTACACTTGAGGGGGGGGTAGTTAACTTATAACACTTAGTTAGCTTATAACACTTAATATAAGGTATTATTCAACACTTATTATCGGGTGCTAGACAAGTTAAGGAACAGCCCTGGCAAGAGCAACTCTACTTACGCCGGTGAGGCTATGATTTGTAAAAATATAGATTAGTCTCGTGTTTTAACTCGTACTGATAGGACATGCTAAAAATTGGTGTCATATAAGTAAAACTAAAAATAGTGAATATAATAAGAAAAACCAATAAAATTAACTGTTTCGATTATTCAAAAAAGAACAATTAAAAGCAGGGTTAAAAAGCGTTCTTCCAGTAAACCGCTTAAATAAATATTCACTCCGTCATTTGCTCGTTAAATGGCTTATTTCATTGTCTGAGCCCGAGGCCAGCAATAAGAGGCACAGTCGCCTCTCAACCTAACTTTCAGTCACCACAGGACTGGAAAACATATAATTTATATATATATATATATATATATATATATATATATATATATATATATATTAACTTCTTTGTGCTTACATGCTTAAACATACTTACATACTTATTATATGATTCACCTTTAGCAGAGCCTAAAATTGTTAGAGCAAGTTTCCTATTCAAATTTCTCTTCTATATATTTATATTTGTGTATTCAAAAATCTTTTTATATACACGGAATGACCTTTATTTTGAGATGCTAATAGCTGAGAGCGCAGAGCAAACATTAATGTTTATAAAATAAAATAATTATGTAATTTCTTAAAATTTTCTAATATATGTATATTTTGTTTCTCATGTTTTATAAATATACCATTCACAACTAGAATTTGTATACCCTGTCATATTAAAGCTTACAATTATGAACATTTCTTAGGCAATTCTTAGTTCAGAATTCATTCCTCTTAAGCTTAGAATGCATATAAATTGCATAAACGCAATGCAAAGCAAAATACCCTGTATAGCTTAAAAAATAAATATAATAAATATAGATAAATATCTAATCAAAATATATAATATAATATATATATATATATATATATATATATATATATATATATTTATATATATACCAATTAGAACAACTGAAAGTCACTTAAATTATTACAGGGTAACTGCTAATTGATAATTGTTATTCAGCCAACACTGATTTGTTAATTAACGCTTATCAAAGCCGTCGCTGAAATGCTCAAGGCAAGAAAGTCAAGACTTTAGTCCATTTAATCTCATAATTTGCCAAAGCTCTAATTGACGGACTGCCAAAATAAAGAGACCCTGCCCAAAAAAATAATAATAATCGCCTGGGTCTCAAGACCTTGCCCCTGGCATACAAATCGGGCGAAAAATATGCAAAAAATAGTTTCAGGTTCAAAACTATTAGCGCCCGCATGCAAAGGCGGTAAGCCGATCAAAATTGGAACAATCCGTTAGCATGTTGAACAAATAAAATAATCAATAAACAATTGACGAGCTTTTTGTTGTTGTTGTTGTTGTCGTGCGTCGTCAGTTTCTCTTTTGCGATAATACCCTTGCTAAATAGAGGACTTTTTATATATGTAAACGACTTAATGAGCCATCAAATACATTTAAAAATTGATTTTATATAGACCACTTATTTGGACGAAACCGAATGCAAAACTAGTCAATAAACATATGCATCAAATTTCTTTTAAATAAACATTAACTTTTTTAAAAGAAATTTATATTAAAAACAACTTTCAGTTTAAAATACATTAAAACAAAAGAATTTGGTTTCTAGTTTACAATTTTATTTAGATATGATTTTGATATATTCTAAATAGTTTCAACTAATTTAATATGAATAAAAGTGAATTATATTTTATTTCTAGTATAATAATAATAATAAGCATTTTTTTTTTTTACATTTTTTTAATTATATTTTGTGTTTGGTGAATATATTTTTTAAATTTAATTGATGTATATTTTTCATATTTAAATGAAGAAGCATATTATAAATGGGATACAAATTTGTATATTTTGTTTTAATTTATTTTTAAATCTTTTAATTCATTTTTAAGTATTTCAATCAAGTTTTTAATTTTTAAGTATTTAAAGAAATCTTTTAAATTATTTTTAAGCATTTTCATCTATTTTTTAACTTTTAAGTATTTATGGCAAGCTTTATAAAATTATTTATTATATATTGAAATATTTTCTTAACATATTTAACATTTCAACTTATTGGATTAGCTTAAAATAAAGTTAAAATAAATTATATAATTGTTTTTTTATTTATAAAAAAATTTTGCTAGAGTATTTCAACTTCTTCAATTATATATATTTATTCGCATGATTTTTGTTGTTGTTATTTTGGTTTTATGACAGCTGACAACTGTTGCCTACCGTTTCATAAAATAGTTGTTTTTGGGGCCACTTGTCTGTCGAATTTTTATATTTATTTTATTTTATTTTTATTTTTATCTTTTTTTTTGTTTTTCACTTCTATTGATCGATTCGCATGTGCCGCATGCAAAAACTCAGCCTCGGGGCATGGTTAGTTTCAGCAGAAAATAATGTTTTAATTAGCAGCGCACAACACACACACGCACGCACACACACAACCACACACAGACACATTGATTGGAGCTGAGGTCGCGACGCGGTGCTCAGTTCTAGTATTAGCCATCCACGCCCCGCCGCACATTGTAATTATTATTATTATTATAATTATAATACGTCGGTTTGGGGGCGCACTCAAGTTTCACACAATCATTTTGTTATTGTTGTTGTTGTTGTTTTTTTTCCACATTTATTATTAGTTTTAATTTGTAGTTGGTGCGACGTTAAGCGCACACATTAACAATAAAACATCAAAACGAAAGGAAAATCTAAGACGCAGCTTAATGAACGCCTCAGTGAACAGCAAATCCTCACCTGCCTAAGTCATTCACTACCTGCCGCCAAACGTTGGCGATGACACGCGCGTGACACGAAATTTAAGACTTTGATTGGTTAATGAGACAAACGCAAACTCCATACTGAGGACAGCCTGAGTCGAGTTCGAAGCATCGTTATTTCTGTTACTTAAGTGGCAGAGATAGTTTGACAACTCCAGCCAGATATATGCCTAACAACTTTAGCTTTTACATAATACCAAACCTGGATAAAGCACAGATAGATATGTTTGTAATATGGGATATATAAAACAAAAGAATTTAATATTTTTAAAATTATTTTTATTTATATTATAACAAGAGCTTGACATGTGCTTAGATATCTTTTCGAATTACAGAACAGAAACTATATACTATTATATATATATATATATATATATATATATATATATATATATATATATATATATATATATATATATATATTAACTCTATCACTATTTCTATATAGCTAATATACCTTCAAATCACGCGCTCAGCGCTAATTGTAACTGAACAGACCACAGAACTCACTTAGCTATTGTCATTGCTGGGCATTCTCTATGTCATATATACATCTATACAGCATATGTATGTCTGCCTGTGTCTATTGCTCTCTAGTTTATAATGTTTTAATAGAATCGTTAGTTAGTTAAGTTCTTGAACCCGCCGGGGGAAACTTGAACGCTTGCTCATAGCCATAACTAATCTGTGTCAGTCGATTCGAATGTGGCTGCTGCATAGAACTCTTGACATGAGGAAGCCATTTGGGTTGCTTTTTGTGTAATCGCTGTAATTAGTGGGCATATTAGGTGCCATTAGTGTGAGTGAGATGGCATTATGGCGATCATTAATATACACATTTATATGTATATAAATGAAGAAGAAGAAGCAGCAGCAGTAGCTAACAATATATGTTTTGGGAAGAACTTGTGCGCAGCTGCTTAGCATCCAGAGAGCTATAATTATGCAACCTTCAAGTGGTCTAAGCCAATTTGTCATAAGTTATGGGAATTATTGAAATTGTGAACAAAACAAAAAATAAGCAATAATAAATTAAAAAATAAATATATACAAAACTTAGAGACTTAATGTAATCAAAATTTGGGTTTCCTAAAGATAGAGATTTAGAGTTGGAATCTTGATTGAGTTTAGAAAATCTGCTTACGATAATCAAGTCATATATATGAAGCCCATAAAAATCGTGTATATTTAGACTAAAATTTTAGTCTGCGCTTCAAAATTGAAAAAAAAAACTATAAATATATTTCTTTATAAATATATTAAATTCATAAATAAATTCGTGACAATTTGATCAAATTTAAATTAAACTTTGTTTGAAAATGCTATAAATATTTTACAAAATTATAAATTATAAAATTTACTATAAGAATAAATGTTATGGACTGATTCTCGAGTAGAACTTACTTTCTTTTACTTGTGATTTATTATATTGAATATATCTAAAAATTCAACTTATTAAATCTTTCATGCATTTTTTTTTGGTATTTTATCGTGGAATTCCCAACTCGTTATGCCAGCTAAACTAGATATTTTATCTGTTTTGCCATTAACAACCAGTTGACTTAAATTATTAAATAACAATTACAATTGACTTTCGGCATATAAAAAGTATATACACTTATTAACATAATTACATGTTGCCCTTCCCCAATGTCCCACTGACTTAACTCGACTCGACTCGCACAGCAAACTCGGCTTGTAGTGTCTTTCACCTTGAACTTGAGCTAAGTGCATAAGCTTCAGATTCCCTTTCCCTTTTTATATATATATTATGTATATAAATATATTTTTCCTCTTCTTCTGCTTTGGCTTGATTTGCTCTGTTTCTTTGAGTCATGCATCACATTGAGCTTAGCTTCTGGATAAAATTCCGCGGCAGCTGCTGGCGCGTGTTTTGAATTCTGAAGTTAAACACGTCTCTTGATATGTACTTTTAACACTATAGATATTATAAATATATGTGTATATATTGTTATTGTTTTTTTTTATTTGGTTTTGTTTAGTTAAGACCATTGACCGTCCTCGGCATGTTTTGTGCGCATTCCGAGTCGCTGGCGACACATCCGTATGGCATTTGATTCTTGTTTTTATTTTCATTAAGTCGCCGGTAGTTATTTCTTTGTTGTTGTTTTTTTTTATATTTTTATAGTATTTTTTTTTGGCTGATTCATTTATTTTTTTATTGCCTGCACAAAATAATTTTTCAAAAAAGGGCATTTTTGCTGGCAACTGGTCCCAGTTTCAATTTCAAGTCCAGTTCATCCAGTTGGCTCTTCTGCTGCTTATTCTTCTTCAGTCACTGACCGTGGACGGCCTTGCGCGCCAATTTAGTTAAATTATTTTGTGCTAAGTTTATTGTTCTTCTTGTTATTGTTGCTGTTGCTTCTGGGCTGTTATTGATTATTGAAGTTCAATAAGTTTGATGCCAGCTGTCGGCAAGGCCATAATTTAACATTAAAATAGCGCTAGAACAAAAGACTTAAGCAACGAACTTGATGATGCCAAACAATCGATACTTTTTTATAATCGATAATTTACATAGTTCCTTTTTCGACGAAACCATAAAATTTAAAATGCCCAAAGAGAACGAACGTGGCCATAAATTTTGATGTTAATCATGAATATTGATCTTGAAATCTTAACGGAAAACGAGTTTGAAAAAAAAATTAATATAAAGTTAGTATTATGAAAAATGGATAGAGAGGCTTACAGAGATATTTAAGCAGTCAAAATAGTTAGGATTATAAATGTATACAAGCAGACATAGATGTTAGTGGATATGGTTAGATGTACAGCTAGATAAATACATATATATTGTTTAAATTAAAGAACAAAACTGTCGAGTTAGTAGCAATTATAAATCGTTATAAATATATATTATAATTTTTTATATATTTTTATTAATTGCATATCCACTTTGTTGACATTGTATCATATTTTTCTAAATGGATATAAACTTTGATATAGGTAATATTTGGTATGTGAATTAAATAATTAATGCTAACGCATTAAGACTATAAAATTAACAATTATTTGTGTGCTAATCTTAACTATTTGAGTACGCATAAAAGCTATATGATGTTATAGACTTATATAATACAGATTGTAAATATATATATGTGCGTGTATTTTATGGCTAATTTGGCACATCATAAAAGTTGCATCATGCGTCTGCCTCTACAGCTATGATTAGCTCTTATGAGTGGTTCTGCCTGGCTTCGTGTTTGCCTGCCAAATTTGCAGCTGTCAAGATCTTTAAAGACACAGACATGTGTATATGTATGCAAACTTACATAGATACATATATATATATACATATGTCCATATAACAGTGTGGAGATCAAAGAGGCTGCAGCACGGTAGTCGACACTAAAAATTCAATTAGTTAATTAAATATTAATTACATGCACTGCACAAGCGTCGCTCATTTCGATGCTAATTCAATTAGCAGATGTTACCTACCTGTCAGCAATTATATTATTATTTTTTGTTTGAATAATATTTTTGTGTGACAGCAGCTGTGCTTTGCTTTTACCTTCTATTGATTAATACAAATTCTTGACTGGTTTATTAAATTTGATTTGTATGTGAGGCCGCGTCTCAAAGTGAGCGAGTTTTTTGCATTCTTTGCATTCGCTAAATGGCCTCACAAGGTCCACCTTAGTCAGCAGCAGGAGTTTAGCCCTCGTGCCTGTTGAATTTTATTAGAGCATAAATTCACACTCATTGTGCTAAAAAGCTTTAACGTGACAAAGCTTTTTAACGCTCGCACACGCTCTCCCTCTCACTTGATCATTCTCTCTGTGTGTATTTTGTCTTACGCTCAGCACTTAACGACGCTCAGTTTGCCAACGACAGGCGTTTGATGCGGACGCGGCGGCGCAAGTAAATAGCAACTAGACGCGAACGTTGCGCGCAGGCGCAATAACCAACGAAAACACGTACAAACGAAAATAGATAAAATAAAACTGTCATTTTTTTTTGGTTTGTTTTATGCTTTTGTGTTTTGTGCTATGCGCCGGGCGCTTAGCTAAATTCAAAACAGCAAACCAAAAAAAATAAAAACTAAAACAAAATTCAGATAAAGTTGATATAAATTAACGAAAAAAACTAACGGTACTTGATATGCTCCTCTTTCGAGTAATTCGTAGCTATGCTTTGTTGTGGTGTTTGTATGTAAAAAAAATAAATGCGATATACTCGTGAAAATTGGGCAAAAAAAGTGTGCAAAGGCAATTAACGGCAATAAAATTAAATTACACATAATAAGACCTAATAAAAAAGTGAGCAAATTTTCACATAATAGTGGCAGAAAATACAGCAAATGCATTGAAGCGTATTTTGTTGTTATATTTGTTTTTGCTAGAGTGTTGAAATTATGTTTACAAAAGCTGCGCGAATAATAATATAAAAAAGATGTTAAGATAAAAAGTGGTTAAATTAAGTAAAAAAAACTCGTCATCAAAATTTCCCACTAAAAATAATCAAAATTCAATAGAGACTCATCGCTTATTTATTCTATCAAAATGTTGCGAAAAGCCACGCTAAAAATTAAAAATACAAAAATTAACAAATTAAAAACTCGTAAAGACAAGCAGCGACTAGAGAAACATTCAAATTCAATGCGAGAACTTTGTAGCTTCTGTCTGCTCATATTCATGTAGCTGTCTCTTTCCCTCTCGCTCTACATGTGCCGTATTTCTTATGCACGTTTTCCCTTTGCCTTTGTGTGCGCTCTTTTGTTGGTGTCTCTATTGTACACTTTACCGTTTTATCGTTCGCTGTGTGATGTCTGTTTGTATATGCTTATATGCATCAAGTGTGTGTACAGACGCCCATTTATACAATTGTAGTTGCTGCTTTTTTGTTTTCGACAATTTCTTAAGGTGCGTTGCAGCATTCGCTACTGCTACTGCTGCTGTAATTTTTATTTTTCTGTCGATTACTTCATCTGCTGTTTATTTCCTATGTGCTGCGCGGACACATGTAACTGACCCACGCCAAAACTGACCACCGCAAAAAGCGCAGTAAAGCAAAAAGTCAAAAACTATGCACACTAACAGCAACAAAAATATCGCAAAAAAAGCCGGTTGAAGGCGACTCTTACATATTTACACGCACCAGCGCTCATTGAACACACACAGCAACGCCGCCAACAATAACAACAACAACGGCAACAAGCCAAAAGCAAACAGAAAGCAAAAGCAGCGCACGACTCAAAAACCTGTAACGCACGTCGACAGAGCTTTTAAAACATTTGCAGTCCGCGCCGCGTCTTGATTATGTCAATTCAATGTTTACTTCATTTCCTCAACCAAAAAGAAATGCGAAGATAAACTGAGCAGCAGCTAGAAGAGCATAGCAATAGCAATTTCACTTTCGTTGGACTTGAAAAGCTGCAGCAGCATGCGGCGGTGCGAGAGTGTGAGTCAGAGAGTGTGAGTGAGAGTGAGAGAGTGAGCACCAGCTGCATTGGATGCCGCTTCTGTTACTGCTGGTGGCTGACTGGGGCGTTGCTGTGCTGCTGCTACTGTTTTGTTTTTGGTTTTGCTTTGCTCTGGCATCGCATAGTTTCGGTTTCATTTTGTAACTGTAATGTCTGTTTCATTGTTGTTGTCTGTTGCTTGACAGACACACGCAAAGCTTTTTTTCGTTTCTTTCGTTAAGTCGTTGTGTAGTAAGTAACGTAATAACGTAATGCGCTTTAAGATTTCCACATGCAATGCGGCGTCGCGTGTTACGTTTTGGTGCCAAGTCCAGCGTCGACGCCGGCAGCTGTCGCAGCCGCAGCAGCGACGACAGTTGCATTGTTTTTGTTGTTAGGTAATCGAGCTAATAATGCGCTCACTGCGATGACGACCGCGACAGCTCCTGCAACAAGTATGCGAAGGTCGGCAGCAACAACAGAGCTACATACAAGGCACCCCAATGAGATTTTCGATTCCACGTTTTACACGCATATTTTTTTTGGTGTTGCTATTAAAGTTTTCGTGTCAGCTTGTAAAAAATTCTAATTATAAATGAAACAATTTATTACCGGGTTTTAAAAATAAAATGCAATTTATGTGCTAAGTTGCGCGGCGTTGACTAGCCAAAGCCAAAACCAGTTTCATGCAGTGCCAAACAACAACAACAGCAATTGCCAAGTGGGTGCAAGAAAAAATAACAAATAAAACTAAAAATAAAAAATAGTAATAAAAATAAAAAGTGAAAAAAAAACCAAAATTTTGCCAACATATGTAAAAAGCTGTGACAACAACGAATAAAACTTTATCAAAATTAAATAAAAAAAAACATATTAGTAATTTAGCATGAATCGTTTTTGCAGATTGAGTGTGTGCGTGTATGTGTGAATGTGTCGTGATTCATTAATCAAACGTAATCAATAAATCAATTGATTTTAATAAATGTTAATTTTATTGCTTAGATATTATTTAGTAGCAGTCGCTTCGTGTCTTAAATGCATTAAAAATTGAACGAAATTGTGAATTGGTTTACGAGACGATTATCAATAAAATAAAAAAACACAAAAAAATTTACAAAAATAAATAACAAAAATAAAACAACGAAAAAAAAAAACAAACAAACAACGATATTTATATGCCGGTTTTGTATTAACTGACAAGTTTGGTAAGTGAACTTTGCTAAAGAATTGTTAATTAATTGAAACACTGAAAGAAATTTTAAGTGCATTTATAAGCTATAATGGATTGAAGCACTGAAAGAAATTACAAGTGAATGTTTGGAGTCTAGTAAAAGTAAAGAAAATTGAGCTCCAATTGAAAGGTAAAAGGTATCCTCAACCCACTGTTAACACTTTTGAGTTCAATTGAAATGCGGCTTTCAATCTGAGACTATTGAAACTGAAACTTTTAGATTACAGAATGCAAATCCGAACTATACAATTGACAAAAGAGTACAACAGTATAACAGTATAACAATTCTAGTTGACCACACACTGTACGCAATGAAGTTAAGCTTTAATATATTTTTCGACTTTTGCTTCGTTAAATCTCTCTATCTTTAAGTGGCGCAGACACTGAATGTGGCCCTCAGGGCGGCCCAGGTCTTCAACTTTCACAAAGTCAGAACTTGTATTCGCCGCCAGGGTAAAACCCCGTTGTTTCGCTGCTTAAGCACTTGAAGACTTCAATAATAACAAAAGCGTTACTTACATCCGCGTGCCAGCATACGTAACTCGTTGCGTATGCTCAATTCTCTTTCTTTCGTCCGTTTAAATGGATATAAAAAACATTAAGTTGTATAAGTTTGTGTTGTATTGTATAGCAAGATAAATGCTAATTGAAATTTAATTATTAGAATGGCAATTGAGTTAAGTGAGAAGTGAATTCATTAAGTGATTGCCATGAAGTCCAAGTTTTCGGTAAACATCCCTCTAGGTGATTCTCAAAAAGTTGACTCAGCAAAGGCTTATGATGCTTATTGTATTGCTTTTACCATCAACTGATATAAGAAGTATATATAAATAAAATTTTCCAAATATCTGTTTTATTAACTTTAATCACAACAACGCCTTGATTTTCAAATCTTTAATGTATTATATGTGGCGATTGATTAAAAAACCGGATTTTCAAAAAAGAAAAAACCAATTATAAAGAAACACAAGTCTACAAATTTTAGTTAGTCTGTATTGAGCTCTGACAGATGATATGGTTAGTTAATTTAGTGTAGGTCGCATTTTGGCTAGGGTATTTAGAGATTCGTTATGCTTAAGGTATTATTAATATTCTCTTATTCAATTTGATTGGCACTTAATTATATCTTTTGACTACGTCATTCTAAGCAACAGCTGATGATGATTATAGACGTTGCTATTTCTACTGTTGTTGTTGCTGCTGCCGACGTGGAGCCCTCCCGCGACGGCTTTTGTTTTGTTTTGTTTCTTAAATCCGGTTCTAAATCGTAGACATTTCTGGTTTTCGAATCTATTATTTTTAACAAGTTATTTCGAGTGCTGAAAATTCAATTCCTTTGTTCAATTTTTAATTTTGCTTAGTTATTAATTCATTTTTTTAAAATCATATTTCTATTTGGACTTAGCTTTACATTTCCGGCTAGCGGGGGGCTTAACTGTGCTGCCCTTTGTTTATTTAACTAATTTAGCAGCTGGATTGGTTGCACTGAGCCGCTGCTGCCTGTCACTTGTCTATAGCTCAGCTTCAGTCACAGTTGAAATCTCCATCTTCATCTCTCGACTTTTATTTGTTGGGGTCTATCTGCAACATAAACGCTTAGTCACGAACCAAACCGATCCGTTCCGAGCCGTAAAAGTGCAAATCCATCTGCTACTTGGCATCTGGCATCTGGCAACTACTGGCAGCTGGCTTCTATATTTTTGATATACTCTGCCAGTGGGCATTCTAAGTGTGTTATGAAATATGTAAAAGGGGAAAATTTAGGGGGGAACAATTTAGGCCTGCAGAACATATGTTTGTAATGTTGAATGAAGAATGAAACATCTTCGATTTGTTAAATAACATAGTACATATGAAATAATACATATATGTAACATGTGTCCATGTTAACGATAGACTATGTTCGCGATCATAGCAAAATTCCCGATAAGTTGCTCAATATTCTCTTCCAGTCCAACTTCGTTTGCTTCGCGTTTGAGTATAAAAATTCTCTCTCTAATTTTGTTTGTAGTCTTTGAGTGAAACTCGGTCATCCGAATTTCGCTTGCTGTGCTTGATCATTTGCCTGCCAGATGTTCTGCTGCTCAGTCGCAACAGTGATTCACTTCTGTACCGCGATGGTAATTATTGGCATTATTCATAATAATAAAAACAATAAATATAATAATCATTGTAATAATAAAAAGGATCATGGTAGGTATGTTACATTTAAGATGGTTAATGGTTTCGTTAATGATATTGGTGATAATGATTATGATGTTGATTAGAATGACATATATAGATATAATTGTATGTGAAGTATGCGAAAATTACTCCGCCATTCCAAACTGGAGATTCCATTTGCTGCTTATTGACAAAAAAACGTTTGTTTTCTTGGGCCTTCCATCTCGGAACCACTCATTTACGACATCGTCTTCGCTGATATTTCAGTGATCTTAACTCTTGTGCAGCTTCTCTGATTAAATAGCTGCGAAAGAGTATTCAAAGCTCGATCGAACAAAATTATAATCTTTTGGCTTGTTATTTCTTTATGTTTCTTGTGGCTGCATATAGTAGTAAGTCGTAGCTACCCACGATGTGTACGGTTGTGGCTTTAGCTTTTTGGTCTTGGCTTAATTAGGCATCGCTGCTTTAAGCACGCACATGAGGTATGCAAATCTGTATTTTAATTGACTCTTGAGCTCACATCTAATAATTACAAGATATTGCAAAATATTTTTCAAACTTTTCCATTAATAATTTATGTTAATTTCTTATTTTCCATTTTGCTTTGCAGACACCAGCAACATAAAGGATAAATATATCCAGCATGAAGGGCTGGTTCGACGCATTTCGAGACGATGGCGGTCCAACGCTTTATTCCTTCTCAAATCGAACACCCGTCACGGGCGATGTGTCCATTGTGGCTGTATCTGTGCTATTTGCCACATTCTATGTGGCATTTCTTGTCATATTTCCGGGTGTGCGTAAACAGGTAAGTGTGGAATGGGCTCTAAAGGTATTTACCTTTATGAAAATCTAAGCCAAAGAATTTAATTCATATTTTCATAGTTGAACTTTAAACTTTTAATAGAATTTATGAAACCAGTTGTACAGGAAATCGTAGTTAAGAGCTTTATTTTGCTTGCTTATTTTTTTTTAATCTAGTTCCTCGAACTAGTTTATGCGCATGTCAAGGACTTGACTTTACTTAAGTATGACAATGCCAAAGAACCTGTTCTATGCTATATAGGCGTTATTTTTTATGTATCACTTACGTTTTAATTAACTTAATGATATCTTAGACTGGGCTGGGCTGGGCCTGGACTGGTACACGTAGTTCTCACGCTGCTGCCGTCTTGTCTACGTTTCGTATTTAACACTGACAGCTGTAATCATAATCGCCGGCACGTTTTCAAATAGATGTCAGATATAAATCTATAACCTGTTTGCCTGGCGCGCCCTTTTCTTTTACGTCTCCTGCTCCCCAGCAACAATCTCACAGCTAGTTTGGCCAATTGAGTGGCTGGCTTATTCAATTAGTCAACCAATTGGCAGAGTCGTTGGCCATAACTGGCTTTAAAACGCTTACGTCTTATGTAATTACGGTTTCACTTACAACACAGACACACACACAAACACACTCACACACGCACACACATCTCATTATAATCGACATCTCGTTTTCATATTCACAGAAGTTCACAACATTCTCGACGGTCACATTGAGTCTCTTTGTGGGTCTAGTCATACTGAGTGAGTATTTACCTGCCATCGCCTTTGCCATGTTAATTCCATATTCATTTGCTGTTGCCTCTTCTTTGCTACTTGTAGTTACCCGATTGGGCTCAGCCTGGCATGTGGCACATGCAACAATCATTGCACCATACAAAGCGTTCTCACGCGAGAAACTGCCCGCCCGCATTGGCACCCACATCGGACTGATGCACGTCAATGTGACACTAGCAGGTGAGTTGACAATATGAATAAGAATTTATACACATATGTACATATATAATACTTATTAAGTAAATCGTTTATATACTATAGTCGCTTGTATAAATGTTTTATAATGAATAGAAACTTGTTTTTAAGCACTGTCACAATGAAAATAGAAATTTAAATAAATTCTAGAAAATGTTTTAAGGGAAACTTTCAATTATTTTAAATTTAAAATCTTTTTTATATTAAAATATTCTTATATGTTGGCTATATTTGCTATGGGCAGTTTGGTTACAAAATATAGAAATTTTTTATTTTAAAATTAATTTTTATAAAAATTTTGCAATTTTTGAAAATGCTACAAAATGATTACATGCTGTCAGCCTTGAGCAAACTGTCGTCTTGCGGCAGAGTCACCAAAGTCGTCCCAACCTTCTTATATGAAATACCTTTATGGGGCTCTGCGGCGACGTCTTTAATAAACAAAATTGAAATTTATATATTAAATCTTTTTTTTTTAACATAGTAAAAAAATGCATTGCTTTTTTAACTTTATTATTTCAAACTATAAGAAAAAAGATGTTACAAAATAAGAAATATATAATAATAACTGTTGTAGAGTATTGGACGAGCTTAATTTTACAATATATTTTTTAGGGCATAAACCTAAAGTTGCCTTTAACTATTCAAGGCATATTCAGAATTGCATTATCTTTTGTTTTTTTCTTCAGTTTTCTGATCTGCCCTCGTCACATTTTGATAAAGTGTGTTTATGAGTTTTATAAAAATATATGTATTTTATGTTTAAAAGTTATTAAATCAGTAGCCTTAACTGCAGCACTAAATGCAACAACACCAGCATCTAGCAGCAGCTACCAGCAGCAGGCCTAACTTCCATGAGGCCCGCCCGCTTTTCGTGCTGTTGATTGAATGGCTTTTGTTGCCAACTGGTTTATGATTATGAATGTATTACCAAAAAACCGTTTTTGTTTTTGTAATTCATTAGCAAAGATAAATATGCCCAAGCTAGGGTGCTGTTCGTCGTTGTGGTTGTTGTTGTTGTTGTGCCCCTTTGCCAACTGATGCCAAGCGGAAGATAAACGACGCTCAGGCAACAGCCCCGGCAGCAGCAGCAGCGGCATCGGCTCGAATATGTCGCAAGCGGCAACAATTGAGCAATTTTCATTCAAGATTTTAATCGGCATTCAAAAAGATTTTAATTAAATTTGTACGTTTGGAGCAACTGTTGCAGTTGCAATTTGGCCTTTTGACTACGTACGTTTTGGGCCTGGCTAATTGATTTGCCGCCATGGACGTCGTAAACAAATATATGTATCTCTATATATATGTATGTATTTAAATAGATTTGCTTATAAAACAAAGTTGAGGGTGTGACGTCAGCAGGTAGCACGGCTTTTGGATTTGTGTTGTGCTCTATGGCCAAGTGCCAAGTCAAGCTGCATGTCACGATTCCCGCATAGACAACAACAGCGGCAGCAGCAGCAGCACTAGCACCAGCAGCAACAACAATCCTATAAAATGCCACTCAACACCTGCGGAAATATTCGCACAAGTGACTGCTGACGCGCTGCCTTTTAACTGGGCTTATACACTCATAGACACACGCACAGACACATACAAGCACAACTATATACACTGACGAGCAAAACTGTAACACATGTTCAATGTTCTTACTTCAACGGTCTGTATTATTTTTTCTACTTTATGCATGATCATGATCATAGTCTTGTTTTGTTAGTGAAATATTTGGCTCTTTTATTTATAAATTTGAAGACATTTGGTTAGCGATAAGAGAAATACAATAGCAAAGAGTAAAAAAAGTCAAATGTTACAGTTTTGCACTGCAAATATTTTTAAACAAATATTTTTATTAAATTTTTTTTAATAACGGGTCCACAGCCCTTTTGATTTTTTGAGGTTGTTTATACGGTTTGGCATACTTTGCGTGTAGCGTCGCACCATTTCAGGTGGAATCGAGTACCAAACGTCCTTTGTTCTCTCTCATAACTCCATCCTGCCATTTGGAGGGGCCGCATATTTCGCAAGCTGCGATTTCAGATGGCTCCATACATTTTCTATGGGATTCATGTCTGGAGATTGCGGTGGCCACTTCATAGTTTGAAACTTTTGGTTCAATAACCAATTTTTCGTCAAATGGGATGTGTGCTTTAGGTCATTGTCTTGCAGAAATATGCAATTTTCAACAGCCAGACCCATGTTGCCAATGACTCCTCCCAAATTTTCTTGCAGAATTTTTAGGTATTGGTCCTTACGCATTATCCCATCGATTAACACTAAGGGCCCAACTCCATTTGTACAAATACAGCCCCAAACCATTATGGACCCGCCACCGTGCACCGCACTGTATTTGCCGATTGGACTGTGGGATTCCTAGTCCAATACCACGATCGTCCGTCTGACTTAAAACGATTAATTTTAGTTTCGTCTGACCAAATAACCTTGAAAAATTTTTTTTAGCATTGTTTAAGCTTTTTATTTGTAACTTACGGCATCCCAATCAGCTAGACCCCAATTTTCATGCATTATAGCACAGTTTCTAACGCAAACTAATGTGCCTTTTAGCTAGAAATGGTTTTTTTTTTCTTTCATTGGCCTTAAGCCCCAATCTGCCGAGACTGCGACGGACTGTCCACTCACTGGCATTTAAATTTAACACATTAGCCGCTTTTATTGGCGTAAAGTCGCGATTGTTTGTAACTAAGTTAGTCAAGTGGCGCGTGTCACGTTGGCTTAAAAGTCGCGGTCGGCCTCCTTTATTGATTTTAATGTTTTCTGAACTGTTTTTGTTTTTAACACTGCACAGTCATGTGGCTAACACCGAATTTATTAGCCACTTTCCTAACGGATTCGCCCCCTATCAATATTTCGATTATTTCCTTTTTCTTCTCATCAGCCATCATAATTATTTTGCAAAATGACTTAAAATGATCAAGGCTTGGCGATTTAAACGAAAACAAATAAGCTTTAATGGTAAAAAAAGCTTTGAAACAAAAGTAAATAGGTTTTGCTCTGTGAGTGCAAAACTGTAACATTTGACTTTTTTTACTCTTTGCCATTGTATTTCTCTTATCGCTAATCAAATGTCTTCAAATTTATAGATAAAAGAGACAAATATTTCACTAACAAAATAAAACTATAATCATAATCATGCATAAAGTAGAAAAGATTATACAGACCGTTGAAGTGAGAACATTGAACATGTGTTACAGTTTTGCTCGTCAGTGTATACTCATGCATATTCGCATTTGTTTGTTTGCTTCAGTCAGTCAGTCACTCACTCAATCGCACATTTGTTCATTCATTGATTCGTGCACTCGAGCAAACAACAACAACGACTATAAAGAAGAAGAAGAGGTTTGAATACAATAGAAAAAAAGGTGAAATTGTTGTTTGAAGCTGACGCAGTGAATCAATTCAAAATGCCATGCCAATCGAAGTAATCCTGGTCAAATGTTAAATCAACCAAGTCAGCCCCAAGCTGTAGCTACAACCTATAAATAACATATAACAATAAACTTAAGAGACAGCAAAGATATATAAATATATATTATATATATATGTATGTATATATATGAATATGTATGCGGTTGATTAGCTGAGCGAAGCTTAAATGCTCTATTAGAAAGAGAACGAACGAAGATATGGATAGTGATAAGGATAGGGATAGGGATAGGGATAGGGATAGGGATAGGGATAGGGATAGGGATAGGGATAGGGACAGGGATAGGGTTAGGGTTAGGGATAGGGTTAGGAATAGGGATAGGGATAGGGATAGGGATAGGGATAGGGACAGGGATAGGGACAGGGATAGGGATAGGGATAGGGATAGGGATAGGGATAGGGATAGGGATAGGGATAGGGATAGGATATGGATCTGGATAGAGATATGGATATGGATATGGATATGGATAGAGATATGAATAGGGATATGAATAGGGATAGGGATAGAGATAGAGATAGAGATAGAGATAGAGATAGAGATAGAGATAGAGATAGAGATAGAGATAGAGATAGAGATAGAGATAGAGATAGAGATAGAGATAGAGATAGAGATAGAGATAGAGATAGAGATAGAGATAGAGATAGAGATAGAGATAGAGATAGAGATAGAGATAGAGATAGAGATAGAGATAGAGATAGAGATAGAGATAGAGATAGAGATAGAGATAGAGATAGAGATAGAGATAGAAATAGAGATAGCAATAAAGATATAAAGATATAAAGATATAAAGATATAAAGATACACATACATTTCAATTCTTAGTCGCTGATACAATATATATTATTTATATACATGTATCAGTATAATTTATCAATATTTAGCTTACTCTACAATGTCAAAATCCTTTTCAATTTCATTGGATTCCATTCGATTTGCTCTATGCTGTCTCTGCCTCTGGCTGCCAGAGTATTTGCTTTTATTTCCCTTGCCGCTTGAGCTCACTTAACTGCATGCAATTTGGCTGGCCAACGTTTATGTCGGTTGCCATATTGCTCTTTGGTTTATAATACAGATTTTACGTTAGCTGCTAACTTCCATTTTTCTGCACCCATTTAGCCCCTGCCCCTTCCCAGTTAAGTCTTTCAATGTTTCAGTAGCTGTTTTCGAAACAAATGCTGCCAAAAGTGCTTCATGTTTATTTCGAACTGCTGTGAGTTGGCATTGTTGTCATTTGTGTGTATGTGTGTGTGTTTGTGGGCGTGTGTCAGCTTGTGGGCGGCGCTTACCAAAAGGGCAAACGTTGTTGCTCAAGTTGACTGACATAAAGACAGCCAAAGTATTCAAGTATTTAATGTAGTTGGGCTTTGATACCCTGTACGTGCTGACAATGGTTTAGATTAGTGTATCAGAGTTGATTAGCAGATCTGCCTGCGTAGTCTATAGATGCCATGTGTGATTGGTTACAGGGTATCTTCTGGTCTTCAACTCAAACTCACTGCTATTTCGTTATACTATATTTGAATATGATAATTGCGTGTGTCAATTTATGGCAGGCTGATTATATTGAGTAGTTCAGCATAGGCCAAAGCTGACAACTTAATTGTGGCCCCTCGAATTGAATTCAAATTAAAATTGAAATTGAAATTGAAATTGAAGCGCTTTAATGCAATGTCAAGTCAAAAGTCTTTATTCACCTACAAATATCAAATGTCTAGGTGTAATAATTTTGATTGCGGCTTAGCCATTACTATTGCCATTATCATAATGACTTTGATGATGATGATGATGATGATGCTGATGATGTTGGTATTTTTGGAGCCAATTTGCTTGATTTTAGTTTAAGTTGCAAGTTTTTAATATGTGGCAGGAGTTTATATATAGCTTTGCCTTGCATATCGATATCACGATGATGTTTTTAATGTGGGTGTGTGTCACGCTCCATGAGCCGCCGCATTTGGAGGCATTTGTGCTTTGGAGTTGTGTGTATTTGGACTTTTTATTGCGCACCTGGCTTCAGTTCAGTTGCAGTGGCTCCGCACAGGCGCCTGTAAATTGCTGAGGCCTTATATAGCCAGGCTATTGATTGCCAAGCTACAGTCAAATGACTAAGCAAACAAGTTTTTTCTCAACTCGGAATACACTAATGCATCAAACTGAACAATAGAAGTTGTCTAACGTTTGGGGAACAGCACTGAAACTTTGATTGATGTTAATTGAACAATATGGCATAGAATTTGCAAGGATTTGTATGCAAGTCAAAGCGAAATGTACAATGAGATAAGTATGTGAAAAATGTATATAAAGTCAAAAAAGTTCTTAGTGAAGGTTACGAAAATGTAGCAAATTGCATGGAATAAACTGATTTTTAATTAAAAAGTTAGATTGTAAAATAAAACTGCTTTGGTATTAAAACAAAACTTTAAAAAATAAATACTTTAGCTCAATAATGAAAAGAGAATAAAGAGACAGCTCAAGCGAGTAAATTTTGGTAAGACTATGAGCAGAGCAAGATGTTTATAGCCTAATACAAATCTAAGGATCAGAGTCTGAGTCTTGAAATTTTTGAGAATTGCATAGAAAGATCATAGTTGAATAATACATTCAACAGCAAGCTTTAATTGACTAGAAATATGGATATATATATGATATATATTCTATATATATAAATGTTATTTATAACCTTAACAGACATTCTCTATAAATATCTTTGGATTGATTTCACATTTAGCCAAAAAAAAAAACTTCAAGCCTTAAATTCTATTTATTGCTCAGCACTTAAGACGAACACGCCCACTCGTTGAATGTGTTTTGTAAAATGTCTTCTAAAATATTGTTTTATTCAAATTTGTATTTATTTTTTGTTGTCTGACTTTTCTTTGCTATTTTTTCTCCAATAAAAAAACGTCAAGTTCTATTTGCGAGCATTTATTATGAATTTGGACATGCGGCACTCGAGCGTTGTCAAAACGATGACATATGCGGAACATTTATTTATTTTTACACACATTTGTCACGCGGAGGGAATAGAGCAGGAGGCGGTTCGGAAGCGTTGTTAAACAGTTTTAGTGTTTCATCATTATTATTGTTGTTGTTGTCGCTTTGTCGTGTGCCTTTGGTCTATTGTCAAAAACTGATTATTAATTCATATTTGCTACAGTTGCTGCCAAATTATGTGTGTGTATGCGTGTGTGTGTGTGACACCTACTCTTTTACTCTCCATACCCGCCAGCTGCCTGCCCCTTTGGCCATTTGCTTACCACTTGGCGGGGCAGCAAAGTCAACATACAGAAATCAGCATAATCATCACTTCACAATTATGAAAAGTCATAACAACAATTATTTTTTGTTGTGTTGCTATGCGTATTTCTGTTGTTGTTGGCGTTGTTGTTGTGCTGTACTTAAGCGCGAGCTGCCTCGCTGCCTCGCGCTGTGCCACAAGCATCAAATAGGAAAACATCAATTTTATTGCCGCAGATATGGTAATTTTTTGTTGTTGCTCTTAACTTGGCTTTAATTATTTTTGCTGTCTACGATATTTGGTTTTTTTTCTTTTTAGTTTTTTATTTTGTAGTACAAGTTTCAGGAAGTTTTTGGCAACTGTTAATTAATGAGAGCGCTTGTTATTTGTTTATTTATTTATTTATTTTAATGTCTTAACAGCATGTTTTTGTTGTTGATTAAAACAGAAATTATCTCATTTACTAAATAAACTTATGGCAGGTATTGAGTTTGAAGTGATCTAAGGTTTACAAATATTTAAGATAAATGTTTTCGAAGATCAAATGGTATCAAAAGTCAGGCAACCAATGCCAGTAATCGATATTTATTTCGTTTATTATTTATCGGTTATTTATTTTGATTGTATAATCAGAAAAGCTTTAGATATTATTTTATAGCTAATAATAATAGTGGGATTATATAATATAGCAGTATCTTCTGCTTTCATCATGCCCCATTAGCGCCAGATCAAAGAGTGTATAGGGCAACAACATTGGATTCATACTCTGCTCAGTTATTTTATACATGATTTCGATAAATTCCAAGCGAATATTTGCGAACCTAATTCCCACGCTCATAAGAAACGGATAGTGATTATCATTTGTAATGTGACTCATACGCCGCGTAAGCCGCTTATAAATTTCTGTCTGCCAATTGTGGTGCCCAAATTCAAATATTGTTCAGACTTTTACAATATATTAGACATATATATAAGCTTACATCTGTTTCAATTGACAATTACATAAGCACGTCAAGTCAATTCAAAATGTTGTCGACAGACAATTCACAATCGGCCTTAAACTCGAGCCAAGGTTTTTGGTTGCGCCCAAAATAGGAAAATCCAATCGAAAACTGTCTACGCAGCGTCTGCGATCGATCATAAAAAGTCATTAAACTGCCGAATCGATACGATTTCCCAGTCGATGGCTGATCGCAATTCAACACATTTATTTTTTTTTTTTTTTTGGGCTTGGCAACTGAGCGTTTTCTTCTTCTTCCTCTGCTTCTTGTTTCAACCGGTTCAATTTGTTGAACTATTTGCAATGCTAATTGCTAGCTGGGAGATTAAAGCGCTATTATAATGCAGATGTTGATCGGATTCGAGAGGCAAGCGCTCGATAGAGCAAATGTGAAAGGTACATCGATAAAGAGCAAATGGAGCGGATATACTCCTAATGCACTGAGCCAGTTGAGTATTCAGAACAGATTTATCGAAAGTATTTGTAGTTCGTTTATATCAGAAAAACATATTGACACTCAGTTGAATGTCCACTTGACAACTACTTGACAAACACTACATTGTAACGGTTCATTTGACAAGCAGCAAAACCCTGGCCGCAACCTGGCACGCCAACTGTTTAACAACAACGGCCATGCAACTGCAACACCTTCAACAGCAACAATTTTGCAACCTTCGCAGTTATGAAAAGCAATTGAAAAATCACTTCCTGTCGCAGCCGGAAACTGTTGCAGCTGCCTGACTGCCTCACTGCCTGGCTGCAGCGCGTCAAACTGACGGCCACGCGGCGTATGCGTAACGTGTGTGCAACGCATTGCAACTGGTCGCTGCCTGGCTGCAGCCCACACGTTGCACGTTCGTTGGCTTCGTTCGCACTTTGCAATTCATTGTCAATGGCTCGACGCTAGCTCAAGCTAACCTTACATAACTACAACAGCTACAACAACCACAACAACTGCTAAGCACAAGCCAAGTCGAGTGAGCGGCTTATAAGTGCAACAACAGCAACAACAACAACATCGCATAATCAATTGCTGCAGTTGCTGCTCAGCAATGGCAACAGCAACAAATGTTTGCATATTTTGTTAACATTCGTCAACATTTTCCGGTTTACAACAGCGCACGCGCTTTCGAACAGCTACCAATTTAGCGAGTGTGCGAGTTGCGAGGGACATTTTAAAAGTTCTAGCCAAGCTTATATAAAGAACTAGCTAAGAGATATTTGAAGAGTAGAATAATGAAGGTCTTAATGATTTAAAGTCATTAAGAGAAAGAGAGAGACAGATTGAAAGGCAGAGAGAGGGAGAGAGAGAGGTATAAAGAGAGAGAAAGTGACTGAGAGGTAGAGGCTGGAAGAGAGAGAATGAATGATAGTCAGGGGCAGATATATTAAGAGATAGAGTGAAAGCAGGCGGGGAGAGGGAGAGAGAGAGAGAGACATATTTAAAGACAGAGAAAGAGAGAATGAGAGGCAGAGAGAGAGAGCCACGTAGAGAGAGATAAAGAGACTGAGAGTCAGAGGTATATAATGAGACATAGACTGAGACATATTGTAAGGAAAAAACTAAATGCACAGTTTTATAGCTAGAAATGTATACAATGAACAAAGTAGAGCTGGCAAACTAAACTTATCAAACTAACCTCTTATATTTGTTGTTAATTTTTTAAATTTTTTTATTTGTTTGCTTCTTAGTTTCTTTACTTAGTTTGGCATTACATTTGCATAATTTATAAATAATATTTTTTATTTGCTTTGCGTGGAGTCAAATAAAAACTCTTGCAATCTTCAATTGTTGTATAAATTTATAGAGTTATGACTATATGTTAATTGCATTTAAGTTGAGTGCGTAATCGGAAGAAGACCATATGAAATGTGCATATATATATATATATCTTTATCGCCCAGCCGTCCCATGGAGAAACTTAATCAATGCTCGCTTTAATTTTGTGCTTTTGCCTTTCGAAACTTTGAAAGATCTTTTGGGCAGCGGCCCACGCGCTTTGATTTTCAAGCAATTTGTGCTTTTAATTCTAAAAGCATTTTGGTTTATGCAAACCATTAATCTTCTTTTTTGGTGTTACTTTTTAACAGTTAAAGGGGGTCTTCATCATAATCATCATCATCAAAAGACTCCAAAGTCAAAACTCAAATGATATATGATTTGAACTTTTTTTTTGTTCTGTTGTTTGTCGTGGCGACGCGCGCGTTGCCACAGTGTCTGGCACCGAGTGACAAAATATGCAAAAAAAAAATGAAGAAGAGGAATAATAACAAAAAAAATAAATAAACAAGAACAAAAACAAAGAGAAAAGATTTGCTGAAAGACGATCTCTTTTGACGGCAACTTGAAGTAAAAAGACATCAAATTCTTATTTTTTCGAAAGTCTACTAGAAGACGTCAGTAACAGATGGCATAAAATAATTTAAATAATATCAGAAAAAATATATACACAATAAAAGATGACTCAACTAAGTTTTAGTCTTATGATTAAAGCTAAATGAATATACATAAAGGAAACCAAATTAAAAACCTAAATAAAATATTCAACTTAAGAGCAGTGGAAAATTTTAAAAAACTATTTTAAAATAGTTCCCTCAAAAAGTTATCTTTTAATCATAATTTGAATAAATAAATGCAAAGCTTATAAATATTATATATATTTATATTTGCTATTTATTTGTGAGTTCTTCTTTAGCTCAACTTATTCAAAATGTATAAGTTATAAATGCTTTCTAGGAACATTTTTTATTTCAGACATATAACCAAAAAATTCCCATAATCAATTACAAGACAAATCTAAGCTAAATACACGTTTGTCTAGTTTGCACTATGAAAAATGTAAGAAATTCTCCTAGAAATTATTTGTTATTCATAACATATGTTCATTAGCATTAACATATTATGTTAAGCTATGCTCTGTTAAAATCTCTATGTACAACAAATCTGTTATTCATCTCTAACTCTCTCTCTTTCTCTCTCTACTCAACAGCCATTCCCATTGGCAACTGGACTCAGCCAGACATTGACTACAATGAGCGCTTCAGCTGGGAGGGAGCGAACGATATGAGCGCCAATTATCGCTTGGCTCTGCAGCGCGGCTTGCCCTTTCCCATACTCACGGTGGCCGAGTATTTTAGCTTGGGTCGCGAGGGCTTCTCATGGGGTGGTCAGTATCGTGCCGCTGGCTACTTTGCCAGCATCATGCTGTGGGCCTCTCTGGCCTCGTGGCTGCTTATGAATTTGCTGCTGTTGGCGGTGCCGCGCTATGGAGCCTATCTCAAAGCCTTGACTGGCGCCCTACTCGTCAGCACTTCAGTGGGCTATCACTGCCTGCTGCCGCAGCGACCGTTGTGCATCTTTCTGGAGGGCGGTCGACTGGAGTTTCACTTTGGCTGGTGTTACTGGCTGGTCCTGGTTGCAGGTGAGTTGGCAGCCGTAATTCAAACCTCTCGCTTCCTCTCTCACGTGTCTTTCATTGCAGGCATTCTTTGCTTTATAGCCGGCGTGCTGATCTCCATTATTGATCTGGTCTGGCCGCACACGTTTTCCACGGTGCTGGAGGTCTACTATGGCACTCCATACGATCGCCATGTTATATTGGAGGAGTCGAGCGATGTGCGCTATCGTAAGCCGCGCAACAGTCGCGGTCTAGAGGAACCGCCTGGTCTCGGCTCGCGCATTCTGCGTCGCCTCAGCTCCAAGGCGCGTGATATGCAACAGCATGCCACAGCCCCGCGTCGTGGCAGTCCCGCCGGCGTCTCTAGCAGCGGCGTGGAGAACAAAGCATTTCAGGGCGATGCACCCAAGAGTCCTTGGCGCCATCCCTTTCGACGTGCCCAACAGCTGCCGCACTCGTCGCACTCCACGCAATCGCATCCGCTGCACCAGCATCATCATCAGCAGCAGCTGCAGTTTGTGGGCGGCGGTCCAGTCGGCGCACATCCCATGCATCATATGCAGCGCACCCTTTCACAGGACTCGGGCTCCAGCATAGCCTCCGCTGCCGTGCAAATATCACCTTTGCACAAGCATGCAATGGCCCGAATGCTGCCGTAATTAATATTATTTATTACTAATCTATTACATAAATTTGAAATAGAATTAATATATCTTTTTTTTTCTTCCCAGTAATCCGCCTGTGGAACGCATTCGCGATATGGATCACTGGTAATGTGCAGGTGCACAAGTCCTTGGCGAGTCCTCAACGAATTCTTGACAATTCAACAAACTCTAATTGACAAATAATTAAACAAAAACAGCAAGAAAATAATGCTACAAAACAATTTGTGATAATTTCTTAATTTAAAAACAAAGAGGAAGAAAACTAAATAACAAAAAACAAAAACAAATTAAAATAATTGACAAGATTGCATAATTTACCTGACGTACTTATATACAAATTTAAATCAACTTAACTTTAATTAAATTATTTTATTATATTTAAGTTAAACAAAATTGTAATTTGTAAAGCTATCATCGAGACGTGATGTTCACTTGTGATAAGATAAGATAAATCTTCTGCCACACGACGGACACATAATGCGTGCATTTTAGTTAAATATATATGTATACAAATATGTAAATCTATACGATTCGATAACTACGAATATAGATAGATATATATATATATATATATTTCTATTAATTATAAAATGAATTCCATGCCAGTGTATGTAACGATTAGCTTACTATTTTATATAAAAAAAAGTGTTTAAACTAAGTTTTTAAGTTGTGACGATGTTTTTTAATGTATAAATATAAAGAGCAAGAAATGCAACGACCTGAACTCAAGACTTCTCGCAAATTTAAATATTGTTTTATATGTAAAGAAAAATCTATTCAATTATTAATTGTAGGCTTAAATGCTGTTTTTCAAGAAACAATAATTAACAATTCTAAGCTTTGTATGAAATCGTCATTTCATAGTTACTGTATGATTGAAGATATCATATATTTGAATACATATCTATTGTGGCTATTTCTAGAATTAATTCCCTTAAAAAGTTATTATTAGTTATTATTAGAATCGATGTTTAGACAGAAATTAAGTTCATTGATAAGCCTTCAATTTGTGATTAGAGTTGATTGACAGTTAAAAGAATATTAAAATGTCTTATCAATTAATAGGTTAAAAGCCCCAGCCCACACCTGCAATTGGATCAGATATGGCAATATATAGATAAAACCAAGCAAACCAATTATTTTTATATAGAATAATTAAATACTTCATTTAATGTAGAAGAGTTTTTTTAGACTGTGCAAGTGGTTTTTTAGACGAAGATTGCCATTATTTATCAAGATTTAGGTATGTATATGAATAGATAGATTATCTTTCTAGCAAATTTATACAAATTGTATAAACTATCATTAACTGATGTGTTACAAATAAGGGAAGTATGTAGAGTACGTATTGGATATAATTGTTACCCATCTAAGGAATTGTTCAATGCTCTAAATTTAATCTCTATAAATGAAGTGAAAAGAGTATTTTAGAGTTTTTTCGGAAGTGTATTTTTTTAAAGTGTATTTTTTTTAAAAAAGCTACACTTACAGTTTTATTGACCCTTATAACTTATTAAAAAGTTTCTCTTCTCAAAATGCTCTCAAGTTCTCTTTTTTGATATAGAGAGTTTCTACATATCGTCGATGCACTTACTGATATTTGGCAAAAAGTTATCATAGTTTACCACCAACTCATGGGTGGCATCGACGAAACAGGCTTCCGTATCCACTGGCAGCTTGGCAATCAGCTTGAGGGCCGTGTTGAGCTTTCGGGTCAACTTCATGACGGCCTCAAAGAGCTTCCAGAAACACTTGCCGGATGTCATTTTGCCACCTTCCTCGGCGGCGCAAATGGTGCTATTCAGATGGATGATATTCTCGCATATAGAGATGATGTCCTTGCAGCACTTTACAATTTTGGCCACTTCTTTGGGCACCGCCGTGCCACAGGCATCAATAGCATCTACATATTTCGTGGTCGCTATCAAAATCTCAACAACTGTTTTCATCGTACAATTAACTCCGCGAACTGTCGTCAAAACTTTCATAAAAATGTTCTCCATTGTCTTGATGAAGCCATCATCGCCATAGAGCTCCACCTCCTCGAAGTCAAAGGAGCTCTCATTGATAGTGTTGGCCTGAAATTGAGAAGAGTTTTTAATAGAGAGAATATCAAATTTTGAATGCCGTTTGCCCAACTCACATTAGCACTCAACAGGCAGCTGCCAGAGACGAGCACCAAAAGGCAAAGAGTTAAACTTTTCATATTGAATACTTAACGTGGAATGTTTATTTCATTAAACGACTTTCCGCTTTTAAAGACCTCATCT
Organism: Drosophila hydei; assembly: GCF_003285905.1. Taxonomy (NCBI): domain Eukaryota; kingdom Metazoa; phylum Arthropoda; class Insecta; order Diptera; family Drosophilidae; genus Drosophila; species Drosophila hydei. The sequence continues at coordinate 1,662,940 of NW_022045829.1, forward strand.
ATCTCTTTGATTTTCTTATATCAGTCAAGTGGTTTCCGACTGATTTATAATTCTTATTTGTTATTGTAAGATTAGATATAAAAACTAATTAGAAAGCAGATAATTTCCCTTGTCTGTTGGTTACTTACTTACTACTTCGAAATCTACTTGATTTTTGTCAAGGGTATTTACTTGTCGACTATTAATTTTGGCTCTAATTTCAATGTCCTTGTACTTATGTATGAGTAGAACACTTGCATACACTGCATATACCTGCCTGCTTTAATTAACTTTAGAAGCCAGCTAAATTCTGTTTGACAGCAAGCGATCGATTGTTCGCATATGCTGCTGTCCCTCTTTCTCTTATAATTGACTTACAATTCTCTTTTTTATATATGTATGATTGTTTAGCTACTGCTGTACTTCTAAGTTACAAGCTGTAATATTTTTAGAAAGCTTTGTGTTTGAAGAACTCCGTCGTCCTCCACCCTCTTTTTAAAACATAAATATAAATCAATTATGTTCAAACGTGTGTGCATATAAATAAAAGCAAATAAAATGTACTTCATATGCACAGCTGTAAATAGACAGTTATATTGCCAGACAAACAGACACACACACAGGGATAGAGTCTCGTTGTTATCGCACGCTCTTTGGTTTAGTTCCAGAAATCAAGATTTATGACATTTTTATTACAAAAACGAGCGCCGTTTGTTGTGGGAGTGACTGTAAAAATAATACATAGGACATACAGTAAAGTGCAGCAGTAGGTAGTCGGTGGAGGTAAGAGCCGGACAGAGCTATAAGGGCGGCTGCTCGCTGCTTGCTGGCTTTAAAAATATGCAGCCAGGCGCATCAAGGCCTTATTTGTATTCTCTTGCTCGCTCGCACTTACTAACGCTGAGCAAGCTTTGGCTCTGGTTTCTGCCGCCACATGCAACGGAAGGCGCATAATTCACAAAACAACGGGACAATGTAGGCAGAGCAGAGTGGAGACAGGAGAGCAATGGCGCTCTCTGCTCTCTTTACTGATTGTTGTTGGCAGTTAGCATTTGGCAAATGCAATGCGAAAAATCTGTGCACCCGGACCTTAGGACGCGTTTTTGACTCTCCATTTTAATATAAACAAATTGCAGCGCCTCTTATTTATGATTTCTTTTTTTCGCAAGCTGTTTCTGCTCCTTCTTCTTCTCCTGGTGGCTGTGACTGCTGCATTTCTTTTATTGTGGCCTGGATTTTTTTTCGTTTTGTTTTGTTGGCTGCTCCAATAAATCTGCTAAAAATATGTTGAAAAAATATAATATCTCACATTTCAATATGAAATTTTTACATATTTAATGTAGTAGTTCATGGTTGCCTCAAACTTAAATACATCTTTAGTGTATTATTTATATAGTATAGTATAGTATTTATATCCTAATGTTGATTTAATATACTTCTTACTTATTTCTCTTTAAATTCCTTTAACAATACGCATCAATTTGCATCGATCACTGGGCTAACAATATGTCCAAAATACAAAATAGAATAACGGGAAATATAAAAAAACAATACAATACAAAACAAAAAAAATGGCGAATGGCATGAAAAATAAGATAAATTCCAACCAGCAGCTGCGCTAACGAGCATCTCAGAATAGGTGGACTGGCGGCTCCCAGGAGGGTGGTGGAACGGAGTCAGTGTTCGATGCAATGGTGTGGGCGAGTGGGTTGGAATGATTGCTGCAATTTTTAGTTTTCTTGTCAAGCAGCGAACGCAAACTGTGCTGAGTAATGCGCCTGAGGGAGAGAGAGTCGAAGGAAGCGAAGGAGGAGAGAGACAGTGTCTGCGAAAAGTTGACGGCACTTTTGGCTTTTCGCTTAATACAAATGAAAATGGATGAGCTACTAAATGTTGTCATTGTTGCCGCTTTTGTTGTTGCTGCTGCATCGAGTGCATCAAATGGAATGAGCAAAACAACAGCAGTATCTAAACCTCAACCCATCCCTCTCTTATATTCTTCAGTCTAAGCTACGCTTTGGCCATTTCTTAGTTGTAAATTTGATGTCAGGCAATTGTATGTGTGCGTGTGTTTGTATGTTTGTACGTGTGCCTGCCCTTTGAATGTTCTCTCACACTCTTGCTCTGCCTCTCACGCTGTCGGGTGAAGTACATGTGTTTGTCTTTGTTTTTTATGCCATTTATTTATTTAAGTCAATTTCGTTGAGTGTGTTTGAGCATTTTGTTGCAATTCGTTTTTGGGGTTTGCTGCTGTTTTCCTTTAGAATTCCCTGCAATAAAAATGGCAAAGGGTTGCTAAGCTTCAAATATGCATTATTGTTGTATGCAAATTAAATTTTTGTTCTTGACTAATTTGCATTACCATTTCCTATAATATATTTTGAGCTTACTAATGTACATATTTATACCCAAGACAATAATTCTATAGGGTGTGTTCCGCCTATCTTGCTTAAATATTTTTTTTTATTAATTTTATATATATTTTAAATAAGCTTCTTCATGCCAATAGCAGGGTATCGCATAGTCGTTCATTCACTACAATAGCATTTACAGTTGTTTTTTATGCCATTTTTTTTGGTAGCATCTTCTGTGAGAAACTTGATGACAATTTTTACTTTGAGTGATTGCAGCGGCCTCGGCTGCAGCTGCAGCTAAATGAGAGAGACAGAGATGGTAAATGAGGGGAGTCGGAGAGTGTGTATTGGTGGAAGTTCACTAAGGCAATAGAGAAGCGCACTTGAGAGAAGAAGAAACCATAGATATGTGCAATACACGTACATGTGTAAGCGTATGTTAGTGTTGGAAAACATTCAAGTTAATTGGCTGTTATTGCATTGCACTGATTTTAAGTGTGTGTAAAAGCTGGAAAGACGAAAGTGCATAAATTGGACCATGGAGTTAATTATCGTATAACAAGTTCTGATTGGAAAATCTTGTCACGAGAAAAAGCTATAAATATTTAATTTAAATGTCGACTGTTATAATTAAATACTAAATTATATTGTAATGGCTGTATAAAGCTATAAACTTTTTTGGTTTTGCATTTATTTATTTATTTAATTAACACATAATCTTAGCATATTTAACAGAGCATATTTACTCAAGTTAACGGATTCTTAACAGATAGTTCAGACAGCAACCATTTATGCCTATTGAGCTTGCTCTCTTATATACATTAAAGTGTCAGAGTTTTCGGTAGATGGCGTGTTGATAGCAAGTGTGTGAGAGCACAACATACGAAAGTCTTATACGGAGCGCAACAAGCATAATGTTAGGCAACAGTGCGCTGCTAGGTGTACCAATTCAGAGATCTTACACATAATAATATAAAATTTATGTATATGTACATTATTGTTTATTTATTGTATTCACTATTTTCTTGCACCTGTATTTGAACGTAAGTCGTATAATGATTTTGCTTACTAAACACGAAATCGGACTGATCATAGATCAATTTTAGCGCCTTCGATTCATTGTTAACAGACTCAACAGCGCCCAATCGTAACATTTGTCTGTGAAATTACAGTCAGTGTCTCTCTCGCTGTCGTTGCTTCACTCTGCCTCGTATTCAGCAGCCTCAATGCTCGTGTCTGCACTTCGTGTTGTTGTGCCTGCTTTATGCTGTCGTGCGCTGTCGTCCTCTCGTCTTGTCGTTGGCTACGTACGCATCGCACGCTTCGTGTTTGGTCTGAACGATGCTTAACGAAGCGACTGTTATCCGTTGTAGCTTTAGTTGAAGCTCAGCCGTCGGAGTGTATTGAACGTATGCAGAAAGGCTGTCGCTTGTCTCGCGCATAAATCGTGTTCGTTCGTCACGGTGAATTCGGCAAAACGACGCAAATCGAAGACACAACAAAATTGAAATTCTCAAAGCGTTTTTGAATAAAAACAAAACTCAATCACAGGCGAAACAAATATAACAAATCTAAATTGCAGTTGCAATGCGTTAATGGTACATATCGTGTATGTGTGTATATAGTTACAGTTGTAGAATGAGTCAAGCGGGTGTTGAGAATTTCATTTACAGTTGTAGTAGTAAGTGAAGTGAAGTAAAGTAACCCACTTTACTTCTTGGCAACTTTCGTCACTTGCTTTAATTGTTGTGCTCTGCTCCTCTTTTGGCATATATTAAAAACGTGTCGGCAACAACAACAGCAACAACTCGACTGGTATAGTGCGTGTGTGTGCGAGTGAGTGTGTTTTTCTAGCTGTTGTTCCGCTTTAACTCCTTGGTCACGTGGCCAAAAAGTTTGAGCCATGTTTTGTGAACGGCCAAGCCATTGTTGCCCTTGTGCGTGACACAGTCCAGCAACAAGAACAACAATAAGCAAAAATAACAACTACCTACGGATTATCAGTTCGCCAGGCCAAAACTCAATTTGTTGGCCAGGTAAGTTATATCGTCTAGCTTGCCAGTTATATTTTCAACAGCTGCCTTTAAAGCATCTGTGCAATATTTGTTTGCGGCTAGACTCTGATTTTTTTGACTCTGGAATTTTGCGGTACTTTAAGCACTTGTCTCGCTGCGTCAGCTTTTCACTCTCGCACGTTTCCTCTCCCTCCTGCTGGCGCTCTGTCTTGTTTCCTTTTTACCCAAGTGCCGTTACGCCGCCTTCTTCGCTGTGTCGATTGCCCTAACTTAAAATGCGCCAACTGACTGCCAAAAAGTTGGCAAAACTTTGCCTAAAGTTTATTTACTTGTTTTATTATTTTATTTTTTCTTTCTTATATAAACATATATATCTAAAATATTCTATATACATATTTTCTTTTATGTTATATATAAAATGGAGTTAAATAAGTTAGCCTAAAGCCGTATTCATATGCTCTTTTCGAGGGTTTTTAGAAGATTCTAATATATTGGCATTTAGACGATTCCAATATATTGTCATTGACTGGGATTTGGAATAGTATATAATTATTATTATATATAATTAATATAATCAAATAATTATTGTAGTTGATGGAAATTTAATATTTAGTTAGTTTTTAAGATTTAATATTATTTTTAAAAAAAAATATGCAAAACTCAAAATTTGTAATTGTGATTGAAGTCAAAAGCATAGATTAAGATATATAAATAAATTATTGTATTCATGTTATATAATTTATATAATCAATTTGAAAAAAATAGACATTCTATGGATTTCTAAATTATAAAAAAAAATATGTATAAATAAATTAAATTTTTATTGTGTTAAGAATTTTGAAAAGTTATAAACCGAATAAAATAAAAATAATGAAAACAATTCTGAAAATGATAATTATAAATATAAATAAATGTTTATTAATATTCTAAAGTTATTGTATTTAAATAAATTTAGAAAAAGAAAAGAAAAACACAATTTTTAACTTTATTTTTTGTATAATTTTAATTTGTATTTATCTGTTTCTCTTGATCTTAATAAAGAAATAAAATATATTACATATAACTATATCGATATATTATCGTATAATAATGTTATACAATCTGTTTATACTTATTCAGAAAAGTGTTTAAAAATTATATGAAAAATTCAACTCATAAATATGCTTTTAATAAGCGAGCCTAGGCCAAGCTAAAGTTGAGTTTAGGTAAAGAAAATTTCTTTCGTTTTTAAGTTTAGCAAAATTCTCCAAAAGCGAGTCCTGTTTTCGACTCTCTAAGGACTTTTTGTTTATTAAATTTGTAGGTTTTCATTAGGGAAGCTGCTGTCCCTCTGTTTTTGCTGCCTTTCGCAGCTGCTGCTGGGCTGAAAGCATTTCCTGCAGCTAGTTGGCGCCTAGTTAAAGTTAATGTAAATAAATTAGTTAAATAAATAAAGAGCAGCCTGACTACGTCTCCTTCTCTCTTACTTTCCCTCTCTCTCTCTCTATATATATCTCTGTCTTTGCCTGCCTCGGTTGACAATTGAAATATGCAAATGAGGCTGAAACAGGGAACAACTAAAAAACCAATTTCGACTTACACAAATGACCGGGCCAACCAATTGGCCAAAGCACGCACGAGCAGGTCAAAAGCAGAAGCTGAAGAGCTCTGTGTGTATGTGTGATAGCAGCTATAGCTACACGAGCTTCGCATGCTGCATTTTTGATAAGCTGCTTGTGTCGCCCAAATGTCCACAAAATTTTGACAATTTACTCACACACACACATACACACACTGATACAGACATCCCTAAACATCCGCACGATTTAAGCCTAGTGTCCCTGGGGAGCTTGCGGCACAGTTGGTGAGGGGGCGTAGCTTAGCAATAAGCGGGGTCGCGGCATGATGCGTGCTGCGTGCTGCGTACCAAACAATTGTTGAAATTTATAGCGAAAAGCCAATTACGTCTGCCAGCTGATACGTACGAACGTAGTTGAGAGTTTTAACTGTCTGCCCCCCTTTCCGAACAGAAAAGGGTTGCTGCTAACATATATATAGCATTTATATATGTTGTATATATACATATATGTCATTGGCTTATCAAAGTGCTGAGCAAACCGAAAAACCAATTTGCGTGTGCTTTGCGTACTTCACAAACGCAAAACGCATAAACAAAAGTTACGTATACGCAGCTTTAACCATTGACGGGTTAATGTGATTTTAATGTACTTTTTAGGCACCCCGCAAGTCCCAGTTACGTGTGTGTGTATGTGACGGGTATTTGGCAAAAGTTTAATGTAATTCAAAGTTTATTTCAGGATTTTAAACTTCATTTAAATTAGGTTTTGTTCTGTCTTACATATTGTATGTATTGTATTATATGTGAGTAATATTATTTATTTATAAATAAAATTAAATTATTATTGCCTAAATGTCACATGAAGCAGAAAATGCTCTTTTAGGCACAATTTCAATTGCTTGATTGAAAAACACATTTAAATGATGTAAAGAAATGGCATAAAAGAAGATATTCTATATATATATTTCATTCTTTTTGAAGAGACAGCAAATCATAAATATTTTATACATGTGCTTCACATGAAGTGAAACGCATTTAACCTGTATTTATCTGGCAGCAACAACGGTAAATGTAATCAAAATGATCTGCGCTTGACAGAACAAAACCAAATAAAAAGATTAGGCAGCGGCGTTCGGTCTCTCTCAGTGTGTGTGTGTGTGTGTGCGTGTGTGAAAAGTATTTTAGTATTTTTAGTATTTTTGCTTGGTTTGAGCTTTGCGTGTGGCTGGCACAACAAGAATGTTGGGAAAAGGCGCCACGCTTTGAAATCAATCTTCCTAATGACGGACAACAACAATAACTGCGACTGCAGGGGGTAAAGAAGAGAGAGAGAGACAGAGAGAGAGGGGGAGGACGGGAGAGAGAGCAAGCAGACGAACCTGTAGACACGTGCGCTTGCGTTTTTACGCTCAAGTATCTGGCACTTGTAACGGTAATCGATCTGAACAACAGCAACACCCACAACAACAGCGGTTAGCATGAATTGGCGAAAAAAGCAAAATAAAGAAAAAGCAAAAGCAAAAAAAAAACGAGAAAAAAAATGAAAGCAACAATCCGTCAGGGCGCATAAAACTTGAGCACCCCGTTTTTTTTTTTGTTAGCTGAGTGTGTGTGGGTGTGCGCGTGTGTGCCCATCTCATGGAAATGAGAGTGAACAAATGGAAAAACTGTGCCTTTAGCTGAAATTGTGATAATTTCAAGTGTTCCTGAGGGCTGTCTAAGTGTGGGTGTGATGCAGTCATTAAATGTATAATATTTACATTGTTTATTTAAGATATGCTTGCTAAATAATGAATATATTTGAATATAATTCAAAAGTATCCGCTGAAATTGAAGTTGATTAAGCTTCAAAAGTCGAATAAAAAATATGATTGACACTCAAACGTGTATTTATGACATTTGCTCAATGTTTTTCTTTTCAAATTATCATTGCTTTTTTAATCTCTTAAGCATTAGCAGCAATTTATTCTTAATTATCATTAAATGTGTTTTAAAAGTTTTTCTGAAACTTTTTCCAGCTGAAACTATTTTTTATTATGAATTTTGAAGAGTGCCTACTTGTTTTTTGTTAAGCGTTAAGCTATAAAAATATTCGATTTGAAATTCGATAACCAAAAATAAATATAATATATGATATTTATAAATATTTGCTGTTGATGAATATTTGGCCTACTAATGATAACATTTAAATCTGTGCACTTTGACTTACATTAGCCAGATGCGCAATATAAGTGCCATGATATATTTTTCTCTGAGAATATGCTATGTTATGTTCATAATATACAATTCTCAGTCAAGCTTAAAATGCCTTGAAAGTGTAAGAGCTTCAAGTGAAACTTCCGCTAATTTATTTAGGTTTCCTTCAAAATGTGTCAAAGGAATCAATCAGCCAAAAGCATTCGGTATCAAATAAACCAAATCAAACAGATGCCGAACACACACACTCACACAGAAAGATACACAGCGGCAAGGTGCTGATATACCTGTCCCCTATTTCGACTCACATACACACACACCTGCACACACAGACGCAGATTTAATGCGAAGTTCGCCTGTTTCAATAAACTTATGCAAATATTCAATTTGAGGCATTCGTTTGTGCCTCTTTTTGACAAATGATAAGGCCAAACAAAAGGCAGCCAGGCAAACAAACTTTTCACACCCAAAACGAGAAGCTGCATGAATAGAAGAAGAAACAGTCAGAAAAAGGATGTGCCGCATTTGCTTATCAAAATTAAAATGAAACCACAGAAAAGAAAGTGAGAAGCAAAATGAATTGGGGGGAAGTCATAAAGGCGGAAATGCAGAGGTCTAAAACTTTTCAGCAGCAGGTTTCCATCATGCACAACACACAAAGATGTGCAGATATATACATATATATAGATGTGTATATATAAATGCGAAAGGACGGCGTGTCCTGGCGGGCTGGTTGACTGCTTCTTAAAAAAAAGGGAACCCATGGCTGTGCACAAAGTAAATTTCAATTTAACCTTCATCGAGCAAAACTCATTTATATTTATAAATGCGCCGACAACGCAAGCGGCGAAAACACAGGAAGCGAATATAAATAAATGCCAAACTGAAGAAAACGCAAGAGGGGCAGACAAAGAGCGAGAGAGAGAGAGAGAAAGAGAGCGAGATGGAGAACTCAAAAAGACCAAAAGAAAATACAGGCACAATAAATAAACTGCGTGTGTCTGCTGCCATAATAAAAATATACAAAAAATAACAAAAAAAAAAAAAAATAAAGTACAAATGCAGCAAAGCAACACAAACAAACTAAGGAAAGGCAGAGAAAGACAGAGAGGGAACGAGAGGGAAAGCTGAGCACAGGCATAATAATAAAAATACATAAGCAGGCGTCTGGCAGGCAGTTCTGTTTGCCCCGTCCAACGAAAAGGATAAAAATCCATCAAACTTGCAGATAAGCCAAAATACAAGATGAGTTTCGAGCAATGGGCAAACGCCACGCCCCTGCCCCCAGCCTTTTCAAGCCAGCCCCAAAAGCTGCCCCTAGACTGCGTCTGCCCAACACCAACTTCAGCTTCAGTTCCAGTTGGGCAAACTTACCTCATAAAAGGCGCAAATAAGTATTATATATATACATATATATATATTATACACTTACGTATATATACTGCTGATATATACGTATATTCGTAGCATACTTTTCGTCTTGCTCAGCAAAAGAAATGTTTCATTTCGTTAATAAACGAGCGCTCATCATTGGAAATGTAGTACTAAATGCAAACAGGACGAACAAACCCCACAGGATCGAGTAACGCAACACAATAAAAACCGTAAATGTAACGCTAGTGTATTATAAAAGTAACGGTAAACTGATGACTACATCAGACTGGAGCGAATGCTCGAAATGTGAAATTATTTTTAGCTATTTGCAAGCGAACATTCGGCTTCAAAAAATCTAAGTTGAATTTAGGTAAAAGTAAATTTCAGAATATACACCTCATGGAATAGGAAAGTAACTTTAACAATCGAATATAAAACAACGGTAAAGTGATAAACTGAGAGTGAATGGCAGCTATAAACTAAAGCAAAGGGGGAAAATTGGGAAAAATATATGAGAATAAAATGTAACAAAAATAACAAGAATCATAAGGAAAGGTAATTATATAGTAATTAAATAGTAATTAAGTAGTAATTATATAGTAACTTAAAATATTTTGGTAAGACTTTAGATACTGGAAAACGGTTTAATGATTTTCAGCTTTGACATACTATGCAAGTAACTTCAAAAGAAAAACTAATTCAAAGAATATTTAAAATTTAGTTTATAAATATTTGTGTTTTGTATAGTTAGGGGTATTCAAGATGTAACATTTAATTTTTTTATTATTTTTCTTCTAGTTTAGGTAGTTACAATTGATATTGACATATTTTGCATAATAATACAATATCGTTTAATTTTCATTTTTATTATTTCAATTGCGGCTTAAATCACATTCACAATAAGCCGAGAGCAAAAACTATTATGAGCTCAACTGAATGAATTATGAACATAAACATTTATGACAGATCTCTGCTCAGATAGAACACATATGTTCTAGCATAATATATATAAATCTGTTGTTATATATACATGTCACTTCTTAAGTTTATGCGAAATTTGGTGGCAATATTAAAAACGCTTTCATTTCACTTGGCGCTGACCGCAAGTGTCGCAGGGACATAAGTGAGGCCAATAAATAAGCGAGTACTCAGCCAATGCGGGGAGAGCTGCATAAATATATATACATATGATATATATACATATATCTTTATATATAAAGTTGGCGGCATAAGCTCTTGGCCATAAGTCAAGCAACGAATCGGACGACGCGCACAGATTTCCGCTTGTGTCCAGAGCGCCGCAATTCGTTGGGGCGATAAATCTCATCGACACTAAAAATCAGATATATGCGCTATATGTTCAGGCACCAGAGAGAGGGAGGGAGGGGAGGGGAGGGGAGTGTCCAGCGGATGGGGTGTGAGTAATGCCATTTATATGTCACCATTAATGTCGTGTTATGAAAGTAATTTTCTTAAATTCGCATATTAAACGTTTTGGCCATTAATAATGGAGCCAACAGTTTGGGGCAGGGGACTGGGCAGCATAATAAAAGCGGAGTGAGTAGTGGAGATGGAGGAGGACGGGATGGAGTGGGAGACAGAGAGAAACGAAAATAACAAACATGAAAATGCTGTGCATGTTCCGAATGATCGCTTCAATAACCACAAAAACCATAAGAAACAGCGCCAGCAGCGAGTGAATGAAGTGAATGAATAAATGAATAACGCTCAGAATGATGCTAGCCTGGCATGATGGACTACACACAGACGATACACACACACAGACATTTTAGTTCTGGCACATGATAAAAATTTATTTAGAGCAAATAGAAAAGCATGAGACTTGCGGGAATAATAAACTACAACGTGAAGCTGGGTTAAGTTTTATTTTTTTTGCGGCAGCAGGAAATGCCGAGGCAGCTATTGACGGGCCATTGTCTAGAGTGTTTAGAGGCACACACACACACAGAGAGGGAGAGTGAGTAGAGTCATGTATGTGCATGCTATATGAGTGCATGTCAGTAGCAATTGCTAGACGAGAAGCTGCTGCTGCCGCCGCTGCTACTGCTGCTGCTGTCTGACTGGGGGGCTAGCCTCATGCAATAAAATGTGTCTATCAAATGTTTTCCCATTTCCATTTTTTCCTATTCCTTTTGACCCAAAAGCATAGAGTATAACAGGATAATTGCATTTGTTGCCTTAGCTTTGAAATAAAAGCAAAATGCTTCAATTGCTTTTGCTCTACAATTTGCTTAGAAAATATACAAAATTTATATTTGAGGAAAGTGAATAGACAGAAATTCTTAAATTTAAAAATATATCTAAAAGTTCTTATAGCGTACAAAGATACGACAAGTTGTAGAGGTTGAGATACTTTAATTATAGATTATTCAGCTCAAACTTTAACTCATTAAAATCATATAAAATATTAAACAAAAGTCAATCAAAAATAAAATGTTACAATATATAATATAATATAATATAATACAATAAAACATAATATAATATTATATATAATTTATAAATAATAATATTAACTTTGTTAAATTAATTTATATAGAAGTATACAAAAATATATATTTATTATATACACTTTCTTTTTTTAAGTTATTTTAGTCTTCTTTCTATACAACTTCTCACTTTGTAGAGTATACAGAGTTCGTTTATAGTTAATGCATTTTTTGTTTTGCATTGCTTTGGTCGTCGTCGTCTTTCCTGTTGCTGTTTGAATGTTTGTCTATTGGTTGGTCGCTGGGTCGTTAAGTTGCTGTGTGTGTGTGTGGGTGTGTGCATGTGTATGTGTTGCTTGGTCCGTTGGCCCGCTCGACTGGCCGACGTTTCCGTTTCCGGCGCCTGTACGCCATGTTGATTTTGCCTGGCCGCTCTTTGTTGTTGTTGCTGTGGCTGCTGCTGTGTTTGTTTTGTGCTCTTTGTGTGCCGTTGGTTGTGTTTGTTCTTTGGGTTAATGTGCGCACTCGACTGTGCGCAAATTGCTCAAGTGTAGTTGAAGCTGTCCATTCAGTTTTTATTCTCATATTCTCATATTGTGCGATATTTAAAGAACCTAAACAAATTTCTCATACCTAATTGTCGTCGGCCCATTAGTTTTATCATTATCATCTGGAGCTGTGGCAGTGGCAGCAACATCATTATTAACAATGTCATTATCAACAGCATCATTATTATCATCTGGGGCATTATTATTTCACTCACATTGGCACCTTCCCATTGTTGAGGCTGTGCCGTCGCTTATCTGTCGGCCATTTGGTCGCTTATTGCAATGTCTTACATTCTTATCATTATTAAGCGCCTCCCCTTATAACGATTCCCGCATCTATTGCGCCATATTCAACAGCAGCATCCACAGCAACAGCAATCCACCCACGCTCAAGCACAAACCTTGCACGGCCCATTCTATTCCAGTGACGACACTCGGCGGACGCGTTGACAAAATGACAATAGAAACAGAAGTGCCAGCAACAAAATTAGAAACTAGCTTAGCGAACACTGTAACGAATTCTAGTTACTCTACTTTTGTAAAAAATATTTTTACTTGTTAGATATTTTTATTATATTTAAATAAATAAATAACAAATTTAAATATATTTAAAAATTTCTCAATAACTGTTTCCTATTAGCTAAAAAATTGTTATAGCCCTCAAATCTGTTAGAGTATTTTGGCAAAAAAAGTGAAAAAGGACAGGTAAAACTTAAAAATTGCCCAGGTTGCGTTTCTATTGATTTGCCAGCGACGTTGCTTATTCCCCATGCCAAAGCAACCATTGAGCCAACCCATTCACAATTTTGATGTCATTGTGAACCTTTTGGCCCTTTGGCGTGTTGTATCTTTTGCGAGTGTCTTCTCGTTGGCCTCAGCCTTTGTGTCTATTTATTAGCGCTACCTTTCGCTTGTCAGCGTTTCTTTTACCTTTTCTGCTACCTTTTTGCTTCCTCTTCTTCTTGTTCGTCGCTTTGTTGTTGCCAAGTTTGTAGTCAGCTTCATTTTGTATTTGCAAATCATCACTATTATTTGCATCTGAACATTTTTATAGAATTCATCTTTTTTTCTCCTTTAACGAGAAGATATATGAGTGGCTTTTGCCTATCTTCTTCTACTTCTGCTTCAGTTTTCAGCATTTTTTTGTCGTATGTCAAATTTTGTTGTACCTTAATTTTTATGTTAGTTATTTATTTATTTTTATTTTCGGTTTTTTTCTGCTGGCATCCCTTTTGAATTTCCTTTGCTCACGGCTATATTTTTTATCGAGCGCCTGTCTGCGGGCTGGGCGGGTGAAGTTAAGGGACTTTTGCCGGAAATTGTAAATTTTTTGTTTGTTGCTGCGTCGTGGCATTATCTGCATAGCTACTTGGCAATGGAAATGCGATTGCGAACGGTATTGGCTGCTATACAAAAGGAGCTCGGCTCGGTTACGGGCTGGGCTGAGTTTTGAATTACACTGCGCGTAGACTCAAACCGAGAGCAGGCGAAATATCATTGAAGTTGTGTCGTTGCTTGTGTTCAAGCCAAGTATGAAAGTCTCTTTGCCTTCATTATTGAAATGAAAACTGAGTTTCGTGCGAAATTTCTATAGAATCGTTGAAATCGTGTGGTTTTGGAAAATTGTATTATTCAAATGTAAATAAGAGTATATGGACTAAAAGCTGTTAACTGTTACTGCAGTCATGCTATGAAAATGTATGTAAATACATTTATTTTATATGGAATTAATTGGGTCTGACAAGCTGGTGACAGTTTATTCAAGCGCTAAGTGGAATATAATGTTGGCTTTAATGATTACAATTCTTTTAGTCTCGATTCCCGAAGTTCAGTTGAAATTAACTTCATAATTTCACACAAATTTTGACATATATATTTTACTTGATATTCATAATTAAATTTGCATATTTCATTTAATGCGAGCTTTAACCTTTGACCTAATTTTATATAAATTCTCAAACCGAGTTTTTCTATGACTTAAATAAGTATAAGTAAAATATATATCTTATGCTCTGAACATATACACTTTAAACAACTTGAGAAGTTGATGGCCTTAAGGAATAGGAATGTAAGAAACTTTTTCAACAAGTTGACAAACTGAACAGTTGCTTAAAAATGTTCATTTCCAATGTGGCTTAGCTCTAACTTGCCTCGGGCTAAGACACACAGAGAGAGAGAGAGAGAGTCTGCTGTGTGTGTGCGTCTTACAACTCGATAATTGCGGCTTCAATTTGACTTTAACGAAAACTTTCACAACTTTTTAACTAGCTGCAAGACCCCTGGCCCCTCCGTTAGAACGCTTTTGCGCCTTCATCCTGCCCCAGAAAAACTTTTCAACGTACTCAATTGATGGCATTTCAATTTTTTCTTTCTTTATTCTCTTATAGCTGCTGCCAGCGCGGCACCATTCGAAATGTGCTACTACTAGGCACAGCAGCTGTAGCTTGCAGCAGGTGGAAGTGGACCGACGGAGAGACAGAGGGAGAGCGCAGCATAAACTGGCAACCAGACGGGCCAAAACTGCAGCTGTGACTGGCAAAATCTGCAAACCAAATCCAACTTAAGTCACATCAAATTAAAATCAACAAGCGTCCCAAAGCATATAAAAAAAAACCAAAAGAAACGAAGAACAAGAAAATAGAAGCAGAAGCTAACTGAAGCTTTTGGCCAAAAGAAATTACACAAAAACAAAAAAAAAGTGGAGAAAGAAAATAGGAGCAGCGCATGAAAATGAAGTGCAATAAAAGTCAAATGGCCACGTTAACAATGTGGAAAATTTTTATGGCTCTGCTGGCTGTGGCTACGGCGTTCGTAATGCCGCTCGCATTAGCGCACCAGCACTCGATGCCCGGCGGAGGCGGCATCGGAGCAGGCGGCGGAGGATCTGCAGGCGGCTTGCCCGCTGGACACGGCGCTGGCATGGGCATGACCATGGGCATGGGTATGGGTATGGGCATGGGTATGGGCATGGGCATTGGCATCGGCTCTGGACTCGGCAAGGAACAACACGGTAAGTCGCAGCTCGGCGTTCTCTTCTACTTCTTATTTTTGTTGATTATTTTAAATGGGTCGCCAATAAATAAATTTAAATATTTAAACAACTGCCAGTATGCAAGAGTTGCCAAAAGAATAGATAGCAAAAAAAGAGAAGGAAACTAGAACTTTAACACCTCGTTGCCAAAAGCTCGCAAATGGCACCATTTGAGCGCTGAGAACTTGCAACTAGCAAGCGTTGCACGTGGCAGCTGCTCTGTGTGCTGCCTCGGCACGTGTCCGGGCATTTATGATTTCATTTCGCTTTTGCTTTTTGCCAGCTTCTGCTGCACTCGGCCACCCTTTGCCCTTTGCCTTTATCTGAGAGCGCGGCGGTGCGATAAAAGGCTCCACTCGCTCGTCTAAACTCTCCATTAGCAGAAGACATACGCTTATGGAATTTTTAAAATAAAATACATGACAATGCTAGCAAAAGAGTCAGATAACTTGGATGAATATATAAATATATATATATGCATTGCATTTTGTATAGATGGTTAAGAATTTTTGGAATGAAAAGCCTTTTAGCAGTGTGAATTCGCTAGGAATTGAATGAGGTTTTGCTTTTAGTTTATATTTAAAGTAAAATGTATATATTACAAATATTTTATAGTTGAAATATGCTCTTGATATATATATATATATATATATATATATATATTTCGTAAGCTTTCTGATAGTATAATTGATTTTTCGAAATAAATTGAGATATGTAAGTTGAAATTAAAGATAGTTTTGTTTTTGATCCATGAACTTTTTTTTATAATTTATAAAAAATATGACTATATATTATTTAAAATATAAAATCATGTTTTTATCTATCTATCTTTAATCTATCTTATTTTTATTTATTATTTAATTATTTAATCATCTATCTTTAATTCAAAGAAGAAAAATATATTTTCTGAAATTATTTAAAATTTGAAATCATTTAATATATATTTGCTAAAACTATTTTAAAAATATTTCGTAAAAATATTTATGGTTAGCCAAATTTAAATCAATTCGAATAATTTTCCAAAAAATCATTATATATTTCATATTTTTCTCAAATTGCCCCTTAAGTCCGCCTCATAATCTCTCGATCCATTACATAATTATAATCATATTTAAGCATGGGCATTTACTTAATGCGCCTTTGTAGTTTATATATTATTGCTCATCGATTTCCTTGAAGAAATGATGCCTATTAAATTTGATATGCCAGCTGTAAGTGCAGCTCGGTTTATGTGCTGTCATTGTCTTGTTTTAGTATTTGCTTGGCTTCAAGCTGCTGTTGCCCTTTCCCTTCAAATATGAGTAATACACACCCACACACAAGATGTCAACGTAATCGCAATAAAAGTAAAATTTACCATTTGCTTGTTGCTCGACTCGACTCGTCTCGCCTCGCCTTGCCACGCCGCCTCAACCCCTTGCATGTTGTTCTTGTATGTATTGTATAATAATAACATAAAATAATTTATGGTACATGAAAGTCACAAAAATGCGAGCCCAGCTTTTTGGCCCGTACTCCATATGCCATTGGAGTTGCTGCTGCTGTTGCTGTTGCTGCTGCTGCTGCCAGTGGCAGCAGTTGGCAACTCATTTCGAGCGGCTCTTTACAATTTTGTAGCATGTTTTTCGTAGCTCTCTATACATACACACACATACACATACATACTCCTATTTTCATACAATAAGTCGCAATTTCTATGCCTGGCATCGCATAGAAAAGAGCTTAAAAATAGAAAACAAGTAGCCGTGCTGCAGTCGGGTGTGCACAGCTGTGCCATGCGCTGTTGAGAGACGAGTGACTTGGAAGCTGTGAGAAGATCGACCATATCATATATCAAAGTGACTCTAAGACTGCAAATCAAAGAACTTTAAATATTTAATTAAATGTTTCACAGAAGAAAGTTTCTTCTTCAATGGATCACAAAGTGAGCAGGTTGTCCATAGCTCCAGGTTCTATCATCGCCTAGTTTGTCTTGGCCTTACTAGTCTTGCTGTGCTTTAACCACTTGGGAATTCTATGCTCACAGTTTGTGCAAAGAGAGCAAAGGCGAGTGCAGTCCTTATTCTGATCTTAATTATAGATATATATTTATAAAGAAACAGTTTCTCCACAGCGAATATACCCTACCATACCAGAGAGGGAGGTAGATAGGGTGTACACAATAAAGGAAGAAAAACTTTCATTCAGTATGAACATTTTTTGGGCAACAAGCTGCGCTTTTCTAAGCGTCTGCAGCGATGCGTCGTCCTTTTGTAATGCGAACTGCGTTGCGTTCGCCATCCTCGTCGCCTTGGCTTCAAGGCGTTTTCGCATTTTTGGCTCTTTTGTTTTAAAGAGGGGTTTTTGCGCTATGAATCCTTTTGAATTTCGGAGGCACGCGCTGCATTTGATGTTGGCGAAATTTGCCGCTCGACGTGAAATTCACAAATTCTGCGCACAAAGACGCGCAGAATGCAGCAGACAAAAAGAAGGACCCAACCAGGCAGCGAGTGTCCTTTGTGCCCGAGCACGTAAATTGTGCAGATAAGCGTCGTAATTTGCTTTTTGTCTCGACTCGCCAACTATAACTAGAAATGAATCAGTAACGGGTATGCCCGTTGCCCTAGATACCTCACTTAAATGGTAAACTTTGCCCAACTCCAGGACTAATTGGCACTTGGTAAAGGGTATTTGCAGTCGTTAATTGAGACTAGGAATAAAAGTCACAGCTAGCCGCAAATTTATAGCGCTATCAAATTACATAACACCTAACCGAAAGACTCTTTTAAATGTCTTGCAGATGTTTTCCGGTTCAGCTCGTTTTAAAATATCCCCAGACAGAACAAAAAGGGAAAACTTTGAACCTTTCGCACACACACAGGCTGACGGCGTGCCTTGTTTCTCTGTGGGTGTGCGAGAATTTGTAGCTTCACTCTTAATTAATTAAAGCCGCAGGTGGGCAACATGAAACACCTGCCAACCGCTTGTCAATTCATCTCAGCGGTAATTAAAAATTCAATGAAAATTCGTCACCAGCCTCCAACTGACGTCAACTTATTTTATTAGCTATTCCGTCAGGCTTTTGTCATGGCCAGAGATTTTCCTAAAGATTTATAGTTTCAACCCGTCAGCTGTCAGGGCACGGCAAGGACAGGCAAGCGATATAAATTCTTGAAGTTTAGAGAAGATTCTTTGTAATGTTTGCTAAATTTTGTATTACATATATATTTTACCTAGACAATAAGCTGGGTAGGCATAGATAAATATCTATATATTTGTTTGAAATGTATGAATCGACTTTTCTATAGAACAAATACTTGCTCAAGTTTCTTTATGTTTGCAGGGTATTCCAGTTTCATCAACTTAGGCAACTTAGTTAGTTGTTCTCTTTCTCTCTGCTCGTTGGTTTGTTAATCTCAAATGCAATTAGCTAGTGCCCAAATAAGTTGTTGATGTTGCTCTTGTTTGCTTTATGTGCCAAAAGAATACACCCGAAATCCACTCACGATGCGGGCTGGCACAATGGCTAAGCTTGCTCCCGCAGGAATGCAACTGTACAAACGGTAAAAAAGGTAAACCTGCGCGCAAATAACAAACACGTGCTCATTTTTGATGACAGCTCTGTAGGTCTTATGGTTCACTTTTCGTTTTAAGTTAGTTTGGTGCTTTATATACCCTGTAACTAGACCAAATGCTGGACATTTCTATTTTGAACAATACTTTGAGCTCTTTGATCAAGATATTAATTCATGTAGAGCTTGTAGAAAAGCTATTTATCAGGTATATATATATATATTATATTTAAATCAAATTTGTCTTGTATCTTTTGCAAGCAATAAGATTTTGTTGCTGCATTAAAAGCTTGTTCATAATTTCTTAACCAATTGCTTAATAACTTTTTCTTGAGCACAGTCGTAGGTTGCTGCTTATAGAGCATCAGCCATTCAAGCATGCACTGTTCACCTATTTTTTCACATTTTTTTTTTGCGCTTGCCACAAAGTTTGTGCGACGACTTCGCCCGGAGGCGGCTGCACTCAACATGTTGACAAGTTTTTCGGTCTGTGCGGACAAACTTACCAAATGGCCAACTGTCAGTTGGTCACTCACTCACACAGTTAGTCAGTCAGTCCGTTAGTCAGTGAGTCAGTCAGTCACTTGACTTAGTCGCTGTTTACTGTTGCACGTTGCATACTTTTAGGCGCATGCTTAGCTGCAATGCTTTACGTTGCTCGTTCGCTTGCTGCAGATTTATTATGGCCCTATAGCTTCATCTCGCTCGCTCTCTCACTCGTTGCTTGTCTCTCGTTGTTGTTGTTGTTGTGGATTTTGCCTGGTGTGATAAAATGCTTGACACTTTTCTAAACGGCCAAAGTTTTTGGCTGGCAAGAGATTGTCGTTTGCTGGCAACACAACTCTGCAGGGCCCTAACCCTCGTCGCACTCGTTCGTAACTCTGCAGCTACTTTTTAATGCGTTATAATGCTTGTCTCTTACTGCCCTCGCAGCCGCCCACGCCACCCTCTCGGCTGCTGCTGAGCGTCTTCTGTCTTTGCTGTTTGTTGACATTGTCTGGCTTACAGGGCGCATAAAGTGGAAATGATTTACGCAGTTGCCCACTTGCATGCATGTGTGTGTGTGTGGGCGAGTGTGTGTGTGTATGTGTGTATGTATGTTTGGTCCAAAGTGCCAAGCATAATAAATAGCCCAGCTTTTGGCCTGGCACTTTTGTCAAATAGCTCGCAACGTACCAAAAAAACATGTGCAAAGTGTTTTGCTAAAAGTTACCTGTGTGTGTGTGTGAGTGTGTGAGTGTAACCGCTGCTGTTGATGCTACTGCAGAGCTTAGGGCCAACAGGGAGTAGAGCACAATTTCCAGCTAAACAACGTTAGCCAGGTAACTACCTTAACCAGTTGGCCAACAACTTTTCAATCAACTTGCCTTTTGCTGGCTGTTTAGCGCCTTTGCAAGCTCAAGACTTTGTCAGCCAAACAATTTATTGCGCAATTTACTGTTCTGACATTGACCAGTCGGATGTGGGAAATATTGCTGCTGGGAATGTATATTTATATAGATTTTTTTTCCAGTTAATATTTTATGTTAATGAGCATTTAATAGGTAGAGAAATTGTGAAATATTTCATTGATATTTTGGCTTAATATTTGCATTTATTTAGCGTGAAAATTAGAACTGGCGAATACCTAAAAGACTAATATTAATAATATTAATAAGACTAAAGAGAAATTGATTTAAATGCCGCATGCAAAGAGTATCCGACTGGAAGATACCGCGAATCCTAGATCAAGCAGTTGTTGGCTTCTTTTGTAAGCATATCTACAAATGCTTAACAGTTTTTCAAGTAAACATGAATAGGCTAAGCTTTAGATGAAATAAGTTAACTTTGTCTAAGTTTTCTAAACAGAGTTACACTCCTAAGGGACGAAAGCAAAGGCAGACAAGTTGATTGCTGACCCAGATCAAGAATAAATACAATTTATAAGGCCAGCCACATCCTGCCCTGCCTTCAACATACATTTTAACAAATTCATTATATCCTGAACTGCTTGACATATTCATTGGGTTCAGCGTCTATGAAGCACAGCAAAGTAAATGCTGAAACTTCTTAACCATTTTACTCTAATTGATAGTTAGCTCGTTGTCCGAAATTAGTTCTCGTCTAAATACAAATATTTGTGTATATTCAGCACAAAATTAATGAAGTTGAAATAAATGAATTAGGAATAGATTGTGCTCCACTCAAGTCCATCAATTAAGGGCTGATCCAATTTGCTGCACATGTTTTTCTTTTTTAAATATACAAATTAATAAAGAAACTGAATTGGATATCTGAACCGATTATTATATGTTACATTTAGTAATTTGGCCTTTGCATTGGGACCAAACCACAAATTATTTGCGTATTTATAGGCAGCAATTTAAAAATAGACCACGCCTCACAATTCTGCCGTAATTGGCGTCGGCCAGCAGCGTCTTGGCCCGAATGAAAGCGTAATAACAATTGAAGTAGCCGGAAATGTTGCGGGTCAACTGGTCAACCCTTTTGTTGATTATTCGTGCCTGTGCTCTAATTTTCTCTCCTACTACACTTTTATTTTAATTAATATTTATGGCTGACAGCGCGAGCAAATGTCAGCCGGAATGAGCACTATATATATTTATACATTAAAGCAGCGAGTCAATGGACTTGGAAGCAGTTCGAGGAACGTGTTTGTCCGTTAGCCGTGTCGTGCGGCTGAGTGATTATGTAATAATTAACTGTACATTAACTATTTGTAACCATGAAATTCCAACACACACACCCACACACAAAGCCAGTTAACGTGGTCAAAAGCAAAACAAGGAGTAAAAAAATAAACAACATAGCAAAACAGAGAGTAAAATATTTGTGTTTAGCTGGCTGACACGAAAGCAGAAAAGTAAACAAAAGTTTTGTTAGATTTTTAAGGCAAAACATAAAAGGAGGAACGAGGTCAAAATACACTAACAAATGCGATTAAACATTAAAAACATGTGTGTTTAAGTGATTGAAGATTCAATTTATTTTATATACAATTTATTATATTTAATCTACATTATATATCCGCCAAGTCATTGTCCAAGTCGATAAGCTCTAGGGAAAGTGTATTTTAATGCTTCTAATCAAATATTAATGCTTAATTTTAAGCGTAATTTTTACGTTAAATTTAACACTCAGCGCTAAGGAACAGGCCACATTGCGTATACGTAATGGGCATTGAAATATGCGAATGTGTGTGTGTGTGTGTGTTTGTATGCGTGGCAACTATAACAATAAATCATATTTATGTGTTTTTGTGCGATTTTTATGAGTTGATATTTGATACAGAAATATTTTCATTTCGCCTTCAGCTTCCCCTTGCCCTTCCTCTTGGCTTTCCCCTTCCTCTCCTCTCTTTTTCGCCAAATAGTTTAAATAAATGGCCATCCGCAAAAATGAAAATAATGCTATAAAATTCAAATTCGAGCGGAAGCGGAAATGGCAAATGCGCTGGTCACGCTTCACACTAACAGCGAGAGAGGAATAGGGGGGGGGGGGGGGGGGGGGGCGTGGCGGAACAGGGTGGTAGCTCTCTAATCTAATTTAAGCTGCCATTAGTGTTTAACACTCAGACCCAGACCCACAATTTCGGGCCACTTTCCACTGCTGCTTCTCCTGCTCAAAAACTTCATCAATCAAAGGCTACGCAACGCAGTTTGCATGCTTCCGAGCAGCTGCCCAAATATAAATTTGGAGTGAGTCGTGTTGTTGGCGCTGTATGTGCGTGCCATCAAAACGCGTTCGCTGCGCAATTTAAGTTGAGAACTTGTACAAAACACGCGCCGCCTTTGGCTCTATTCTAAGCGAAGCAAGTGCCCCGAAAGTAGGCTATGAATTGCCCAAGGCATAAACATTTGTGGCATATGTTGAACGTGTCGCTGGGCAAACGTGCTGCCAGCGGCACAAGCAGTCAGTTGACATTTGATGAGTTAGCCAACAGATCCATCACACACGGTAGATTGTACGAAATATGAAATCAACATTCAATCTTGCCTGCTTTTTGCTACTCGTTCCTCAAGTGAAATATTGCTCTGCACGAATGCAAAGCATTTTGTCACTATTATAGCTGCATACTTGAAGTTTTCTATATATACTCGTGGCTGTCCATTGTTTAATAAACCTGAACGAGCATTTTGTAGTCGATTACGTTCGATTTGAATCTTCTTATTCCTCTTATTGGTGTTTTGTCAATCAATTTGCGACAATTGCATGCAATTTCATAAGCTGCTTAATCGAATTACGCTCATAAAGAAATGTTTTTCCTTTGTTTAATACAATTGAACGTAATTGCAAGACTATGAGAATCGCCGAGAAGAGCTTGAAAAGTGTCTAGCTATTGTGTGTTGAGACACAGGAGGATTAAGTTTGGGGGGTTTTATATTTATCTATTGCGGCACTTTCTTATCGATTGCCTGTGAATCGCATTTCATGTTTACAAACAAACATTTTCAGCCTTTTGTCGTGAGACGCGCCCAAGTTTTTGTTCGCTTGGCGGCTCGATTTCTTATTGTAATACTTTGAAGTAATTGATTTTTAAACTTGACACCTTGCGCTAAGCGGCTTAGTGATGGAAAATGCGCGACCCTCGAGACCTGAGAGTTGAGTGCTGAGAGCTGACACCTCCCCCAAAGTTCTCCTTCTTACTTGTTCGAATTGAGGCTTTTGTTATAGCTGGCGCACGCCACGCCCCAATGCCTTGGCCGAGGTCTTTGTGTGAGGGCCACGTGTTTTATGTGTTTTTTTTTTTTTTTGGTAGACAAACAATACAAAGGCCCTGCTTTTAGAATTTGTAGTTGCACGTAATGTGATATGGCTCATTAGGGGATTTAACGGTGTGAGGTGCCAGGTGATTTGTATATGTATTACATTAGAGCCTCGTACGTATTTGATTACGCAAACTAAAGTCTGGGGCTATTTAAATGGCCATTTTCCAGACTGAGCTGCAATTAGATTTAAGTGCGTTTCTCAGCACTGGTTGCTGCCGGCTGCCTGCTGCCTGCTGCCCGTGGGCTGCTGGCAAATATGAACAGCAAAATGCTTTTAATTTATTGCGACACTAATATACATTAATGTCTTTGCGCAACTTCAAAGGCGTTGCTGCTGTGGCCAGGTCAAATCGGCAGAGACCCCAACAGACTCAGCCAGACAATTAAAAGTCCATGGCCCAGAGAAATGTTAATGACATTTCACACCATGACCCACTCGGCAGTGCTGGACAACTCCAAAAAGGAGCTGCCTCTCAGAACTAGAAGCAGGCAAGGTGGGCGTGTGGGGGCCGTCGCAAGTCGCGGCAGTCTGCACAAATTTGAAACTAGCGTAATTTGCATATTTTAAGTTGACTTTTATTGCATTAAAAATGGCAGTGGCTTTGCCATTTTGGCCGCAGCTGTAAAACTGCCATTGCCAGCCACAAGCCAAGCCCCAGCTCCACGAAAAAAACGAAGGCTAAGGCGTTGCCAAATGCCTCACGAACTGTGGTTGACAGCGACGAAAACAAGTTGATACAGAGTTGGACAAAATTTAGTGAGAAAGAGATGAATATGAAAATGTGATATGAAACTATGTGATGAGGAGGCTATATATATAGTATATAGTATATATATATATAGTATTTCTCATATGTCTCAATATAATCTCCATCAAAAGTGCTCAGCCAAGCTTTAGGCACACTCAGTTTTGTTACGTAATTTTGTCTATCTTATTTTCTAAGCTGAAGCCACATTTCCAGACTATGAATTGCTCGCCCAATTGCCAAGCAAATATCTCGTGAATTCCATGTAAATAGCCGCAATTTAAACTTGAATTTATTTGTTGATTTTCGTACCACGGTGCATTGTTTAGCGACGGCTGGCGACTCGGGGTGTCTAGCGTCTGGTGGCTGTTTGCTTTCGCCGCATGTAAAACTAGTGGAAGACAGATTACAAAAATACAATTAAAATGTTTTAGTGAAAATTAACTGCAGTTTAAATAAAATGCTACGGTTGGCATGGTGGAACCCTCTAAAGTGTGCGACGTTGCTCGTTTTCTTTTTAGTTGGTTTTAGTGGTTTAGGGTTTAGCGTTAAGTATACGCACAGTGTGCGCTGTCAAGTTTGAGGTGGGGCAAAATGCAGTCGAAACTGTTTGCTTAAGGTGTGGCTTGCTGTGGATTTTGCAATTTGTTAGACTTCTCCTTCGTCTTTTGCTGCTGCTGCTGCTGCTGCTTGTTCTTCTACGGCTTGGACGCTGTCGCCAACATCATCATCATCATTATCATTATCAAGAGCAGCTGCTTGTCTACTTTGTGGCTGTTGTTTTTTGCTGTTGTTGTTGTTGTTGATTGTTGGCTGTGGCTGGCCTAGAAACTTAATTGAAAAAGATACACACTCACACACACACATAGCTACACACACACACATGCACTTACACAAGCGTTTGGTTTTGAAAAAAGGTTTAATTTAAATAAACTACGAGCACCGTCAGACTATATTACCCAGCTAAATGGGTTCGCTTCGAGCAGTTTGTACCCGGTTCAGGTGTTGCCAGTTGCTGCTGCGGCTTAGCCGCTTAGATCTTTTACCTTGGTCATTTACTGCTGCTGCTGCTGACGTCTACCTATGCCTCTAACTCTGTCTCTGTCTGCGCTGTCTCTGCCTCTGTCATGAGTCGACTCATGTCGCCTTAAGGCTCTTCTGCTCAACTAAGCCACACAGCTCAGCGTGCACATGACATTGAGTTGAAAAACAGTTTAGTTATATATTAGGTTTTATATAATTAAAGGAAATGCAAACTAAGTAGCTGTGGCGTACATTATCTGTATATTTATCTACATTGTATTTGAGATTAGATTTTGTTGAAAGGGGTTTTTGAAAGCTGAACATTCGAGTGTCATTTAATCTGAGCTCAGGTGAGGCCTTAGTAAACAATTTATAAATCATAAGATGATTGTATTAAATGCATAAATATCTTTGGCATTGCGACGATCCATTGCTGTTATAGTCCATTTTCTATATGCCTTCTTCTGTCTGTGGCAGTCAAAAGCCTTATCGTATAATATACCCAACTATTATTCTATATTCTTTTACAGGGTATACACAAAGCACCTGGTAATATAGAAACCATTTTCTAGAGAAATATCTGACATCAAATTTCACTTCGTCTTTTGCTGCTTACGTTTTAAATCATATTTATACCCGCTCTGCTTAGAATACTTACAGGGTGTTTTAACATGAGTCCATCTAGCATTTCTTTCATTCAACTTTGACCTATGAAAGTATGCTAAACCTTTTAGGCCTTACTCCATTTGTATTACCAACAAGGCAAGTGACTAGAAAAAAGTAGTGAAAGTAAAAGTATTTTTATATATTTATATTTCCAGGCTATATTAATAAGACTTAATACTGGCTTGCTCTTTCTTCTATGGTGTTTAAAATGTACTCTATCTACGTTTACTGCAAGGCATTCAGATAATACTCTTAGACATATCCATACTATTTTCAACAGTTATAGGGTATATTAGCTTGCTCCTCTTAATCATCACTTTCCTCTAGCTCTCAGCATTGAATGTATACCAACTTCAATACACTTGAGCTTCCTTCTATGTGTCCAAATCAGCTCAAAATAGTTTTTCTGACTTTAGCTGAAATTAAATTTTAAATTTCAGACTTGTCCTTTCAGCAGTTAGTGAAGGGCACATCATTAGATATTAGATATTCCCTCGCAAATTGGGTACAAGACGAAAACTTGTTGCCCAGCAACAGAAGTGATATAAAAATAATTTTAAAACTCGCTCAATTACGTAGGGGTCACTGGGTGAAAGTGAACTCTTTGATCTACCTACACGCACCGCTACCTACACATATACTAAATTATAGAAATGCCAATGCCCTTGGCTGCCCAATTGGGTAAGCTTTACTAAAAATAGTCCATAAGCATGGACAGAATGTGTTGCCTACTTAGCTGGGCAGCCATAAAAACCAATGCGACTGATGAAACTTTAACGCTGCAAGGCATGCGCCAAGGCAAAAGGCAACATTAAGTTTATATAAATTTTTAATAAAGTTTTGAAGCTAGAAAACTGTTATATTTAGACAGACATCGAGCGAGATGGCAACGATGACGCAGCAGATAAAATATGACATTTATAGCGCCCGAATACGTAAAAGTTGAACGCACCCGTTGAGAAACAGCCACAGGAGCAGCCACAGGGGCAATAGCAGCACTTTGAATTTTATGTGGCTTATATAAGGACTGGGTAAGGATAACTTAACTCAGCGGGTGCAAACGCAACTGGCGGCGATTTTCATTGCGGTTTCCATTGAGAGCCGAGAAGGGGCAGAAGTTGCCTGTACATTAAATTGGCAGCTGGTGCCTGCTGCTGATTTTACAGTCTGCATTTTATATAAGTTTCGTGCACTCAGTCAGCGAGAAAGTACGTGTAATAATATTAAAAATGATAAAGTGTATAAGAACTGCGCTACAACATATTGAATATGTACAAGGAAATGAAAATATTACGAATTTATGTACATCAAAAAAAGATAAAGATATATATCTATATAAAGGTCTTGTCTTTTTTGTCAAATTTTCATTTATGTTTAACTACAAGTTACAATGTTTGGCTTGCTACAAAAGACATGCCAAAAACTGTTGTCAAAGCTCATGTTCATAGTTTAAATGAAACTCTATGAATTAGTTTTGCTGCATATGAATAACAAGGATAACTCGACTTTATTCTAGCACAAATCGTTGGCTGAACATTTAACAAAGTTTTATTAAATTTTTGCCGCTTTGTTGCCATAAAGCACTTGGCAAATGTAAATTACACATGAGCAAACAGCACAAAAGCTGGAATAATATTTGAAGCAAGCACACATACACACACACATATATATGTACACACATACAGAGGACATTTATGGCAACACCTTCTAATCAAGCAAAGAGCTTAAAATAAAGTAAAGCAAAGAATGAAATAAAAGATATTATGAAATTTCAAACACACCCTACACAGAGAGATGGCACACAAGGCCCTGTGTGTGAGTGTGTGTGTGTGTATGCGCACACATACATGCATGAGCGCTAGACAAGGAAGACAGTCGTTCGGTATTTTGGGGTAGAGCAGCTCAAAGAAGAAAAATATTACACACATAACTGTCAACCGGGTGTGTGTGGCGGGGGGAATTCGGTCTAACAGCCCCCAACAAAGACCCGCCCACTTTTGTGCGTGTTTGTTAATGAAATGTTTGCCTTTCGCATTTAGTTACGCTACGTTAGACACTTTTGCTTATTAGTGTAAAGCGCAACTTAAACGTTGAAAGCAAAAGACAAAGAGAGAGAGAGAGAGAGAGAGAGAGAGAGAGAGAGAGAGAGAGAGAGGAGAGCAGCAGCGCCTAGACAAGACAAGATAAGGCCAACAACAAAAATGTCCTTGTCTTATTATTAGAAGACAAGTCAAAGAATTGTCGCTGTGCAGCCAGCTAACAGTCGCATTTAGCTCACCCACAATTTCAGACGCTGTCGGCGCACAGTCACTGTCAGGGTTCAAGGTTATAAATGTGGGCGACCGTCGTGTGTGTGTGTGTGTGTGTGTGGCGTAGACGACTACCTACGACTGCGCTGGCAAGTTTTTTGGGCAATTAAAAAATTAAATTGTGCATATGTCACGTAGGAATTGGGCAGCCTTTCAGACGGGCTAAATGGCAACGGCAACGGCAACGGCAACGACTTCTTGCCTTTTTAAGTTTAATTGGATTTTGAGCGCTGCGCTGCGAGACGAGCTCTAACAACAATAATGCTTAATTAAGCAGCTAGACGTGTGTGTGTGTGTAGCTAAATAGTTGTAAAATGTTGTCAAAGTTTTATGGAGCATTTCGTATGCCCAATTTAAGCCTTGGGTTTCTATAATCGAATGACTTTTAAAGGCAAATGAGTTTGCTTAGGCGCATATTATTGTTTGAAATATATTATTTATTTTGTAAATACTTTTCATATTTAATGAATTCTATGTGTGATTTGATGTGCCAAATGGCAAATTCCCAACATTAGCGAACTCCATGCCACGTCCTTATAACAACATTTCAGTGGGCCAAGAAAATGCCACAAAAGTGTTTGCATAGCGTCAAAGTAAAATATTTTATCGACACGCACATTGGAATGGAATATCCGCAGACCCTGCGCCAAGGCTTGATTCGCATGTTAACAACAAGCAGTTGGCACGAGAAAATACAATGTATGTGTGTGTGTGTGTAGCTATATTGTGTTTTATCTTTAGACTTAACCTTTGTGCGACAAAGCTTTTAATATGCAAATGACTAAATGAACGGCAGAGTCGAGTTGTTTAAGCAGCTCCGACTGCTGCCTGCCCCTGGCTGCCGCTTCTCTGTCGTTTGGTTTTTGGTATGCGAAATGTGCCTCGGTCAATTGGTACATTTGCACATTTCATTAACGCGGTCAGCTGCCCTTCGGTTGCCCCGCGCATCGACCCCAACGAACAACTACTATTCCTCACTCCACTAAACTCTTAACTAGCTGACGCAGCGGGAAAAGTCCTTGCTTTGATGTTGTTGCTCTAACTTCACCAATGTGTGTGTGCGTGTGTGTGTGTGTGTGTGGGTGTGTTGCACACTTCAACACACTTATTCATGCACATTTGCATATCATTATGTGTATTTGGGCCAAGCCAAAGGCAGCAGCAGCAGCAGCTCCAGACTAATACGCCTTCACTTCAAGCTCTTGGGTTCTCCCTCTCGCTCGCTCTCTCTTACTGCCACTCTGTCTCTCTCATTTACTCACTCATAAAGCGTAGATTTAAGATTATGAGCTGGCTGAGTTTTGTGGCTAGCCGCTAAAAACATGTTTGGTATGTCAGTTAGTAAATCTGTGTGTTTTGTTTTGTTTTGGCCACGTTAGCTGGCAGTCAGGTGTTGGGCTATTACCTTGGCATTCCAGCTGCTTTGACTTCAGTGGACTTAAAGTCTTGAGTGCCTGTGACGAATTGTTCATTAAATCTCTGAATAGTAATAAAAAGAAATATGAATAAGAAATAGCTAGATTTTCTCGCCAAATGAAAAGAAATGAAAATATATAAAATATAAAAGAAGAAGAGTGCCTGCTATAATTGCTGTTGCTTTTATTATAAACAGTTAACTTGGCCTTTGTCTTTGCCTTTGCTTATTTGATTATTAATAAAAGTTTTCATTTCTTGCAGCTAAAGTTCTATAAATTTTAGCTATATTAGGTATTTTTTTGCAGCATTAATGCTTGCGGCTGGCATACTAATAATAAGGCTGTTGCCATTTCATTGCTGATGTGCCACATTTGCCACAATTGTTGTCAGCTGAAGCTATTTCAATGCCACACACTGACTACGCACACACGCACAGACACACACACACACACACACACAATTTATATGGCTGAGCCGACTTAAAAGGCCGCAACAATCGGTGGCAGCTGCTGCCAGTCGAGAGAGGATGCTTAGCTCAGCATAACATAGCGAATTGCTGTTGCCAACGTGCATATGTATAGATATATAAATACATGCACATATATACTTTAACTACATACATATATATGGTGCATATATAGCATAAAGTTCAATAGCGACAGCCTCTGTGCCTGATCTTTGCCTCCCTGGCCGCTGGCAGCTGTGAGCGTTGATATGATGAGCGATTTTAACACTTGTGCGTTGGCATTTTTAAAGCAAAATATTGCAATATTCAACCTACTTTTATATGGCCAACAACAACAACTACTGCGGAAGCATTGTTATTGCCGCACAGTGAAGTTATGACATTTGCCCATTGCGGCTTATGGCAACAGCTAAACGAAATGGCACAGCATGTGGGTTAAGGAAATCCACTGAGTTGGGTTAAAGCCTAGTCAATTTTTATGACAGCTGTGGCATACACTATATTTAATATTGAATTATTATAAACTTTGGGCTTATGTTAAGCAAGATTAAGCCTGCCAATAGTGAATACTATATATACGAATATTTTATATGTATTTGGTGCGAAAGTTCAGAATGAGTTGCTGTAACTAGTTCAGAAATTGCCTGAAAATGCATTAATATGAGAGTTTATTTAATATGTTATATTTGCTGCTGAACTATAATTTATAAAATACAACAAAAATATATTTAACTATTTTTTTTTAAAATAAAAAATATATAAACATTTTAGCAAAGCTGGCAGAAGTTACAAAAATTTAAAGGCAGCTGAGATGATTTTCTTTTGAGCATCTTTTGACTATAAACAAAGCCAGCTTTTGCTAATTTTCTTATGTATGAATCCAGTATATAGTACTGTTTATATAATATATCTATATATATAAAGTTTCTCATATCATCTATGCATATTGTATGGTCAGCCAAAGCATATAGTTAAAGCTATTGCTACATATCTAGCAAGACTAATAATAATAATACTGAAAATAACAATTTCGATATATAAATATATATTTACACGCTCTCAGCTATACACACGGAATGATGCCATACTCTGTTAGTGTATTTCAAATAATAATCAAACATAAATGCTTATATTTCATTGTGATGTGTGGCAGTTGTTGCTGTGCCGTGCTTAGCCAAAAGCAACATAAGCAACTGGCAATGACATTTGACAGGCACACAAACAAAGACCCCACACACACGGGTGTATACTTTGTGTACACTCACTCACATAAGTATACATATATATATTGATAAGCGCGTGTTTACATTTACACTGGGGAACCACCGAAAACGAAAACGAAAACGAGGCATATGAAATGTTATTTATACGAAACGAAGAAAAAAAAACTGCAGAGATAACAAGTTATATTATTTTGCTGTTGTTGTTGCTGTTTGTTTGTGTGTGTGTGTTTTTTCTGTGGCTTTGTTGTCTGTCCTGGGGGAGCATTACGTTTGGCTTGTTGAAATTTCATGCGCGCTGATTTGCAGCGCGTTGGAACGAGTGGCAATGGAACACGCGGAGCATGGCGCGTGCACAACGGGGCGTATGCTTCATATTTACAGCGCCGCAGACACAATCATTTTTAATTTATTTGCAAGCGCCACAGAACTGAGCGTGGAATCCTTTTAAAATCTGCCACGCACAACAAACGAAATGTAATTTAAATTTAATTAGCTCAGCGCGAGTCGAACTCTAGCAAGGATGCGCGGTAATAGTGGCCAGTGCAATAATTCTTAAAAAAAAACAACACAGAAAAAGAAGAAAAAAGTAAAACTGCAGCGTCGACTTTTTCAAGAAATAATTACTATAATTTATATTTATCAGCTGCTTGTGCGTACAGCTAAATTTATGTGCAGACAACAAGGACATATATATATCAGATATATATATATATATTTATATATATATCGTATATCATATATGTGTCTATGTATATATTGTTCTTTGTCACTGAGACTGCGCTCTTTTTTCAGCGTAATTGGATCAACATTAGCTGAGCTGGCGCAGGCAGCTTCCTTTCATGAAAAAGCAGGAAATGATATAGTCAAGAGGTCACAGCACTAATACGACCAACTAGCCGGCTTAACTAGCCGCCACACACACAAGCACAGTGAGCAAGACAAGGCGAGAGTTAAAGAGAGATAGAGACAGATAGAGATAGAGTAAGAAGTGGTATAAGTAAGATGCATAGACAGAGTCCATAAAGCGGCATTCACATGAGACAGCGGCTAACGAGGTCAATTGTAAGTTATTTCCTTCACACAACAACCAGAAGCTGAAAGAGAAGCAGCCAAAGCAACATCAACAACAACAACAAACCACAAAGAAACAAGAGTGAAGAAAAAAATGACGACATGTATATAGAAATTTGTGAAAGCAGACCAGGAAATAGCCCAGCATGAATATCATTATGGCTAAAGTGCGTTAAAGGTTTTTTATGCCAGCAAGTTAAACAAGAAAGAATATGCGTGTAGTATAGTGTAGTGCAGTAGACCTAACAACTCATTGTTATAAAAGAGTTGGCGCAGCGCTAAAGCGAGTTAGTTATGCAGTTGAGCGGTTGAAAAGGAATGCATTTTGTGTGCAGCCAGTTGGAAATATATTTGTAAGCAAATGTAGTCAAAGCTTAAGCGATCTTAAGCTGTGATAGGGTCACAGCAATTCTCATTGTGAGTTCCAATTGTTAATTGCCAAATAGGTTTTATTGTAATCTAAACACATTCACAGACAATACTTTATTTTGAGCTAAATTTAATTTAATAATATCTCTAAAGTATTCAGTTTTATCAACTTCTCAGTAACAAGTCGCAGCCCCATTAAAGCATTTCCTAAGTTATTCAATCGATTGCATTTAGCGTAAAATACATGTGCCGCAAGCTCTTATTGTATATCATTAAGGATCTGCGGCTGCAGCTGGCTGCTATCACATATCTGATATTCATGCAGACTTTAATTTATGCGCAATATTTTACACTTTTGCATGTGCAACGAGAAACTCATTTCAAATGCCATCAAAGAAAATGCATTTTAAATGTGCAAAAAAACACACAATCAAAAAGGGAAAAGCGATGAGAGAAAAGTGAAATTGTGTCACCTAATTTTGCAATAGCTCTCAGCTACGCATCATTGCACAACGGTAGAGAGAGAGAGTGAAACAAACAATTACGCATACGCCAGGTATGCCGGTTAGATGAAAAAATGTGCGCTTAGCGCATAGAGCAAACGCTATATATATCTATATATATCTAAAGTGAATTTTAGTCTGCACTCTCATGGCGACTCTCACTCTCTCTCTCTCTCTCTCTCTCTCTGTATCTGCTGCACTTCTCATATTTTTGATGCGCGCAGACAGCGAGACAATTGTATGCATATTTCATAATTCATAAGTTTTCGGGATCAAAAAATATGAATATTCAGCAAATGACAGTGCACAAAAGAAATAAATGAATGAAAGCGGAGGGCAAAAAAAAAGAGAAAAAAAAAACTGTGACTTGACGCTGCCTGCCTCGACTTCACGTTGCACGTTCACAGCTCGTTTGCAGACTGTCAGCTTTAATATCACCCAATTCTCGCCGTTGTCCCTCACTCGCGCCCGCCCATATGAGATACAAAACTTGTCCCTTATGTTGGGCTATTTGATTTGATTCTTTAAAGTTTCGATTGTATGAATTTGGGTCAATGTATGTGATATTTTATTGTGTTCGCTGTTGTATTCCCTGCCCACTTTTGTTTGGTTATTGTTGCACAGTTGTAGTTGTTCCGAGCTCTACTTATGCCTTGTTTTGTCTGACGACGACGACAAACAAACGACAGGCAACAATGCAGAGACAAAAGTACAACACACAGATCCGCATTGGGACCTGAAGGACATACGTGCTTTGTATGACTCAATAGTGTGGCTTACACACACACACACACACACACACACGCATGGCAAATACCCAAAAAACTTTTATTTTATGCAAAATAGTTATGTGTTTTTCGATGCTCTATCTACAATTGTTTCTGCTGTTGCACGTTTTACCTTTTCATTTCTCTTCTGTGCTTTTTATTTTTCGAGTGTTTGCCTTGTATTGATTTTTGCATTTTTAGGTCGCACAAAAGTTGCTGGCATGGGAGGCTGTACAGTAGCTAAGAACAGCTAGAGTTTACAACACAGTTGCACACCCACTCGCACACACATTTAATGAAGCCGTTTTGTGGCCAGATTTATGGACAAAGACTTAAACGTGGCTTTAACACGCGCTGCATCAAAAAAAAATGCCATTATTTTCTGGCTGAGTTTTACGGCTTATCGAGTCAATGTCAGGTCAAATACTCTTCTGGCAGATCAAGTTGAAGTCTATTCAAATAGGTCTTACTATAGCAAAATGCTTGGCAATGATTTGCATTTCATTGCTCACAGTGTTTATCTACAGAAAAATATATGAAAGCTTTTATTTTGGGAATTTAGATGGTTAATCTAAAGTGAGTTGGAGCAAGCTGCTTTTGAAGTTGTTATAAAATTTTCAGCAATTGAATCCAGTTCCTTTACCTTATATATGTACAGCAAATTATATTTGCTTGTATAACATACCTTATTTATGTTTTAGCAGTTGTTCGGCAGGTAATTGTGGCTGGTCAGGTTTTTAAATGCTGTCACTTAAAACAAATTTAATATTCGCAACACATTTTGCAGGAAGCTTGGTCAACACCTTTGAACTTTCAGACTATTTTGCATAAAATTGAAGCAGCAGCAGCAAGAATAAAACCAACTTTGCTATAGCCTTAGCAGGACAAGGTTCATTGGGTCAGTTCAGAGGTTGCTGGCACCGGGATATGGCAGTGCACAGATTTCGCATTTTTGTTACTTTATTATAAAAGTGGGCTTATTCGTCTGCTGTGTCTGCTTGGGGTGCCTCGTTTACTTGGCTCAAGCTACTATCCAATGTCCTTTTATCCTTTGCTGTTGCTGTTGCATTTTAACCTCATTGTATGTAAGCTAGACTCAAGTTTATTCCTGTGCTTTGTCAGTTTCTTGTTTTCTGCTTATTGATTGTTATCTCCTCTCGATGCTGCTGCTGCAAGTTGCTGCAAATAAAAATTATTGTTGAGCTCCTTGACTTTTGGCCTCTGCTCGTTGTGGCTCGACTCCTGTATATGCAAATTGAGCTTACATTTTCATTGTGCTTCGGTCAAATATCAACTAAATTGTAAGATTAAATTTTCTGTAATTGCTGAATAAGTTTTATATATAACAAATGACTTTTTCTATATCTCATTCATATTCTAGTTCTCTCCATGTTTCTGCTTTAAGAATTTAATTGTCAAATCAAAGAGCTAATCTCGGCAACAGACAGAGCCACTTGCAGATCATTTTATAGTCTTGATGTTTTGTTTCTAGTCACTTTATTTAATACCCTATTGCACTCGGCTATGCTCTTTGACATTTTAATCGAATTTGATTATTCTTTTGGGCATTTTATAACTGAATTGCTTTCTCCACATTCGTAGTTGTGTCCGAGTATTGTTTTTGCTGCCGCTGCCACTTCTTCTCCTTTTTGTGGTTGCGATGCCACATTGAAATTTGATTTTAATTCAGTTTTTGTGTTTTTCATATTTCAGACAAATTTCATTTCGGTGGCATTTGCAAAATGTTCAATCCCAGCCAATTGCAGTTACGGATCTTGTTTTGCCAAATTGAAATTCTGATCAAATTTAAAATGCAACAAACATGCATTTGTTATGAATGTTCAATGTTCGTTTTGTGGCTTGGCTGGCCCTGGCTCTGCTTTAATTTCCTTGCAGCTTTAATTGCATATGAAAAGTGAAAAGAAGTGAAACTGGAATTATTCTATGATTCGCTGATGGCATGTTGCTAACTCTGTTAAATTAAATATTCTTTAAGGCATATTTCAATTAGTTGCATAGCAAATTTTGTTACTTCTTTGAAATTTTATTGGACTGAGTAGTTGCATAATTTATGCTGTTTAAAAAGGCATTAAAAAGCTTAAACCATTGGAAAGCATTAATAGAATTCTGATAAATATTGCTTAGCCATCGATTGGTCACTTGTTTAGACAGGCTTTGAGCCATTTGACTGATTGAGTTGGGGAGAAATGCCAAATTAGTGCAAATAGAATGATCGAGCAGCCTGCCTCATGAGCTACTGCAAATAGCTGAGTGAAGTTCTGCGAAGCTAGCAACCACTCTCTGTGTGCTTACATTATTGATTATATATATATATAATATATATATATTTATATATATACGAGTTCATAATAATAATATTATATATATATATTTTGAGGCTGGCTTTAAAGCTGGGTCAATTGCAGTCACTGTGACAGCGACAACCACAGCACACGCAACACACAGACTTCCTCTTTCTCTCTCTCTCTGTCTCTCTCTCTCTCTTGCTCTTGCTCTCCACATTTTTCTGTTTTTTAACTCTCCGTTCAGTGATTTTTATAATGCAACCACAAAAGCAGCTCAAAAAGTCAAACACATGTCTCATGCGTAAAAAGTGCCTCATTAAATTGAGGGAAAAATAATGATATAAGTAGGGAATTACACGGGCAGCTTGAAAAGTATTATATATAGATTATATATTTTATATATACATGCATTTATATTATATATATTTTATTCATATGTTAGACACTGATTAATGACACTGAATTAGTTGATAACACTTTAGACTTGACTGTAAAAAATATAAAAGCAAGTGCATGGAGTATATGTGAATGTATATATATATATAAATATATACATATACACACATTCATATATATATATATACATATACACCTATTGTATATTTGCATATTTTTCGCTTAGTACAAACATTTATATGAATTTAGTTAACTATGTATTCGAATTTGAAAAGAAAACGCTCTCTCATGTCATAAACTCAATTTTGCTCGATAAGTTCTAAGAAGTCGGAAAATGATTTTTCAATTCGTACCAGGCCAGCGTAGGCCACGTTGTTGAACGCTGAGATCACTCGCTGTTCGCTTTGTTGCGCAGCTGCGCTTAGTTGTCGTATCTTTGGATTTGTTCTATACACAAATATCTGTATTTCCCTGTTCACCTGTTGCAAAGTCTTCTCAAATGTGGTGATATATGAGCCATTTGTGTACTGAGACAAGCGCGCGTTTACAGCTTCATCATCGAGCTCGTCAGTGCCGATGATTTTTCTCAAGTCTTCTAAAACCGTTTCGATATCTGACTCGTTCAATGAGCGCTCATTCTGAAGTTTTGTTACTGCACGTTGTCTAATGGCATGCAGCTCCGGCATTACCTGCAAATTGATAGCCTTTGTATTAATAATAGAATCAGTCAATTCTATGATGTTTCGCAACGAGATTTGCATTAATGTAACTTTCGTTTGCTCCGCCGATTGTTTTATATCAGCTAACAGTGAATAATCTTTAAAGGTCAGAGCACTGGCCAGGCTCTGAAAGAGAAATTATTAATTCTGCTTATTTCGTATGGCATTATATTTACAGCTTACCAATGTAGCCAAAGTGAGCAGAAATAATATTCCGTAATGCATCATTGAGTGCTTGCAATGAAACTGAATTAACACGAAAATTGTTGGCAATCTGTAAATGATTTTTTGAAGCTTATCAGCCTCAATGCATTATAAAGTAAATGCTATGCGGTTATATATATATATATGACATAATCAGCATATGTAGTTCGTTTACCCATGAGACACTACTGATGGGGTATATAGACAAGCTAAAAATATATGTAAAAAATTTATATTAATTCTTAAAAATACTTTAGATGACAAATATATAAATTAAATTAAAATATATAATTACAGGGTATTCTAGTGTTATGAAATTAATATTTAAATACTATAAACAGCATTAGGAAAGTGTGAGAAAATATAATGGATGCTAGCGAAGCAAGTCTAAAGTCTTAATGTTTCATAAAGCAAATCTGAATATTTGATTAAGAAAAGGCTGCATAGTTACAGGGTATTAGACTGTCTTATAATTGTTGAGCTATAAAAACATTGGCATTGCATTGATATTATTTTATTATTTCATTATTTAACAACTCTGACAGCAGCTGCAGCTTTTTGGATTAATCTTATGATTACTTTACAAGTTGTCCACATGACATGCATTTTTCTGTATTGCTGCTACACATTTAAGGACAAATCCATTAAAAACCACACAAACCACAAATATATACACTTAAAGACACACGCAGATATGTAGACACATATGCAGAGCAATATACACATAGACATGAAAGAATGATTTCAATGTATATTTAATGAGTGTACAACGTTGCGTTTTCCCAGCGGTCTTCATAAATATTTTCACCACTAATGAGCCCGACGATTAATCGCAAAGTATTACAAAGCGAGAGAGAGAGAGAGGGAGATGGAGATGCATAAAGACTGCGGGCTTCTTTCATGTGAGCGTCTGATGACGTGTAATTGTCAACGAAAAATATTTTGATATGAAGTCAACGAATTCCATAAGGGAACACTGCGACAGAGAGAGAGGGAGAGAGAGAGGTGCAAGTAATTGTAGAGAGGGGCCGTGGTATTGGCTTGCGTCATGGTAAATTATATACATATGCATCTCACTCTCTCTCTCTCTCTCTCTCTCTGTGTGTGTGTGTGTATTTATGCTAATTGCAGGGCACAAGACGCTGCGGCAATTACATAAGCGAAGCCACAACAGCAATGGCCATGGCAATGGCCATACTTAAATATCAATTAAAATGCTTCGATGTTGTTTTTTTAATCGGATCGTAGTACAGCTGAAAGTCGCCAGAGAGCGCTGCATTAGAATGTGTGCTTTGCGTGAATAAAAGTTGTCTGTGCTGAAAAGTTGCGCAAAACTATTGTCGCGGCAGCAGCGGCAGCGGCAGCAAATTCCATTAAAGTTTTGCATTTCAAATTGCATCAACAATGCGTCTGGGCGGAGGCTGTTGCAAAGGGGCGTGGCACGCTAGAGAATATCGGGCGATAAGCGAGAGTAGCGAAAGTGCATTGAGACAGCTGTGCGAGTGTGTTAGTGTGTGTGTCAGTGGGTGCATGTGTGTGTGTGTAGAATTTAGGTTAGCTTTACCCCAGAAGGAAGTAGCTTAGCAAAGTTTCACTTTTAGCAAAAGAACATTAAATATTTATGCAGTTGAGCTCGGCGCAGTTTTCATTTTCATTTTAATTGAGTTCGTTAATTAAACTCACAGTAATTAAAAATTGGTTTTCATTAGCTACATTACAAAGTACAGTTATTTAATTTGATTCTTAGAGCTGTGATTTTAGTATTTTTTATACTAGCATCAAAAGATAGCTGCAATTTTCGTTTGCCCCAAACAAGTTATTTATAGCTCTAATAAATAATGCTCAAAAATCTGTTGCGGTTAAGTTTGTCGCTTCTTGACGCACTTTAACAATTATGGGGTTAATTCAGGCGAAAAGACTAAGCAGAAAGCACATGCTGAGTCTGATTCTGAGTCTGAGCTGACTAGCTGTGTGGGTTGTGCTTTTTGTCCTTTCTTTTTCATGGCAGCCAAAGCCAAAGCCAAAGCCAACGGCAGAGCTAGGGCAAAAGGAGCAAAGACTGGCTGGGAAATGGTTTGGGTTGGCATGGAGCCAATCAAGGCATTCAAAGAGAGCATATTTAAATAGCTTTTAACATGCACGAGCTGTCGAGCTCGTTCTCCGGCTCTGGTGCTGGCGCTGGCTGTGTAGCTGTCGGTGCTGCTGTAGTTAAGTGAAGGCCAAGCAAAGGCGACACAAAAATGCAACCAAAAAACGAGAATCCAACTCTGGCACTGGTACCTGAGTAACATTTTTCAAAGTGCCTTGGCCAAGAGTTGGTTGGGCAGCAGTCGGGGGCAGTCAGCTCTTAAAGTCGTTTAGTAATGCAGTCAACGTGATGCATCTTTGCCTTTGATGCATTGGCATTTTACAGCCAGAGTTGCGGCAGAGGTAGACAAAAATTGCAGTCTAATGGCTGGCTGCACGCTCAGCGCCTGGCCAAAAACCAAAAACACAAAAAGAGTTGAATTTGGAAGGCAAAGTTCATTTCGAGACTTCAACGCAACGAGTTAAATGCCATTGGCTAATGAGCTTTCATCGATCATTGAAGGCGATTCATGATTTCTAATTTCTGTCCATTTGCGTAAAATGGAAACTTGTTTTCGAGCTTCATAAGAAAGAGTTGAACAACTTCTCACTCGGCGGTAGTTGCTTTGCTTTTCTACTGCTTCAAATTAATCTTTTGCTTTGATTAGGAATTTACATAAAATTCAGTTAGGAAACATTTTAGTGGAGCAATTGGAAACATCAGGAATTTAACTTTATTTAGTTGCTATTTTAAATAGTTTAAATTAACATAAGAAATGCCCAGCTAAAATCTACAGAAATATAAAATGTTTAATTTCGAATTATTTTTGCAAGCCATCAAAGAAATGATCCAACAGATCATTGTTGACCTGGCCAAAGCTCCAGCGTTGCCGCTCATTCGACTCGCTGCATTTGTTGGTCACGACCTTTGCCACGCCATTTTCGAGGAATGCCTCGAGGCAGTTCGAGCCGTGAAGGCCATGGACAAGCCACTGGTGCGTGCGATCGTAATACCAGAACTGATTGCCACCTTGATTGTGGCAGTCCCACATCCAGACTGTGGCATTCGGATGCGAGTCCTGCACATCCAAACAGGCCTCGTTCAAACGTCGCAGCTCGCGATGAGCTGTCAGCGCCCAGTTCTGGTTCTCCTGTGGATGGGTGCGATTCTGGGCGCAGGCGAACATGCCAACGGGATGATTGGAGCCCAGATTCATGCAGTCCAGACAGTAGTTCTTGAAGGCCACACTCTCCACGGCGCCCGAGGCATAGGCAGGCGGATCCACTGGCGGGAATTTGACAAGGAAGTCGGGTGCCACCTCCTTCATGTACCAGTCGAAAGACTTGCACTGCAAACGCTCACGGACAGCACGCTGTCGCGTTAGGTCGCCCGCATCGAGATTGTCGTAGGTCGCCGGATCTCGCTGATAGACGAACTGCTTGTACTCATCCATCCAGACCTCAGCCACTCGCTTGTGATTCTGTAAAATAGGTTTGATCAGCGATATTTTGCATGCGATTCGCCCTAATTCCAGCTTACCCTAGCCACAAAGTTGTAATTGCGCGGATTGGGTCGCGGGTCCATTTGACCCCGAAAGATGTGCGCAACACGCGAGCAGGGCACATCGAGCAGCATGCCGCCGCACATCCAGATCTTAAAGCTCAGCTCGTACTGTTCGCCACCCCAAATATCCAGCTGATCGTCGTAGCCACCCAGATCCCAAAAGAACTTTGAACTGATGGCAAAGAGACCACCCATCATGACAGGACTGCGGTACGGCAGGGACTTGTCCACACTATCCTCGGGCAGCACGGGCAGCTGCTTGTAGAAGAAACGCCAATCGAAGCCGCCGCGTGAACCCTCCTGATAGCCGCCATTATAGGCAAAATTATTGTGATCAATAATGTCCACAATGGGACACGTTGATATCTTATTGTTGATGACAATCGGCTCTAAAAGCGGCGGCAGCTGCAATTGGAATTGACATTTGATATTAAATGATTGTTGCTTGATCTTTGGATTAATCTTGCTTAATGCAAATTGAAAGTTAAATTCGTTCTAATACTCAAAATTTGCAGATATTGGAATTAATTGAAACTTTAGAGCTTTAAAGCTTC
The DNA here is from genome assembly GCF_003285905.1 of Drosophila hydei. Taxonomy (NCBI): domain Eukaryota; kingdom Metazoa; phylum Arthropoda; class Insecta; order Diptera; family Drosophilidae; genus Drosophila; species Drosophila hydei. Next base: position 1,705,134 of record NW_022045829.1, read on the forward strand.
TTTTAAAGCTTGAACGCATTCAGATATTTTTGCTGTTTTAAGATGGTTTTAAGATTAATACGAACGCATAAAGCTTTTCACTCTATTCCTTACTCAAACCTAATTATATTTCATCTCGACTGCTGTTCTCAATGTGCTTTTCTTTCATGTACACAGTATGTTTAATCCTTGGATTAATTTTGCTTAATTGAATGTAAGATCCGTTGTTATACTGGTCACTTGCGGGCATTGCAATGACTTGAAGCTTTAAAGCTTTAAAGCTTCTTTAAAAGCTTAATCTGTATAACAGCTTCTCTTATTTTTTATGATGTTCTAAGAGGGCTTTAAGATTAATGCAAAAGCTGAAAGGTTTCAAATTTTTATGTCTGTTCCTATCTCAAACATAGTTCTATTCCAGCTTAGCTGTGCCCAAAGTTTTTTTCTTGAATATACAAAGTAGCTTAAAGCCTTTCAGTTTATTCTTCGACATTCCCAGATCTCTTGCTTACTCCTTCATAGTCAACTCTCTTTGATTGGCTGAACTTACCCAATTATAATTGACTTCAATGTGCGAGTCAAAGAAGACCATAACCTCGCCGGTGGCAACCTTAGCGCCCGCTAGACGTGCTCCAATCAGGCCACGTCGCTCGGGATTGTGCACCACGTCAACTAAATCGGGCCACTGTAGAGCGACATAGTCATCCAATTGTTGCTTAAGCGTCTCCCACTCACTGCCATCGTCCACGAGCACAATTTGCTTAAGCAGCTCGGGAGGCGTGCGATTGACGATGCTGTAAACGGAGCGCAGAAGCGTCTGAAAGTGTTCGTTGTAGAAAATGAAGATGACACTGACATTGGGCAGCTTGGCCAGATATTTGCGCGACTTGCAACTGTCAAAGAGAGCACAAATTGTGAGCAACTGATGCGGCAATTAATATGAGCTACGCTTACGCCTCTTTTCGCACATCTGGCACTGAGCGATTCACCGAGATTCTGTCGGAGAGGTAGCCATTGAAGCCATTCCTGCGGTATTCCTGCTGTTCCAGGTCTCTTTCCGAGGGATCAATGGTGGCTGGCTGTCCGTGTTCGCCCATGCCGATGCGTGCTTTGTCCGCTTCCATTGCCTTGTAATCGTGCCAGTCCCTACGCTCGCCCAGCGGCGTTGGCAGCGTAAACATTTTCAGTACCTCTGGCTGGGGGTGCTCCACTTGCTGGTCCGGCTCAGGATCACGCACAGAATTCCGATCCTGAAACGGTGGGCGGGCCTGTCGACGCATCGGCTCCACATGGGCAGCACGAAATTGCGGCGTTATCGGATCTCCGTTTGGATCCAAATTACTTTCGTCCACCTCGTCCGATGGCTTCGCTTTGCCCAGACGCTTCTCCACAATCACTGTGGTCAGCAGCGAGATGAACGCGATGATCATTATGAGAAAGATGAACTTGCGCATCAGGCGCTTCACCTGGCGCTTCTTTATGGCCATGGCCAATACGTTTTGCAGCTGTGAGTCTTCGTTACAGAATGGTTTCATGCCCGAACGGCCGAGCACATTGAGTCAACTGCAACTGCGTGGCATGGATGTCCATTAATCTAATTGCAACTTTTTGTATCTCATTTTGTTTTTTCTTTTTCTTTTGTTTTTTTTTGTTGTCTGATAAGGTGTAAGGTAACTTAATTTTGCCCCGCTTGAACATCATTCTTCAATATCAATCAGAGAGCTATCTCTTAGTTCTCGTGCCAAGGCCCAACTAACTGTAAACCAGCTGCCAACTACTTTCAACTTCCACTCACCTGTTTCGAGAACGATACGAGCGCTTTTACGATGTCGCCATCTGGCGGAACTAATTTGAAGTTATCAAATAAATTTGAAGCGCTGATAACGTCAACTACACTGCAAGAAAAGATATGGTAGTTAGCTTTTTCGCTTCTTACATTATATAATTCTTTTTATTTTTCTTTTCTTTTCTTTCTCTGGCTTTCAAATTGCAATCTTCATTTACTGGAAGAGTAGATTTCGCCAAGCAGCCGCCTTGTTGAGCTGTTGCAGCCAGTTTTATGGTTAATAATAATTTATTTTAATCATTTTGTAGGCTCGATATGATCAATGTTTATACATTATTTAGCAGATGTTGCACACAGTTTACATTCTGGCGTTTTTAGCTCAATGGCAGCTGTGTCTACACCACTGTGCCAACAGTTCTAAGCAAATACACTAACACACATACATACATATATGGTTTCGCATTTAAACGCATATTTATTGTACAACGCGGCGTATTCGCAATAAATTCTCACAAAATTTCGACGCACTGTGGCAATAAAATGACATTTTTTCATATTTACACACATAAAGTCAATGCCAAAAACGTTGCCGTGAAACACCAGTTAGTAGGTGGGAGCAGAGTTGGGCTTTTTTACATTTTTTATGGCCTTTGCTTTCATACCATGTGAAATATTTTCAAAGCGGACATATTTGTACACGAATAAATATATATATATATATATATATATGTATTGGTACACATATGGGTGTGCAAAATACTGTGTATCCATATTCTTGATATGAAAGCTGATGTGCGATAATAAAGCAACAACAATAAAGCAAAAAAATGAAACGAGTTAGCGAATATCTAATGCTCTAATCATATGACAAATAAAAAAGATATATGCTTTAAAAAATGATATTCTTAATCACATTTAAAATTGAAATATATCTGAAATAAGTTCATAGAATTCCAAGCTGTTACGAATTGCATTAGGCATTCGATATGCCCCATTGTAGGGCATGCAGAAGAGCAACAAATACAACTGCGCCAGTTGGCCGCATTTGACAGCTGCGGCTGCTGGTTGTTGGGGTTTTCAGTTGAGCTTCTGCTTTTGGCTGGTTCAACTGCCAAAATGTTGTCGCGGCTAAAAGCGCAGCAAAGCAATAAAAGCCAAATATTGTAAAATTTTATAAACATTTTGGCGGCAGATAACAAATGTGCAGGAGAATATATATATATATAAATGTAACAGATACATGTATATAAGTTTACAGTTAGATAAAAGATACTTTTATGTAAAATTTCTACAATAATTGGCTAATAATTTAATTAAAATATTAGAAGGCAGAAATTAATTAGTACAAATACAGCTGCGTCTAATAGCGTATATATTTAGATATTTGACAATGTTGAGCATTTTATGCTTGCTTATCTTTTAATTATTGTCATTGCTTATCACGAACAACATCTGTTCACCTGTTGCGTTATCTGGCACTCGCCGTTTGCTTATCAAATGCCAACTGCTGTTATCAACACGCTGATTGCAATCGATGTATGCATTATTGAAATAATAATAATCAAGTACAATTACTAATAGTCTTTATGTTATGAGAATTTTAATTAAATTAAGCTGTTTTGCAAGAGAATTAGAGTATTAAAAATTAATTAGAAAATTGAAAAATGTAACTTGCTGCTGCTTTTTACTCGAAGCTGTCGATACTTTATTGAAACTGTTAAAGCAATGCATAACCTCCTCGCTTTTCCTAAAATGTTCTCTCTAGTTTTATGGTGCATAGATATTTCATTCAGATTAAAACTGGATAATAAGTATTTAAAAAATATATATATATATATTAAGCTGCAAAATATGTGATAAAATTTTAAAATTTGTTAAATTTTGGTTTATTTTTTGTTTTTCACTCAATATGAAATGATAAAATAATTACAATATTTATTTAAATTAGTATAGAAAAAGTAATATAGAAAGTAACAAATGATCGTTCATCTGCTTCAAGCTTTCCTATATTAGCCAAAAAATAATTCAATAAAACTCAGCAGATTTTCATTACCAAATGCTTCACAAATTTAGCTGTAAATTGATGCAGGAACTGAAATTTATCTTTAAGTACAGTTTGTTGGATTTCCAGTTACTTATTTAATAATAAATATAAAAATACTTTTTATCCAATTTTTCGTGGCTTTTAGTCAAACACAAAGCACTAAAAAGTTTATGTCTAACAATTAGAAACACAACTAATGTCGAGCTAAATAATAATAATATAATTGTTTACTAACTGATTTTGTTAAAGCTTAACATTTTGTTTCATTAGCAAGCAGATTTTGCGCGTTTGGCCTTGCTGAAAGTTGTTGCATTAGGTGGCCATGGCTCCAAAAGTATTTCCCAGGCATTTGCACATGCATTATAAATAAATAAAGCGCGGGGCTCATATAAATTTACGCGTTTGTAATTACGTAGAAATTAAGCTGGCATCAACATTTAATTGCTAAAAGCCCCAGACGCAGAATCAACCTCTATATATCTGCGTGTATATGTGGGCGTGCAGCCACGCATGCTAAAAAGGGAACGAACATTTAATTAACAAATTTTACGCATTTATTTTCTATTTTCATACTACGACTACGACGACGATGCTGACCAAACCGGCAAAAAAACCGTGACAACATAATTTGCCTGACCCCACCGCATCGCCACCAAAAATAAAATGGCGGCGACTTTGTGCCAACAACAACAACAACTAATGCCAACCACATCCACAAACCACAATCGGCACAGTGAAAACGAAGGACATTGATGCCGTCGAGGGCAAATCTGTGTCGCTGCCCTGCCCCATTGCCGAGCCCCTGCATGATGTTTATATGGTCTTATGGTTTCGTGATAATGCGGGCATACCTCTATATAGGTGAGTACTATTCCACACACATACATACGCTCTCTCGCTCTCTCTCTCTCCTTGCTCTTTCTCCTTGTTTATGTGTATGCCCGCCTCATTTGGCTTATTGTCTGCCTCAGTCTCTGTGTGTGTGTGTTTATAAGCATTTAATTAAATGCAAACGAGCCTCGAGAGCAGCTGCCTTTAAACCGTGCGGCCCCGCATCGCACAAAAGTATGCTACAGTAATTTTCTGTTATGCCCTGTACAATTTTTGGCAAATGGGCATATCAGTGTGGCAAACAAAGTTAGTGAAATTTAATATGATTTAGTAGCTGTCACAATTAGTGTGAGTTTCTTACCTAGACTCGAAGTCAGGTCTCTACTTATATCGCCCACACATTCCAGGGTATTGCCGCGTCGAACAGGCGCATTTAGTGTAATTAAACTTAAGCTGTTTATTTTTTGCACCTGCTGCCTGGCAGCTGATAAGTGGCCTTTGGTCTCTGGATATGTGATTTAACTTTTGTGCGTAAGCGTGTGTCTGTGTGTGTGTTTTTGTTGTCACAAAGCGCACAGTAAATTAACTTAATTATATTTACCTAATTTCCTAATTAACCTCAGACGTAAAGCCACAAGAATTATGTGAATAAATGACGTTGAACTTCTTTTATATGGATTTTGGCATTATTGTTAAGCTGTTGCTAAGCTTGTGGCTATTTCAAATTCTTGTTGCTATTTGCTGCTGCTGCTGTTGTTGTTGCTGTTGCCTGGCCAGCAACAATCAGGCAGTTCATAAAGAACTCTATGTGAAAGTGCATAGGTCGAGCTGGCCCACTCCCTGCAGTTGGTCTACTAATTGCATTCACGACATTTTCACGCCACGTTGCGCCTTTTGGCTGTCAAATGCAATATTTAAGTGCCATATCTAGCTCTAGGAATACTAAGCGAACTTTTGACTTGGCCACGAGCAGTGGCACAAGTAGTTCAAATATTTGCTAAAAGTTTACAAAATGTAGACAAAATTTGGAAGCCACAAGAAGGGACTTTGGAGAGGGCTTGACATTTGTAGAAATATATAAATTACTGTTATAGATGAGGATGCTTAGCTTCCATTTAATACAGTCTTTATATATATATATTGATATTGATTAGAGACAGAATAGTAAATGAAATAATATCAATACTTGAGCAATAAATAATATCAAGGCCTTAGAAGACGACCTATGTCTCGCAGTTGGTCTTCTTCTAAAACGATTGAATCTACGTAATTAACTTCTCGTTAACTTAGGACTCTCTCCAGTCAAAATCACATCCACAGTGCATTTAAATTTTATTTTCTGAGCATTTTCATTACACTCAATTTGCTTGGGTTCACGTAGCATATTATTTGGTCATAAACATTTGCAGCATAGGCCCCCAAGAGCAGTTATTAAGCTTAGGACCCATAGAATTCCCACAGCACGCTTCACTCTCTTTAGCCGCATTTTCGTTTTTTTTTAATATTATTTTTTTAGTTTTTAATTAAAATGGCAGCAAGCAACAGAAGAAAAAAATGAAGAAACTGAAGGCAAATGCAACAAAATTGGGTTAACGTGGCTCTCGCTTTCACACTAAGTCATTCTGCTGGCATCTCGCCCTCTCTCTTGCTCGCTCGCTGTTGCTTTTACTTGAACTGCTGCCCGCTTGGCACGCAGCAATTAAGTTGTTGCATTTTGCACTGTCGCCGTCGACGTCAGCGCCGTCGTTGGCTGCCCGCATAAATTATTGCGTGTTGCATACAAAAGTGCGCTTAACGGCCCACTTGCCGCAGAGGCTCTCAAAAAGTGGCTGCTACAATAACAGCAGCAGCAGCAACAGCAGCAACAACAGCAGCAGAAACAACAACAAACGCAATTAACCTCCACAATACTTGACTTTCCCTTTTCTGGTACTCATTGTCGTAGCTTGGCTACGCAACTCGGCTAACAACTGTTGTCATAAATTTAAAAACAAAAACAATTATCAGATATGATTTAGGAATATAGCGAAAATTTATTTTTGAAGTGTATGCTTTTTGTATTAATGAATATAAATAAGTATAGAATAGTTAGAACAATACTATATTATAGTATAAATACAATAAATATGATTAAATAGTTAATTTAATTTTTTATTAACAAAACATATTTTATTTATAAGACTAAAACTTGGAATAGGCTCGCAAAGAAGTGAAAGTAGAAATTAGACTAAAATAAATTGCTAAAATAAATGTCAAACTAAAATGTTTAAAAGGTGATTAGAATTTTTATAGCTTGGACAATATTTTAAATATTTTTAAAAAGCTTAAATAATTTAAGAGCTTATAAAGTTTTTATATTAAATGGCAGCTAGCTACACAGTACCTCTTAAAATTAAACATTATATTTTTATATGTTATATTTAATTTGGTTTTTTTTTTGTGGTTTTAAAACAGAGCAAATTTTTTTTATTTTATTTGATGAAATATTTAAAGCGTATATAAAACACAAAATACACAGAAAAAAACTCAAAACTTAGTAAATTTGTTTAAATCAAAGAGAGAGCGAAGAATCTGTCTAAAATTATGAAACTTTAATTTTAATATGCAAAGAATTTAGTACGTTAACATACTGAAAAAAAACGAACAAAATTAACTTGCATTTGCTAAGCTAATTGGGAATATATATACACATAAATTACACATATATATGATATATATAAATATATATAAATTTATCGATTGTTTGTTTGCAAATGAGATTCATGCAAATATTTATGGCTGCATAAAGTTCCATAGCGCAAAGCTCAAATGCGAGGCAGGTTTATGGCCATTTCGAATGAAACTGCAGCGCTCAGCATTTGGCCAGGTCTTAAGTGTTATGGCCTTCTCTATGCTGCTGCTGGTGCTGTTTTAGCCTAGGTAAGAATTGGCGCATTTAATGCAGCAGCAAGAGGAAGCAAATTGAAAAAATTTTTATCTGCGGGCCCATAAATTCTATTTTGGCAGCCAGCCCGTGGCACGAGCATCATCCGCTTCTTTTCTCTCTCTCTCTCTACCTATCCCTCTCTCTCTCTCTGTGTTTCTATTACTCTCTAATGAGCAGGTTAGAAATAAATGAGGCTAATTTTTGGCGCGCACAATTCTCAAAATGAGAATAACAAAATTCAATTAAACATATAAAAACAAGAGTTCGAGCTGCATATACACACACACACATCAAATATATATATATATATATATATATATATATATATATATATATATATACTGTGTATACTGCTGTGAATTCCAGAGTTTATATCAAATTGACTTCATTTTGTCTCAACTAAAATATTTACGTTCCAGCGTGATAATAATAATGATTTTCCCTTCCTCTCGCTTCTTTTTGCAGCTTCGATGTGCGCGATAGTATGGCCATTGAGCAGCCCAGACATTGGTCAGCTCCGGAGGTGTTCGGTTCACGTGCCAAATTTCATTTTGAATCGCAGCCAGCCACATTGGAAATTAAGGTAAGATTCGCCTCGGTTAACCGGCAACTCACGGTTGCTTTTTACCTTTTTGTGTGAGTGAAAAAATACGATTGCGACCTTAATGAATTTTTCAAATATTCCATACAATTTGAGTGTATTTGAGAAATGGTCCAAAGTGCAACACATTAACTTTGCAAAACAAACATTTAGCTTGAAATGCGTAGTAGGAAAACTAAGTGTAGAGTAGTTAGGATGATAGACTAGAATATGCCCTGTACAGATCTTAAAACTGCGATAGAATATGCTGTGTAAGCAGTAGAAATCACAGAAGGAAGTCATAATATAATATCGTTTTTTATATTATATATAATAAGAGTATTTTTTAATGCATTCCTAACTAAAAGTTAACCAAATATTCAGTGCATATTGTGGCCTAATTGAAGGGAAGCTTTTTCCCATCGAATTCAGTTAGTTGTTCCATAGCATTTGAAAAGGGCTTTCCAATTTGGAAAATCTGCAAATGGCAATTGGCATTGCGAATGCGTGTTAAGAATTAAGTCAGCGCGAATAACAGCAAGCGGATGTACCGAACATTTTGCAAATGGGCAAAATGGCGGAATGGAATGCCAAATAACGTTAGAAAGCTGCGACTGCGACGCTGGCTGCGCCGGCGACGACGACTGCGGCTGAGGCAATGCGAAAACAAATTTAGATATCAAAAGTTGTTAAATTGCCTCGCGCACGCGAAATGTTTATTAATGTCTTGCATGTTTACAGATAACTTGATTTACCGTTATTGTCATGCAATGCATATAGACACACACACACACACACAGAGACATACCAGAGACACGCTGTGTGTGGCAGCTACTTGAACTAACGCCTCAGCATGTCTTTGCGCCACAAACCGTTGACTTTTAAAGGCCAACTTGACTTGGGTTCGGGTTCCTGGCTGTTGGAATCCTTGGACAATTCCTGGCTTAAGACAACCTGCTGGGAAGGCTAACGAGCTGCATGTTCACACACGCACACACAGGGAGTTGAAAATGAATGTGAAATGCACACGAAATGGCAGCCTGAAGGATTCCTCTATAAATTTGCCATTCGCGGTTGCAGCAAGATAGAACAGAAAATCATATATGTATGTTATATATACATATATATATATATATGCATATATAACTCAAATAGTCCCATGAATTATGTGCGACAAATGGTTGGCATCTGGATGAGGAGTTGACTTTATAAATGAATTTTAATTGCCACTCAATTGCCGGGAAATTAACCTAACGCCAGGATGACTATAAATTACAAACAAGTAGTTAGAGAATACATCCACTCTAGCATATGCAATACGTTTGATTTTATCAATGAACAGTGGGAGCAGAGAGTAGGTCGATTATAAATTAGCATTGAATCGGGATTTTTAATTTCAATAATAATTTATTAAATTAATTTTATATTATTGTGAAGACTCCAAAGAGGCAGAACTCAAGCAGCTACCTCTGAGACACATACATTATATTTAGTAAACAAAAGTCACGAATTAGAACAAGTCTAAAACCCTTAGTTAGCTCAGTTAATTTAGTAGTAACTCATCTAAAGATGTCCCAACAGCAAAGTAGTTATTATTCTGAGAGCACATATAGCTAAATTACAAATGAACTAGTCAAGAAAAAAGAACTAGTTCAATTTCTATATTTAGCATTTGCGCAAAAGAGCTTTGCTGCTCAATAAGCCAAAAGAACCAGCCTGAAGCACCAGTTCTTTCAGCATTTGTGCTATAAAAGCTTTATTTATTTATGCATTAAGATGCTACAACTAGTTACATGTCAAAAGCACTAGTTCATTGAGCAAGCACAACTTGTCTTATAGAGTTTAACTAAACATTAAGTAACGTTACGATAAAAACGAACGAGTGCCCTGCTCTAAACAGACTTGTAGTAAATACCTGTTAGTTTGTAAATAACAATGAACTAGAACTAACAATGCACTGCTCTGCGGAACTAGTTCATTTGTTATAAGCACACAGGCTGAATTGAAACCATTCATTGACTGAGCTGCTCAGCCATAATTAAGTGAACTGAGAGAACTAGTTGGCAATTTGAACGCTTAGCCAGGACTAAGGCTTACGATGTATATCTGAAGTTGGCATGGCACAGACCACAGAGTCCTGCGACTTGGGTGACATGAAATAATTGAAAATTACATGGCTGCAAGCAGAAACAACTGTGTTATGTGGGTGAGCAGGTGTGCCGTCGTGTAGGCGTAAGAGTGTGTGTGTATGCTAATCAGCTGTTTCCTTTCACATTCACACACACACACACACATATACACACGTGTATATTAATTTATCGTATGAAATTTTGCAGGATGTCAAAAGGCATGATCAAGGCATTTACCGTTGTCGTGTCGATTTTCGCACAGCTCAAACACAAAGCTTCCGTTTCAATTTGTCTGTAATAAGTGAGTATCTAAAATGCACACACACCGACACACACACACACACACACTATATGACATACCTATCTACCTATCAATTGTTGCCGTTGTTTTTAGTACTTCCGGAGCAGCCCATCATACTGGACCGTTGGGGTCGTCAACAGAATGGCACACAATTGGGTCCCAAGCAGGAGGGCGATGATATTGTTATCACTTGTCGTGTGGTGGGCGGTAAGTAAGCCCAACTATCCTTGCTTAACCCCATTGCCAATGGACACGCCTCCTATTTCTTTATACTTTTTTGGTTGCTCTGCCTCACACACACACATGAGTATATCCGCTCGACCGGCTAGACAATTTCCTGTTAATTTCCTTAAAAGCTTTGGCAAAAAAAAAAAAAAAGAAGAAAAATAACTGAAAAAATCCTCAAGCCGCACTTTGACCGAAAATGAAAATATCACAAAGTTTGCTTTTGCTTAGCTTTCGTTTTTCTTTGCGCCATTTTCTCTCTCTTTATTTTAGCCCTGCCAAAACTTGACTTTTTAATTTGCGCTCCCTATACGCTGCCTCTATATATGTGTATATACAATTGTGTTTTCCTTTCGTCTCTTTCGACTCGATTTGATAGGTCGACCGCAACCGCAGGTCCGCTGGCTCGTAAATGGACTACTTGTCGACAATCAAAACGAGCACAATTCCGGCGATGTTATCGAGAATCGACTGTTGTGGCCATCGGTGCAGCGCAACGATTTGAATTCCGTATTCACATGTCAGGCATTGAATACGCAATTAGATAAGCCCAAGGAAAAGAGCTTCATACTGGATATGCATCGTAAGTGGACTACACTCAAAATTCCTAGCGCCTAGATACAGTTCGCTGCACACAGCTGACCCAAAACAAAAGAAAAGTAAAGCGGAAAAGTACGATTAATTAAGCTGAAAAGAAAGATGGATAAATTACTTCGATATATTTATTTCAATAGTTCAGTAAAGATCAAATTTTATATGCAGGTCAAATACATTAACTGAACTGTTTTAGTTGAATCTTAACCTTTTGCAATTAACAAGTTAATTTGACAAATGAAAGTAAAGCAGAAAAGGGAGACTAATTAAGGGGAAAATTAATATAGATATATTATTCAGATATATTTATATCAATATTTCAGTAAAGATCAAATTTTATATATATTCTAAGTAGGTCAAATACATTAATTGAACTGTTTTAGTTGAATCTTAACCTTTGCAATTAACAAGTTAATTTGACAAATGAAAGTAAAGCAGAAAAGGGAGACTAATTAACAGGAAAATTAATATAGATAAATTACTCAGATATATTTATATCAATATTTCAGTAAAGAATAAATTTTATCTGCAGGTCAAATACATTAATTTAATAATTTAATTAGACAAATAAAAGTAAAGCAGAAAAGTAAGACTAATTTAGTTAATTAAGAGAAAAATAATATAGATAAATTACTCAGATATATTTATATCAATAGTTCAGTAAAAATCAAATTTTATATATTTTCTAAGCAGGTCAAACACATTAACAGTTTCACTGGAATCTTAGCCCTTGCAACTAACAATTCAATTAGACAAATGAAAATATTATTGATCAAGGCGAACGCTCTTAATTATTTCCAGAGCATTCGGTCAACAGCTTGTGTAAACATAAACAAATCCAATGCAATATATTTCATGACTTCACGATTGTAACGCAACATAAACAAGGAACAAGTTGAATATTGCCCATGCGCCGTCCAAGTAGCCATTAAATAATTACCACGTTTACAGTACAGAAATGAATGAATGAAGGGGCGTTAGACCTAGCATTAACCTCGCTCTATTTTCTGCTGCACTCGTGCTGGCCATTAGGCATGCAGAGGTGCGAGAGCAGGTATGTAGTCGGCACTTGAGTTGAGACGGCTCTTAGATGCTATCGTACGTGGAGTAGATACAAATTGTTAAAGCTCTAGATTATTTATATAAACCTGACATGCTATAAACAGGTGCAATAGGTCAAAGAAGCGAGAGCTTATAATTACAAGTTGAAGAAATGTTCAGAGAGAATGTTCAGAATAGCCTTGGGATAATATCTACTGCTAATTTATATGTTAGAAGTTCTGAGATCAATGCTAGAGATATCCCACACACTCTTCTATCAATAGCAATTTATCGTAGTTGGTTTAAATGCCATTATATAAATTATGAACTTTTTGTTCACAGTAAAACCATTAACCGTAAAAATTCTGGAGCCGCCCAGTTCAATGATTGCCGATCGACGCTATGAAGTTACCTGTGAATCGTCCGGTTCACGTCCGAATGCCATCATCACCTGGTACAAGGGAAAACGTCAATTGCGACGCACAAAGGTGAGTAGCGGGTGGGCGATTGGCATTGAGTTAAGGTATAGGGGAGCGTAGGCTTGACTCGCACCCGACCGCAATTGGCGTAGCTTGGCCAACACTTGTGGTGTAGCCACTGCCAAGGGTTACTAAAGGGGCTGTTGACTGACTCACGGTAAGTTATTGTATTTGCATAGGCAAGCCACAGTCACATACACACACCCACACCCACACACACACACAGGCACAGCCACACTGCAGCTCGTAACTCTTGGAAAAAGGGGGCGCAACACCCACTTGTTGTCCCTGGGCGTGGCTCACACTCGCCGCGCTCCGCACTCACCGTTAGAATAAACACAGATAATGTGATATAAACTCCACAATACACAACGTGCAGCAACGCCTCCCCGTCGCCCACTGCCACTGCCACGCCACGCCCCGCCCCGCCCGGCACCCGCAATCCTTTGGTTTTTCATTTTATTTGCTACGCTTTTCCTTTTGCCATTTTCATTCGTTGTTGTTGCTGCTGCCTTTGTTTTGCCTTTTTTGTTTCAACTTTGGACAAATTTATGGGAGTTTTAGCGCAATTTTGTTGCAATTCATTTTTGTGCCGCTCCGCTGTTGACTTACCCCAACGCCGCCCCTTCCGCCCGCCCCTGCCAAAAACAGTTGTTGTTTATGTCCATGTCTGTCCGCCTTATATGCATACTCGTTTATGCATACCAGCGCTGATTGCTTTGCCGTTTGCAGCTGCACTCCTTTAAAGGCCGGAAATGTTTTTCACTAGTTTTTCACGTGGCATAAAGTTGCCGTAATGCGGCAAAAGGCCGCCCTCTAGTCTACGGCAGCCAGACAGACCGACACACACACACACAGACACAGGGAGACAGCGAGAGTCGGGGGAACAGTCAATGTACTGGACATGCTTTTGCTACATGCCTTTTGGTGCCTTAGTTTCCACTCTAATGTGTGGACGATGTGGGTGGCTTTTATGTGTATGCCTCCCTCACTCTCTGAGTGTGCCAGACATAGCATAAAACTAAAGTCTAGCAACTTCATATGGAGCACGACATTAATCAACGTTTCGGGGCCAACGACTTAGCCGACAATCGAGTCGTTCGATACGAATTGCAGCTAATTAGATAGTCCGAACGTTGGCCCAAAACATGTTCTATGCATTGCTACAAAATAGCCAAAGTTTATAACTAGGTTAAACTATTTTCCAAAACTTATTGATAAATAGGGCAGGCATTTGAGTTAATTCAATTATTATTATATTATTATTATTCTATTATCTTATTCTACTATTATTTATATATATTTTAAATATTTCTAACTCTAAACTTTTAGTTTTTTATGTTGGCCATTTATTTCGCTAACGGTTCAGCTATTAACACCTTCTGAAGAAGCAACTGCAAAAAACGTGCCACTACAACAGCCCCCCACTTACTTTGGCATGTAGTTGTATGTGCATATTTCACGCCTTTTGCAGTCGTTTAGCAAGTTTCGGTGTCTGGCCGCCAGGGGGAGACACCCGCCCATGCAGGCACGTTTAAAAACGAACAATTTTATGACCTGTTCAACTAACAGCAAGAATAACGACTACAACAGCACAACTAATTATGTGTTGTTGCTGTTGCTTGGCGCTATAAAATTTATAATACCCACACAAGGCACATAAAACCCAAAGTATACAGCAATAAATTTTAAATTGCAAACATAAAATATTTCGACAAATTTGCAAAAAAAAAAAAACACACACACAAAGAAAACAATGAACTGAACGCCTTAGGACATTTTTTTGGTGTAAAGGGGATTCCACACTCGCTGCTCTCTCTCTTTTGCTCTAAGGCCGAAACTTAATTAATGCGAAAACACATTTTGCAGGACGACATATCAAAGAACTCGACACGCTCCGAGCTGAGCTTTGTGCCCACCACAGACGACGATGGCAAATCGATAACATGCCGTGCGGAAAATCCAAATGTGAACGGCCTCTATTTGGAGACCATGTGGAAATTGAATGTCGTTTGTAAGTATTACAAATTGTGTTTAAGTCTAAAATATATATATATATACATATATACTTATATACTGTGTACGCTGAAAGTAACGAAAAAAAGTAAGCATTTGCCGACAGCTAGCAGAAAGGTAGACAGCCAGCTAAAATTTATTACGTCGTCGTCGACGCCGTTGAAAGCCTTTAAAATGCAAATAAATCAAAGACAAATGACAAATTGTGAATAATTTGCCATGGGCCAGAAGGCAGCCGCCACGTTACCACCCAAAAAAACAGCCCCAGCTCCCACTGCCACTCCATACCTTTGCACATACAAACCGCTCGCGGAGAGCATTTCAGCGCCCCAAATGAAATATGTGGGCTAACAAAATGTATGGCAGGCGCTTAAATTAAATGAAGGACTTTACGTACTCATACCCCCGCTATGCTACTCCAAAACAAAATTCAAATATCCCCAAAGAAAAATCATATCAAAGCAAATGTTTTGCCCAGGCTAAGATGATTTTCTAGTTCTAATCAGGCGCTGTTAATGGCAATGGAAATGTTGTGGGAGCTATGGCTAGGTTGGGTTCTGCTGGGTTAGGGTAGGTTGAGCTGGGTTAAGGGTGGGCGTTAACTTAGGTCAGCTTAGGCTAGGCTGGAGTAGCATATTGATTTCGTTAGGTCAAGTTTGGTCAGGCAAGCTGGGGCTAGGATATGTTTACGTGCACTAGATTATCTCTTGAGATTGAGTTATGTAATATAGGGTTCTATATCATATGATAAAGATAAGTTCAGTTCACAGTAAAGCATAGACTACAGACCATTTCTAAATACAAGTTCAGCTTTTGAATAGATGTGCTTTTAGCCGAGGAAAAGAAGCAGAGTTGAGAATACTTTACCCAGTTGAAAATTTAGATATTGAATACTTGACAAGGCCGATCTTTAAGCTGCGTAATGCTTCGACTCAAAAATCAAAGCAAAATCTATAAAGATCGTAGTTAAAGATTAACAAACTGCCAAACATGCTGTTGGCCCAAATTGCGCAGTCAATAGGTCAATAGACGCCAAAGTAAGCACTGCGGACATCGTAAAGTGCCAAAGTCGGAGTTGTGTTTGAGTTTGCGTTACGTATACGTCGCGTTGTATTTTATTATTTCGACTGTGTGTACGTTGTGTGCACACACACAAACACAAACACACGCACACTCCATGTGTGTGTGTGCGGCACATCACGTAATGTTGTTTCTTTGCTTTTCACTTGCTCAAATATTAAATTTTTACTGCAATCTGCTGACGTCGCAAAGAAAAGAAGAAAATACATAGCAAGAAAAACATGTTGCTGTTTAGGCCTGATATCAAGCAAAACATATATATATATATTTAATATATGTATAAGGTGATATTATTATATTTTTTATGCGCCACACATACTTCTTGGCTTCGCATTTTATATTTTAGAAAATTATTTTTTATTTGTTTGTTTTTGTTGTTGTTGTTGTTGCTTTTTCGCCTTTTAGGCAATGCCGTTCGTAACATTGACGCAAATAAAGTTTATGATCAGCACGTACGACAGCATATTCATATATAAATAAACACACACCCACACACGCACACACCCAGAGACACACAAGGCAAACGCTTGATTTTTAAAGCAAGTAAAATATATGCATATATAAATTATGCTTTTTAATTTGAGCACATGTAATACCCTACAGTCATTTGATTATGTCTTAAAAAAGTGTTCCTATAAAATGATAATGCATTTTTATAGTCTCGATTTAAGTCTTAATCAGCTCGACTGTAGCTTAAATGATGTGCTCAAACGAAGCTTGAAATTTTCCTATGTATTATATACTAAGGAAAATAGTTATATAAAATATTTTTGAAACAGTTTTTTTGTATATTAATTATTATAATTTAATTTTGATTTATTTCAATCAAGTTTGAGTGATAGTTTGGCTGGTAAAAACGTTTGAGAATTCATAAAGAATTTTTCTAATTCTCCTGAAATGATGCCTTGCTGATCTCTCAGATATATATTTACTTCAAACTTGATTCCCTTAGAAATTTCTACTGTCTATAGAGCAGCTTTGAGTCGTTTATGTGTTTTTCAACTCAATTATTTATGTTTCGTATTTTTAATTTGAACTCACATGGCAAATATGTTCCGCATCGTTTCGCATTTGTTGCTTATGCTGTCGTGTTGTGTTGTGGCATGTCCTTGTTGTTATCCTGTTTGCTGTTGTTGTTGTCCTTTCTATGCGATATCTCTATTCAGCATCATGCCTGAGTTATTATGCCAACTTCGTTTTGGCTTCTTAGGCACGGCATTTGGCAAGGCCATTTGCCATGCTTTATGCCAGCCTGAAGAGGGGTGGGCGTGGCAGTGTGGTTGCTGCTGTTGCTGCATTCCGTACGTATAATTTTCTTTATGTGTAAGTGCGCGCGCGCGCTCTGTGTGTGCGTATGTGACACGCTCGTTTTAAAATTTATAATGTGGCCCCGGCAAACAAGGCAGCAGGACAACAAAACATGCAATGCAATCACAGACATAGAGATTCCCATGAGCGCACTACACAGACAAGATATTTATGTGTGTGTGTGTGTGTGTGTGCATGTCCCTCGACCGTTGTTTATGGCTGGGCTACATTGGCGCTCGTGCTGTGTGCGTGCCTCGCATTTTGGAAAAGCGAAAGCATCGCGATATTTTTCTCAATGCTGCAATTCGAGTTGATATTTTTAAAGTGGACGCACGCCAGAGCATAGCAATAGAAACGCCAGCTTATGCTCTCTAGTTATGATATATGCGCACATATAAAAATATCTCTCCATATATGCATATATGTGCATATATATATAAGCCTGCGAGCCAATCAGCCAAGATTGCCTTAAAGCTGTGAGCTCCAAAATTATATTCAGCTGTACTTTTTGCTCTACTTATGCTCCAAATGTGGCACAGGCTATGATTGATGAACCACTGTGGAGAGAGCATGGCTATGCAGAGGGATTTGAGAACGAGCATTGGCATAGCAGAAATAGATATTAAAAGCAATTTGTACGGAAGCAATTGATGTGTATCAAATATTTGAAATATTGCGTTGGAAAGTAAAGCAATTAATAAGGAATAGAATATACAAGACAAGTAGAAGGTTATAGCAAGCCATGGATGTGCTAGGCATAGGCACAAAAAAATACATATTAAAATAAAAATTATAAAAGGAATATATACAAAATTAATAGAGTAAGCATAGATTGAGAAATAATTATTTGAATAGATATGGGCATAAGAAAGATAAGAATTAGTATGAGACGAATTTATTTATATACAAAAAAGTATATGAAAAGAAGAAATTTAGACAACACAGGCTTTGAGTTAAGATAAATAGTAATTTAAAAAGAAAAAAGATATAGAAATAATTATTTGAATAGATATGGGCATAAGAAAGATAATAATTTGTATGAGTTGAATTTATTTATATGCAACAAAGTATATGAAAAAAAAGTTAAGATAAAAAGTAATTTAATAAATTGAAAATCTACTAAAAGATCTAAATACTATACAACTTAGCTTTAACTTTCAGATAGTATTTTCCTTTGTGAAGCTTTGTCAATTCGAGAATCTGTAGAATAGTGTATCTTTATGCAAGCCACAGCTGCAATATTAAAAATCTGGTCCAGGTGTAAATTAATTGCAGCTGTTATTCCAGATATATTTGTGCTCAGATTTAAGTGCTTTAAACATTTTTATGGGAATGAAGCAAAACTTTGTTGTCCCTTAACTCTCAGCTCCATTCCATTTGCAGTTAATTTTTGGCTTTAAAAGCGCCGTAGCTTAGCCTTAAAATTGCCAAATCGCAGCGCTGCTCATATATCATTTCGTATGATATAATAAGGCAACTTTCATTTGCACATAAATTGCTGGCGGCTCGAAACGCAGCAGACGCTCGATCGATAGTCTAAAACCGAAAAGTGGGCGAGTTGGGGCAAGTTGTATGGCTCGTTCTCTGCTGTTTTTATTTGTGCAGTTTGCTGGCAGCTAACGGTAAATGATAATCACAAAAATGGCCTGCAACATGTGTGCGGAAATACGGCGTCGCGACTTTCGACGAAAGAGTTTTTGCAGCGGGTCCCTTTCGAGCACTTTTGCTGATTGGCAAGGCGACTGCCTGGGCTCAGACCTTTCCATGGATGATGACGCCGCGGCGAGTAGGGGCGGGCGCAAAGTAAACTTTGCGAGGCCATTCAAAAGTGAGCAAACTTTTGGCCTCATCGTCGTTGTCGTCGACGTCGTCTAACTCTTGACTGGCGCCGTTTGGCTTTGGCCGCCAATAACTCAACAATATTAAGGTTGGCACGTGGCACGTCCTTCCTTCAAATGTTCAACGTTCAACGTTCAACATTCTGGTTGCAGCCTTTTTGAGGTCCTCTACTCGCCTGTGCTGTGTTTGTCGCAAAGTTTGTGGCTCGTTAAGCAAATTCAAACGACTTAAGCGGCAACACATGTTCGCAAGCAGCGCCACAGGCCAGGCGAAACGATCCGTGTTACTTGTCCCCAGTTGCCATTAGGCTCTGTTGTTGCCACAACTCTTTGTTGATGTTGCTGTCGTTGCAGCAAATCGCTCATATTTGCAGGCACTATTAAATCAAATAGATCACTCGACTTATTGCGCAGAATGTGGCAGAGTAAAGGGGCACTAGATGCACAGCAGCAACATCTATTGAAAATAGCTCAAGTGTAACAGATTTTCATCTCAATCAATCAATCAAATTCTTATCCAGCTATGCCAAGCCTCTGCTGACTCTTATCAGCAGTTTATCATTTATCAATTTACAGCTTTCTTCTAATACCTTTCTATAATTGCTTGCAGATCCTCCATTGGTGACGCTGCGCTTGGGCTCCACATTGACACCGGATGATATCAAGGAAGGCGACGATGTTTACTTCGAGTGTCACGTACAATCGAATCCTCAATGGCGGAAACTGTTGTGGTTACATAATGTAAGTCGCGCCAAGCCAGCTGGAACTGAAACCCCAAGTACCCCAAACACACAATGGCAACAGGAACTGAGCTTCAGGTCGTGCTTGCGAGCTCGTGCTTCAGCCTGTGCTCTGTGCTCTGACCCCGGCTGTCTGCTTGGCTGCTCTCCATTCATTTGCTGTTTAAGTGTCAATAGCATTGGCTAGTTGCGTTGCAACTGCTGCTGATGCCAATGCCAACGCTGATGCAGAAACTGATGCTGTTGCTGTTCCCTGCTGCATTTGCTCATTTCAATTCATTTCACACCAAGAATGACGGTCGACAGGGGGTTGTAGTGTGGGGCCGGGGAGCTAAGAGTGACGCCGCCATATGCCGTTTCATTTCGTAAAATAGTTTTGGGATTTGCGGCATTGATTTTAGCAACGTTTTGGCTGTCGCTCACTTGCAGTTGCCGCCTTCCTTCCTCTCAATCAATCAGCAAAGAGCATACGTACGGCTAACTGACATGAAGTCAGCCAAGTTGTTGGCTGTTGCTTTAGTATTGAATGGTTTATCAGTGGCATGGACTTGAAGCTCGCCTCGATTGTTTCACTGCAGCTCAGGCAAATTGAAATTGCAAACGTTTGCCGAAAATATGACAGAAGCTGTTAAGAAAATGCTAGCCAAAGAGCGTTTGCGTGAATGATATATATTAATTGAAAATAGTTGAACTGACGGAAACTGGACAAGGAGAAAAGTGTATATATATCACCTATAGATCTTATATTTACCACCTTAGCAATACCACCTATAGATCTACGCTCTGTCACTAGAAATGCAAACTCCGAATTAGTTTATTTTCTTTTGACAATATTTCGACAACATTTTCTTAACCATGCACAGCAGACAGCAAGGCCTTGGCGTTATAATAATAATATTATTTTTGTTTCAAGCAATAAATATCTTTTCTTTATGTTTGTTTTCTCTGCTGCCTCCAACAGGGCATTCACTTGGAACACAATACGTCGGCTCGCGTCATACGCTCCAATCAGAGCCTTGTGCTGCAGAAGATAACGAAACATTATGCGGGAAATTATGCGTGCAGCGCCATCAACGACGAAGGCGAAACGGTCAGCAATCAGTTGCCGCTGCGCGTTAAATGTGAGTATAAATATGTATATTAAGAGAAGCTGCAACAGGCAGCATAGATCAGCCATATACCATAGAATCGCAGAGCGTTGTTATTACTTTTTTGTTTTCCTGCATTCATATATTGAAAGAGTCACAGATCAAGCAATACCCTGTAAACCTAGGCATTTCTTTCGTTTTCCCATTGCCTGAGTTGCTCTTGCGTGCAGTCTGTTGGAATGCCTCATCTGTCCGTGTGTCTGGCTGACCCTTTGAGCCATGTTTCTTATCATGAAGTCAGACAGCGACGTTGTCAAGCTGCAGCGACTGCTCCGCAGCTCTCTCAACCTTTACTTTTTTTGATGTATTGCCTTTTCCCCCTTTTTTGTTGCGCTCGACCGTTTTCATTTTACAACTGGAGCTCTTGAGCTGAACTCGAGTTGAGTTGTTGTCGCTGTCGTCGTCGTCGTCGTCTCGATGTGGCGCAGTTGCAAGTCAAGGCTGTGAAAATATTTTTCATTCCGTTTTTTGCATAAATACAACATTTTGCCAACAGCAGAAGCAGAAGCAGCAGCAGCAGCAGCAGCAGCAGCAGCAGCAGTAAACCGTCTCGCAGACCCTCATCATCAAACCCTTGCTTCGCTTATCTGGAAAATCCAGTCGCTTTTCATATGCTTGCCACATGCGTTGCATCATATTTCATTGCTGCTGCTGCTGCTGCTGCTACTGTTGCAGCTGCCGCGGAATTATGCTTCAATTTAACAGGCCGCGAAATGTTGCCAGCGTTACTCTGGCTGCTGCAGCTGCGCTTTAATTCAAGCAATTTGACAAGCGCCTTCGCTCGGCTGCTGATCGCGCTCGTAATGAGTTTCGGAGCCGGATTTAGCTGCGCATAGTCTGCTGCCCGTCCTTTTATATTTCACTTTTTTGTTTGCCTCTGAGCCATACACATGTTGCAACAGCAATTCAAATGCCACTTCTGCTTCTCCTCCTTGCCACTTGCAACTAGACAGACGCATTGCTTCGAGCCATAAATTAAATGCCTCGACGAAGCAGCCCTGCTGCTGCTGCTGTTGACGTCTGCTGACATTTTGGTTTTTGCTCAAGCGACAAGCTTATATTTCTTTTCTAGAGCAGCTAATGCTTAAAGAAGCGTTTCATAAATATGTTGTATATGTATATGTGCGCATATGTTTACAAACTGTAATGATAGTTGGGTTACTATAAAAATAGGATTTTTTTTAGCTATTTTTGGCCGAGAATAAGTTAATCTTCAGCTTTAATACGTTTATTCTTAATACAAAACTGTAGTTTATTTATAGAAATTTGTGCTTTTAATTTCTTATGAATTTTATCAGTAATATAATCTATGAGGAATTCCAAATTCACTTTGCCTTCTCACGCTTTTAGTATATACGTCAAATACCAAAGGCAAAATCTGTTCCTCTCTCTGTCTCCCTCTCTCTATATCTATTCGTATATCTTTCGCCTTCTTCATATCCCTCTCTTTGTCGCTCTCGCTGTATATAGCTTTCTATCTGTGCCTTCTGCTATCTATCCCCCTCACTCGCTCTGCATACATATAACTTGCTCTCATTATGCCTCACTCTCTCCCACTCGCTCTCTCTCAATGTCATTTCCTACATTACGTTTGAAGTCATTGAACTTTAGTCGTTTGTATAAGCAACAAGTGCTTATTCAAGTGCTGTCTCGAGTGCTGCCTAATTAGCTGTCGACTGATCAAACAGCCCTCGTGAACTCGCAATTTAAATAAGCAACAACAACAATTACAGCTAGAGAAGGAAGCGGGGCTGTTATTTTTTGGCTAATTAATTACGCCCTTTTGTAAATTTTAAGACAAACAATTCATCAAAAATTCAACTTGGCTGACTGCTAATGCGTTTGGTTTTGTCTGCTGGGGGTTTGGGGTTTGGGCTTGGGCTTTTGGCCTTTAACGAAGCGGATGAAAGGTGCGCGTGGGGGCGTTCTGTTGACAACAACAACGTGAAATTACGCATACGCCACGTGTGCTGTCAGCTAATAATCCTTTAACATTATGAACGCCTTATTTACCTGCGAGTACTAAATCATGTTGCCACATCAATTAATTTCAAGTAAACAAGGACGCCAACGCGTTGCCACCCAGCGTTGCCTTTGACACTGACTTGACTGCCGCCACGGCCGCACCCCCCCCACCGCCCTCTCGTACTCTAACTGATGACTGAGCCGCCCAGCTGTCTAAATCACTTTTGTGCGTTTGCCTCAACGTGATCAACGCCCCAGCAACTTGGCAAGCAAAAGAAAATGAGTTGCCTCATTTTTCTCTGCGTTTTCCTGTGTTTTTTTCCTACTTTTTTACTAACAACATTTGCGAGCTTTGTGACTGCTATAAATGTGGCCATAGATGTCTTGTCTTGATTAGTATATGAATTATTTTTGGTTTTATTGATTTTGTGTGAATTTCAATCAAAGTACTAAATAAGACTGAGATATTGGTGAATAATATTTAATATAAATAATAAACAAATAAATTATAATATATACATAAAATGATATTATAAATAATGTTTAGTGAAGCTTTATTTCATTTCATTTTTGTAGTTTGAAGAGTTGAATTTCCTGATTTGATCAGACTCTCTTGCCCTGTTGATGACACAAAAGATAATTTCGTATTCATTTGCTATTCCATTATCTAGCTATACATAGGGTATATACTTAGTTAATACTATACATACTTATGCTTACGTACATCACTTTGTTTCACCTTTCAGATACACCTGTTTGCAAGCACACGGATCGCGTTATACTAATTGGTGCCTCCAAGGATGAGACTGTTGAGGTTATATGCGAGATTCAAGCGGATCCGCCGCCACGGTATGTATTAACAAAAAAAAAAAATAAACAAGAAAAGAAAAACAGAAAGGAAAATTCGTTGCCCTGCAACCCTTCGCTCGCAAAGGTTTTCCTTTGCTCGCCTTCTTTTTGTTGTAGGCAATTGCTTCCGGTTTCCTGTTGAATGGAAGTTTGCTAAATTGACAAATGGCTGTAATTGTGTGTGTGTGTGTGCGTGTGTGCTTGCGTGGGTGTGCGTAACGGAAAATGCTGTTTATATGTGAGGAAATGTGCGAAATTCAACAATATTTTGATTTGCCGACACTTCAAAGCTTTGTCCTCGCTTGCCACGCCTTTGTGTTTGTGAGGCACTTTAATTTATTTTAAATATGCAGCTGCCGCCGCTGAGGGCGCCAGAGTGGAGGGGGTGGGTGGAGCACTGGTGGTGTTCACTGCTGGACTCTGTTAATTCGCATTGCCACATTTGCCCCACTTTAATGTTTTTTTAATGAGCCAGCCGCCGCTTTCGCATCACAACGCACCGCTGTGGCCTGTCGGGCGACTTTATGCTTCTCTCTCTGTCTCTCTCTCCCTCTGTCGCTTTCTCTGCGTCTGTCCAGCTGCCTTGTCTTGTATTTAATTTCAATTTTTCGTTCTGTTTTCCTTTTTTTCTGTGTTAGGGCTTGCTTGTGTTGCTGTTTTTGCTGTTGTCTGTGGCTGCGTCTTGAGTTGACGCTTTATGCTAAAATAATTAATCATTAGGTGGCGCAAAATATGCGCGTTGTTGCCGCTGGCAGCGCAGCTGCCCGCTGTAATTGTTGTGGTACAGCTGCGAGAGGGAGCTCTAGGCTGGGCGGGACGCCTCGCCCGGGGGCCGTTGCTCAGCTTGAGCATTAAAAAAACTGCTGCAGACTTTTGAGGCTGGCTAAGGGGCCATGCGCTGCTGGGCTAGCCCAAGGTGGGCGGCTACAAGTTAATTTATCAGCATTTAACTGCTTGACAGCGATGCCAGCTATTTTGTTGATCCTCTTTTTTCCGGTATTTCTTTTTCTATTTACGTAATTTTTAAATTAAAGTATCATTTGGTTGAAAGTGCAAATCATCGCATAGCATAAGAACTTAAGCAGAAATCTTTAAAAATAGAAATTGTACGTCTAGTCTAACGGAGCACTTATTTTAACAGTGATGCTAACATAGCGTAATTTTGCTTCTGTTGTCGCTATTGTATGCATATACAACTTAACGAAAGGAACTTGGACAGTTCTTCTAATTATGCGCTCAAAGTCGTATAATAACATATTGCTGTTAGCGCTGCTGTTCTCTCTTCCGACTGTTAAATACCTAGCTGTTCACAGTGGGGTCAAGCGCTGGCATTTAACAGCGCTGTTAATCCAATATCTTCGCTTTTTGTAAATTTTTTGTGATTTTTATGCTGCAACAGATACTTTATTGATTGATTTCATTAATTTAATATGTATGTATATAAGTTAACACATAACATTTAATATAGGGTATTTCATAAGTTTATAACCAACCCTCGCTATCGCGTGTTTCGTAAGTTAAGAAACAGCCCTCGCAATTGCGACACTGCATACTTTGTATCAGCGCGCTATAACTGCAATGGTCAGCGGCGGTAACCAGATACTTTTGTTTACTGCAAGAGTTTCCGTTATTGCCTAAGATTGCTGAGTCGGCTTGCCGACCATGACATTGTGGTGTGATGCGAGTTTTGGCTTAGCTTAAGTGAAATATTCTATGTAGCTAAAAATCAGTTTTGCATTGAAGTTTGAAGAATAAACCCGCACTACTCCGGCACACCGCCGTAATCAAATTGTTATATTTCTGATCATTGCTGAGCCACAAGGCCAGTTAATAGAAAAGGGGGTGAAGTCAAACCCTCCAACATAATCATCATAAGAAGATTATAATTACCCGACCAACGCTGGACCTGCCACCGACGCCTAGCTCATCGCTGGACCAGCAACTTATTGATTAAGACTATAAATACCCGATCAACGCTGGACCTGCCACCGACGCCTAGTCATCGCTGGACCAGCAACATATTAATGGCGCCCAACGTAAAAAAAAAAAAAAAAAAAAAAAAAAAAAAAAAAAAAAAAAAAAAAAAAAAAAAATTTTTTTTTTTTGGAATTTAAATCAGAATTTCATATTGCGATTGCCTGACAACGTCATAGCCGAATGCGATGGAAAAACCCACACACTGCAGAGTTGCCAGCCACCTCTTCACCTGGAGCCACCTTTTGTCGTCTGGCATTAGAGAGTTCATGTGCCAAAGAGCCCATGCAAGGTGGCACGGCACACTGTGAAATCCAGCCGAGCACCTCAGGTAAATGCCGTCTACCTTGACCAATTAAGAAGCTACATATACAATAAGTCGCTTCTGTACATAAATATGAGTATTTTTCTACTTTAAATATTTGCAGGATTATGGTACACTGTCCTGCTGGGCGGCTAACGAAGTGGGAACACAGCAACAGCCCTGTCTCTTTCAAGTAGTTTTAGCAGGTAAGTTGACAGTAGCTCAACTACATATGTTAACGAGTATTCACTGGAAAGGCTGCTACGCTTAATCATCTGCATAAGCATTCGCTAGATAACTCAAATGTCTGCAGATGCTACAAAGAGCACTCGCTTTTAATCCCGATTCATGACTGAGCTACACAAAAGTACAGAGTGCGAGGAAGTCAGATGCACTGTATGGATTACATCACTAATAGAAAGTGCATATCGAAAGAGCGGCCATTGACGTAAAGAGTATCGAAAATAGCTCAGCCATTATCGCTCTTTGTTGTGATTCCCTTTCGTATGCTTGCGAAGCAGCGAGAGGAGAGTGGTTATTGTTTAGTAACACGAACAGAAAGAGTCACTTAACAGGGCAGCCATTGCTGTGCAGAGTGAGGGAGATAAGTCTATTGGTCACAGTAGTCATTATTGCGCTTTGGTGTGATCCCGATTCATTCGCTTATACTGCAGAGCAAGGAGAAACGGTAGTGAAAGTGTGAGTGGGAAAGCTGTATTGCAGGGTATTGCAGAAAAGAGAACATTGCTAAAAGAAGTAGTCTGAGGCGTCATTATTGCTCTTTGTTGTGATCCTGAGTTATTGCGCGTTACTATAGAGTAAATAGTACAGCAAGTATTAGAGTGAGAGGGTAAGCTATAATGCTTGAAATTCAGCAGGTATTTATCCGCAGATTGGCCATTTCTGTGTTGCAAATTTAAATTCATGCGCCTTGTTTAAGCGTAGCAACTGTTTTCTGTACTTTTGGCTATTTGGTGAGTCTTTCACTTTTGACCCCAACAAGTTAAGGCCACAAGCAAACACTCATGGGACTCTCTGTAACAACAGAACAACTGTTCATGGCTCTTCTTTCTCGTTTTCTCGTTCATGTTAATTTGCTGCACAACCTGTAAACATTGGACCCCATAAATCCCAATCTGGACCATCTGGGTGCAGCTCTGCCAAATGGCGTCAGCAATTGCAGCATCTTTAATCGCACCGAACTCAGTGTTGACATACAATGCATACCCGGCTACGATGGCGGCCTGCCACAGATATTTGTGCTCGAAATGTTTTCAACACGCACCGGCATTACCAGGTAAGCATATTAATCAGCTACACGTATAAACCGACAACTACAACAAACGGACGGCCGCACACAGAGAAAGCACGTTTTCCCTGTGGATTGCTTATAAGCGGATTACGTTTGGCAACTTAGCTTAACTCCCGCCCCAAGGCTCAGCTTTTCAGCATATGTCAAAAAAGTCAAATATGCGATTAAATATTACCTGAGGTTAATCAAACTGGGTCGCAAGTGTATTAATAACGTACAAGAAAGAGTTGAGCAGAGCAGCAACACAAACCAGAAGTTTTAGCTTTATAATATATGCGGATTTAAGTCTATCCAAAATAATATAGGTAGGAATATTGTATGGTATAGTAAAGTAACTTATCATTGAGATACTTTTGTATCTAACAGTTCAACAAGTATCTATAGCAACTCATATGTAAAGATATGTATACAGAACATTATTTATAGAGTAAATATAAATAAATGATGTACCACACCCACATTTGCTCCCGCGCACAATAGAAACCGCCTCCTTCTGCATATGACAGCTTCCTTAAAGCAATATTATTCAATATCAGCGGGGCGAAAGGCCAGGCATAAATGTATTCGCACCCACACCTGCTGCTCTTAGCAGCGGGCGGGTGGGTAATTAGGCATAAAAGAGAAGGCCTTCGGGCTAAGTTGTTTCCATTCCAAACGTTTTGCCAGCGCAAATCAACAATTTATATGCATGTCAAATGCGTGTTTAAAAAGATGCGCATTTTATTACAGAGTCCAGACCCAAAAATCGAATCGTATTCATATGCACACACGCACGCACACACATGCACACACACAACATTATGCGGCAGGCAATGTATAAATTTTCTCGAATCGAATCGAGGCAAAACCGCAAACATTTAATAAATATTGCTTATTAAAACAATGGTAAAATGGCCTGAAGGGAGCTGTGTTCTTTGGGCAGCAGCTCCGGAAAAATATCAAAGGACCCTCATTCAAAAAGACTGCGCTAAAACGCAACAACAACGTCCGTCATCAAATGTAAAAATGTTTGTTGAAGCAAAATGGCCATGTGGGGAAAAGAAGAGCCGATGAGCTGGGGGGCCCTATCACGAACTTTAAATACTCTATGAAGATAGAGATCGAGATAGAGATAGAGATAGAGATAGAGATAGAGATAGGAGAATAGAGATAGAGTAAGATCCGATAGCGATAGAGCATAGAGATCGAGATAGAGATAGAGATAGAGATGTTGCAAATTTAAATTCATGCGCCTTGTTTAAGCGTAGCAACTGTTTTCTGTACTTTTGGCTATTTGGTGAGTCTTCACTTTTGACCCCACATTAAGGCCACAAGCAAACACTCATGGGACTCTCTGTAACAACAGAACAACTGTTCATGGCTCTTCTTTCTCGTTTTCTCGTTCATGTTAATTTGCTGCACAACCTGTAAACATTGGACCCCATAAATCCCAATCTGGACCATCTGGGTGCAGCTCTGCCAAATGGCGTCAGCAATTGCAGCATCTTTAATCGCACCGAACTCAGTGTTGACATACAATGCATACCCGGCTACGATGGCGGCCTGCCACAGATATTGTGCTCGAAATGTTTTCAACACGCACCGGCATTACCAGGTAAGCATAATTAATCAGCTACCACAGTATTAAACCGACAACTACAAACAAACGGACGGCCGCACACGAGAAGAAAGCACGGTTCGTTTTCCCCTGTGGATTGCTTATAACGCGGATTTACGTTGGGCAACTTCAGCTTAACTCCCGCCCCAAGGCTCAGCTTTTCAGCATATGTCAAAAAAGTCAAATATGCGATTAAATATTACCTGAGGTTAATCAAACTGGGTTCGCAAGTGTATTAATAACGTACAAGAAAGAGTTGAGCAGAGCAGCAACACAAACCAGAAGTTTTAGCTTTATAATATATGCGGATTTAAGTCTATCCAAAATAATATAGGTAGGAATATTGTATGGTATAGTAAAGTAACTTATCATTGAGATACTTTTGTATCTAACAGTTCAACAAGTATCTATAGCAACTCATATGTAAAGATATGTATACAGAACATTATTTATAGAGTAAATATAATAAATGATGTACCACACCCACATTTGCTCCCGCGCACAATAGAAACCGCCTCCTTCTGCATATGACAGCTTCCTTAAAGCAATATTATTCAATATCAGCGGGGCGAAAGGCCAGGCATAAATGTATTCGCACCCACACCTGCTGCTCTTAGCAGCGGGCGGGTGGGTAATTAGGCATAAAAGAGAAGGCCTTCGGGCTAAGTTGTTTCCATTCCAAACGTTTTGCCAGCGCAAATCAACAATTTATATGCATGTCAAATGCGTGTTTAAAAAGATGCGCATTTTATTACAGAGTCCAGACCCAAAAATCGAATCGTATTCATATGCACACACGCACGCACACACATGCACACACACAACATTATGCGGCAGGCAATGTATAAATTTTCTCGAATCGAATCGAGGCAAAACCGCAAACATTTAATAAATATTGCTTATTAAAACAATGGTAAAATGGCCTGAAGGGAGCTGTGTTCTTTGGGCAGCAGCTCCGGAAAAATATCAAAGGACCCTCATTCAAAAAGACTGCGCTAAAACGCAACAAACGTCGTCATCAATGTAAAAATGTTTGTTGAAGCAAATGGCATGTGGGGAAAAAGAAAGAAGCCGAATGAGCTGGCCTATAACGAACTTTAAATACTCTATGAAGAGATAGAGATAGAGATAGAGATAGAGATAGAGATAGAGATAGAGATAGAGATAGAGATAGAGATAGAGATAGAGATAGAGATAGAGATAGAGATAGAGATAGAGATAGAGATAGAGATAGAGATAGAGATAGAGATAGAGATAGAGATAGAGATAGAGATTAGATAGAGATAGAGATAGAGATAGAGATAGAGATAGAGATAGAGATAGAGATAGAGATAGAGATAGAGATAGAGATAGAGATAGAGATAGAGATAGAGATAGAGATAGAGATGAGAGATAGAGATAGAGATAGCGATAGAGATAGAGATAGAGATAGATAGAGATAGAGATAGAGATAGAGATAGAGATAGAGATAGAGATAGAGATAGAGATAGAGATAGAGATAGAGATAGAGATAGAGATAGAGATAGAGATAGAGATAGAGATAGAGATAGAGATAGAGATAGAGATGAGATAGAGATAGAGATAGAGATAGAGATAGAGATAGAGATAGAGATAGAGATAGAGATAGAGATAGAGATAGAGATAGAGATAGAGATAGAGATAGAGATAGAGATAGAGATAGAGATAGAGATAGAGATAGAGATAGAGTAGAGATAGAGATAGAGATAGAGATAGAGATAGAGATAGAGATAGAGATAGAGATAGAGATAGGATAGATAGAGATAGAGATAGATGAGATAGAGATAGAGATAGAGATAGAGATAGAGATAGAGATAGAGATAGAGATAGAGATAGAGATAGAGATAGAGATAGAGATAGAGATAGAGATAGAGATAGAGATAGAGATAGAGATAGAGATAGAGATAGAGATAGAGATAGAGATAGAGATAGAGATAGAGATAGAGATAGAGATAGAGATAGAGATAGAGATAGAGATAGAGATAGAGATAGAGATAGATAGAGGTCATC
The DNA here is from genome assembly GCF_003285905.1 of Drosophila hydei. Lineage (NCBI taxonomy): Eukaryota > Metazoa > Arthropoda > Insecta > Diptera > Drosophilidae > Drosophila > Drosophila hydei. The sequence goes on from NW_022045829.1 coordinate 1,736,205, forward strand.
CTCTTTGATTTTCCTTACTTTGATTTATTCTATGGAAACTACGAGCAAACCGTTTGAATAAATTACTCATATTTATTGTTGTTGTTGGAAATAGAGCAAAACTTTTTTTTTCGTCGTGAAGAGAATAAAATTCTCTTTGAGACGAAATGCATTGGTATGTGTTATCTTTAGTTGTATTGATAATATAGTGTGTTAAACATTGCGCACTGCAAAAAAAACATGCTGTTCGAATTAATAGTGGTTGGGGCTCGTAATAAAAAAGCTGAACCTTTTTAGCAATAATTATAAATTCAGATTCAGATTCAGATTTCTAGTCTTCTCTCACATTCTATATATTCATTCCTAAAGGTTATCCAGGCACATTACATATTGCTTCATGAATCTCTAATGCCTCAAACCGAGAGCATTCGTGGGGATGAAAAGATGATGCAAAATGTATATAGACATTGAACCCTAATATTTCAGAGTTTGGCAAAAAAATAAAAAAGAGGAAAAAGCGAGGCAAGAGACAGAAGACAAGTGAAAGCCGCAACAAGGCAAAAGGCATCAAATTTAAATTGAGGTCATGATTGGAGCAATGCTTTGGTTGGATTTGGGCTTCAGTTGTGTGTGTCTGGGGTATTGGGTTGGGGGCTTCGCTTGATTTGGGCCGCATAGTCCAAGGCTGCAATGTGAAAGGCGTAAGCTGCCAAAAAAAATCTCTCTCTATATATATATATATAGATATTTGTAAGAGGGTTTCTGTGCCAAGCTGACATTTGATTGCACATGATTAAGGGCTTAGAGCTGTTGATTTGCCGTGCTGATTTAATAATACATAATAATAATAATATTTTTGGGATGGCTTTCGATGTCTTTGATCAGATTCAATCTGAGCAACGCGGAGGAGGCGCTCTTCTCGCTGGAGAATCTGGACACGCTCACCTCGATGATGATGCAGGAGAACAACTCGTTGAGGCTGCGCATTTACTCTTACAATCAGAAGGGACGCAGTGCAGCCTATCTGTTGCCCGATTTCATAATTGGCTCAACAGCTTACAAGACAGGTGAGTGGCACGCAACAGAACACGCACACACAAATACACTCAAGCGGCTAGGCTTGATTGATGGATGGGAATTGTAGGGCTGCTACTTGCATTTGACACAGGAAAGCAGCCTCTCAGAGCGTAGCTCGCTCGAGTCAGCTGCTTTTCAGTGATTTTATGTTTTAATCCCAGGCCAGTGTTGCCTACTCGCCCACTTGCTACTCCACATATGGCGGCGACACTTGACAGGTACCAGAGTCATCTGCAGTACTTACATAATCAACATGCCCGACTTCTGCCTCTGCTCGGCGGCGCATGGGCCACAAATTTGCTGGCTTAAAATTATGTGTAAAATGACTTTCTGATGTGCCAGCTGCAGTAGCAGCGCACAGTGATTGCATGATTATATCTATGATGCTTATAATATATGAAAAGTACATGAAAATATATATGAAAACATTCCAGAGCTGAATAGCAGCTGTGCTCATTCGACTGCATAATATTCATTTAATTTACTCATTTAATGGCAGCTTAAAATATTACATTTATTATAATTCATTTATTATTATTATTACTCATTTAAAGGTTTTCAATTTATAGTTTAATTGATTGTTTGTCTTTGAGTTGCCGACTACAAACCTTAAACTAAAGCAATAAAAAACCTTTTTTGCATTCTGAGACATGTGGAATGACTGAACTCAAAACCTTTTCTATTTCTATTCGTTGTAAGATCCATGAAGGCATGAGAACTCTGTATTAACAAGAGTTTTTCTGACTTAAGTAGTGTCAGCTAGTTAACACCTCACAATTTTGGAAGTCAATCTTTTAATATGCATAATTATATTTTGCTTACATTTTAATAGAACTCGCCCCACTGTGCGCTGTCTTATATTACAAATTTAACTCATGTTCACTTTATTAAATTCTTTGCATTTTCATATGCCAACACCAATCGCCTAAAAATAAAACTGCCAAACATTAACTTGAATGGAAACGTCTCTATGGCACACACACACACACATATATATATATTTATATATGCTTATGCATATGTGTTATATCTGCGATGACCGATGGCAATCTATCTAAAATTGACGATGATTTATGACGGGCGATTGTCAACCTGCAATTACGACAACAACTGATGACAACAATAATAACGATAACAGACGACGACGTGACGCTCACGCTGTCACCGGTGATTGTTGGCAGCGTTCTAACCATCATAATTATTGGGGTAGCCATCGCGATACGAATCTTTGTGGTTACATTCGTGCACAATCTGCGACGCAATCGCCAGCACGGCAACAAGGCGACGGCGGCAGGCGTTGTCGCCCAATCGGGCGATGTCTTTAAGGTGAGTGCAAAGGAAACACACAATTTCCCACTTTCCACATTGCACTTTAGTTATTTTCTGATTTTCCACTCGCATGCAATTAATAATGTTTGATGACATTTTGCAGAGCAACAACCTGGAGAAGCCGCGCTGGCAGCACACGGACATAAAAACGAAATCATCTGAGGATTTGGTCGAGGACGAACGTGATCCAGATGTAATACCCTCACAATACGGTAAGCTACTTACAACATGTTGCTATCTCAGCTCACTCAAGCAGCTGCCCAAACTCATTACTAAGTCAAAAGCTCAACTAACTTACGCTAGTTAGAGTATTGTTAACTATGCATTCGACTTGGCGTTCGGCTTGCTCTGTGCGGGCTCGCTTTGATATTTTATAGCAGTTTGTGTGTTAAACTTTAATCAAATTTTTATGGCTACTTTTCCAACATTTACTTGGCATGTGTCTGTCTGGCTGCTGCCTGATTTCTGCTTTGCGGACAACGCGTAATCGTTATCAATCTCATCAACGCAACAATACGACCAATAACAACGACAACAACGACGACCGCTACCACGGCAAACCAATCCGAAATGGAACCAAAAACCAATCCAATCCAATCAACGGATGCAATTTTCTTTTAATCGTAAATATTTTAACGATGGCATACGCCAATCTAAAACGCAACCGCATCCTCACATGGTAACCGTACTCGGACTCCGACTCGCACTCGCACTCGGACGCCCGAAAACGTGGCAACAACATCAATAAATTTCAATCGCACAGTTGGCGGCAGCAGCGCTGGGAGCAGCGGCAGCAATGCCTCCAATGTTGGCAGCACCACAGCCACTGGCACAGCCACCGGCAGCAGCACATCGACAGCGGTGGCGGCAGCTGCGACTGCAGTCGACCGCGATGCGCATCAGTTTGCTGCGGTAACAGCATCAGCTACAGCATCTGCAACAGCATCGGCAGCAGCAGCAGCAGCAGCTGGGACGCCATCGGCCGTTGGACTCGTTGGCAGCATTTCCAAATGGTCACCCAATGGCAATGTAAGTAGCAAATGAATTGTATACCAAATGAGCAATATAGATATATATAGATTATATATATAGATTATATATATATGTATATATATACACATATACATAGTTTGATTTGTCTTCAAATAAAATCTGAAACTTAACTCAGCACTTTTTATGCATCATTCAACTAAAATTGTCTGAATTTCAACTGAAATTGTCTGTCAACAAATTGTATTATTAATTGCCTGAATTAGACTTAAAGTGTATTATATATATAAGGGTATTAAGGACTTGAATATATGACATATGTATGATATAATGAAGAGCTTGTTTAATAAGTGAATTATATACCCAAATCTAATCTTTACACAAGCGCAATCAAAAATTTTGACAGTCATTTGATTTGATTAGGAACTTTTAGAACAGTGAATATTTTATATAATTAGTTTAATTAGTGAATCAAATAATCAAATATGAACTGGCCTTCAAATGAGCTCTATATCTATCTCTATATGCCTTGGCATTAATAATCCATTTATAATTATTTTTGAGAGACATTTATGCAATTAAATATAGTTGAGCTACGTTGCGTATGCGCAATATGCATATCTTATGTCTGTCTCTATTTGTACTGTTGCGGCTGCAATTGTTAATTAATATACAAATTTTTTGTATGTGTAATAATTGAAATTTATAATCGTAAAAAGATTCTATTCACATTTCTCTGTATATATGAATTAAAATTTATAGACGCTTAACGTCTACACATGCAACATGCACTGCGAGTATTTCAGATTTCACTTCAGGCAATTAGTTTGCCTTGAATCAATGCAACTTAGAAGTTAAAAGTTTTCTATATTAGTGACTTTCTGTCATTGGCTGTCAGAATTAGTCAACTTTTAAGTCAAAGCATTGCCTCTATGCAGCTTCAAAAGGGAAAAGAAAGTCGTATCGGAAATATGGAATATAATTAAAGAAACGGCAGCCCGAGCGGAACAGGAATCGCTTGGAAAGTGGGAAAAATGCGTTTGAAGCCAGCAGCTCAGTGATTGCCTCTGCATTTGCATTGGCATTTGATTGACTCGGCTTTTGGCTATCTATGTTTATTGGCCTGGCTTGGAACGTTTCGAATTACTGCCTCGTGCCAGGTTTATTTTGTTGGTTATTATTAGCCACGCTGTCAATTTTGTGTGCTCCACTTTCTTTTATGCGGCTTTTGGTTTGCTTTTGGGTTTTTTCCTTACGCCAAAAAAACCAATCAAATACTCAAATTGCCAAATTGCTAAACAAAAGTGTGGACAACCGCAGCACGGGCATCAAATTCCAATTCAAAAAATGAAAGAAAAAAAAACTAAAAACCCCAAGCCAAAACCTCAGACTGAAACCCCAAAGCATGCCAAAGGGTGTTTATTAAAAAAAGCTTTTAAACTGTCAGAGCGGGCGCACGGATTGCCGCCCCTCTATTCGGGAGTTATAAATAAAAGCCATTCACTAAGTCCTGGGATAATGCGGCAAGCACTGCTGGTATTGCAACCAAACAACAGGCAACAGGCAACCAGCCCCGAGCTAGCGACAAGGTAATTGCGAGCTACTCTCCTTATTTCGCCCGTTAACAAACACAATACATCATGTCGAGCTAACCATAATCAATCAATATTCTCAGTATTTTTATATTGCTCCACAGACGGCGGGCTGTAGCGGAGCGGGACGGGACGGGACGGGACTTTGTGGCCGTAAATCAGTTGAATGTGATTGAATGTGCAACATGTGTGCGCTATAAGTTTTATAGAAAAGGAAAATACAATAGAAAAGTTCCTGAGAAATCTTGAATATGCAGAGTGTGGCATTACGAGGAGGGTGGGAGGTGCAAGCAGCGAAAGAGAGAGAGAGAGAGAGGGACAGTGAAGAGAGCTGTCAGCTCTCTGAATGATGCTTCTTAATAATGCTGATAAAATGTTTATAGCGTGTAGAATGAGGCGTGGCTGGCTCTATAATGTTGAAGTATTTCTGATCAGAAGCATTTGTCTATACGTCTATTGAAGTCTTTCAGAGCTGAAGACTTAAAAGACTCATTTTATCTCTCATCTCATTCTATTGATGTTAGCTTTAGTTCGTTGAGCATTTACACACGTTGTAAGAGCTAGCGACACCAAAAAGTTCTACGTTTTGTATAAACAAAATCCTTAAAGCTTCTAGTACCTAAAAAAAACCTTAATATTAGCTATTCAAATGATGCTGCCGAACTTCGAAGAGAGTTTGTTTTTTTTTAGTATATTTTCACATATTCAATGGAATTATAAGCAAGCCTGACCACAGCATTAAAACTTGTATTAAATTTATAAGTTAGCTGAACTAAAATATGGTAATCTGAAGCCTTTGAGTACTAACAAATTTGAGTGAAATTTATTTAATTTATGTTTAAAATATTTCAAGAGCATTTTCTTATTTTAAAAAAGAGTTTATCTTAACAGAATTTTCTGATAAGATTTGTGATATAATGAGCTCTCATAGTTATCACAGTTAAACAGGTCAAGTTATATAAGCTAGGTCTATCAAAATTGTAAATTAAAATATTTATAAAATTTTCCTACCACAATAAATTAATTTGTTTTTCATATGTTGAACATTTCTAAAACGCAATTCACACAGTTTTCACATTTCCGATTCATATCAAATATTCCACTTTTATTTTAAGTAAAAACAATTAAAACATTTATATACAATTATAATTTTAATAAATGCATAAATTTGGGACAGCGAATGTGTTTGCACTATTTATTATTTCTTTAAAATATTCCCATTCTGGCTTTTTTGTTGTTGGCTTTCATTATATATGCAAAATGGGCGGAGCTGTGCATCTGCGCTCGCTCAACCATTTGTTTTCATTTCATTAAATTTGCAATTAGAGTTCATTTATGGATTTCGGTTTCGACTGGTCGAGATACCCGGCATTAACATAAGCTGTTCCGAGTGCGATTAGAATGCTCCCTGCTCCTGACCATATGGCCAGCAGAGAACAACCAATGAATATCCATATCTGTCATATATACTATATATATATATAAATATTATAGCATATATGCAAATAGTTCACTAATCTGACCTGAAAACTGAAACAGAACACACTAAGTCTATGCCCAATGTCAAACCAAAATTAATGTTAAATAGATGGAAGTGTTTTAGTGGTGTGTACTCGGCTAAGATATATCCTGTAAATAAAGAAATGAAGGTCGTGCCAGTGCAAATGTTTAAGGAGAAAGGGCTTAGTAATGTGTGCTCTACTACTAGATACCCTGCACTCAACTAACTTCAGTGTTTCAAGATACAACTGTAATTGCTTAAAAAGTAGATAGTCGACTAGAACATACCCTGCGACTGAATAACCTGAGTATTACAGGTGCGCAGAAATGTTTTAGAGGGAAGCTATAGACTAGAACATACCCGGTACTTAGATAATTAATGTTGAACACGTTAAAGTGTTTAAAGTATGTGCTCAACTACGACTACCCTGTAAAAGAGACAGCCGTCATTGATTAAAATTCTATTGAATTGTCAAATAAACAGCTCTACGAACATATATTCATTCATACCTTCGCCCATTGCTTTTTTTACACTGCATAAAGAACATTTTGAGGAGATAAACGCCAGCCTGGGCTGCTGGGCACTTGGGGCAGTAAATGGAATTTCGCTGCACTGATGTCAATTACATTTAAATTACCAGCAGGCGGCGCGGGGGCGTGACGCGTGCGCATATTGGGCATAACTCAATTCGTTAATTAAATAATTTTAAATATTGGCAAACATAACGCAAACAGGAGCAACGTGGCAATGGCAAACTGCGCAGCAACAACTGTGGGCAATGCAATTCAGCAATTCGGCAATTCGGTAATCGCATCGAGAGATTTTCAATTAGAATTTCCAATTCAACTGCCAAATATAAAAGAAATGCTTTTTTCTATAATCAAGCGTTCGCTTTTCGTGCATTCACAATATTTTCGACTGGCTGTTCACAATTTGGATAAAAATGTGAATACGCTTGAAATCATAATAGGATTAAAGTTCATTAAGCATATGAATATAAATGAATCTACACACAACACAGCCCAAATACGATAAGATGTACTTAGCATTGATTTATCGCAAAACAAATAACATAATTGAATATAGTGTTTTTATTATAGTTAGCAAATTGGTTTGGAGCATTATAAAATTTAAATAACGATTTTGATTAGACTATTTTGATTTTTGTGTTGAGCTTCATGTTGCTGGCTGTTTGCCAGTCTCTCTGCTATCAATTTTAGACAACTAAATATTAATAAGTATCTTTTAAACTTTTATAAGCCCAAGTCCAAATAGGTCTTAACTAAATATCAACTACTGATTCGTCGTCAGCTAGGCTATAACAAGTTGAGAATTCTATTTTTGACTTTAAAAATTTGCATGTAAATTAACATAAACTCTATAGACATATCCTTTAGTTGCTTCTAGCTTTTTATACTGACACTTTAAATTGTATAGAAATTTCGTCTAAACAAGTTAGTGTTTTAGCCTAGTTACACTGGCAAATTGCTGAATGCCGCTGCCAAAATAGCAGCGACTGTAGCTGGCTGGCATACAATATTTATTGCCCAGTGCAAAGCTTCCAGCTGAGTGATTCTTATGCATGTTTCTAACTTTTCTATGCACATCTGCTTGCAGGCAGCGGCCATGACGACGACTACGGCGCTGTCCAGTGATCCGGCGAATCCGCCGGTCACCTACAACCAGATCAATGCACAGCGCGCGCAGCTGCTGGCCGCCGTTGCAGCGGTTGGCGGTGGCTGCAGCAGCACCGTCATCTCGCCCAGCAGCAGCATGATGGGCAGCCTGGGCATGGGCATGGGTATGGGTGGCGGGAAGCCGTTGACACTTGGCATGGGTGGCACCATCATTGGATCGCCCACATCGCTCTCCTCGACCTCGACGCTGGCAGCGCATTTACAGCCGGCGCACAGCAGCGGCGTCGGCACTCTGCCGCCCGGCCTGGGCAGCGGCGGTGGCTATATACTGAATGCCTATGCTAGTGGCAGGCTGCAGCATACGCAGGGTCACACGGCCACCTTGAATCGCCATCAACATCAACAGCAGCAGCACCACCACCAACAGCAGCATCATCATCAGCAGCAGCAGCATCAGCCTGGGTCCGGTTCCAGCTTGCTGCTGGGCAGTGTGGGCAGCGTTATGGGCGTGGGCGTCACCTCGACAACAACCACCTCATGCAACTCGTCCCAGGATTTGGATGACAACATCAATATAAATGCGATAAAGGATTGCCTCATGACGCAACGTGTGCCCGAAAGCTGCGTCTAAGTGGCGAATTATAAAGTCTAGACTCTAGACCTTCGACTATAGCGCTACGGTTAAGAGAAGCAGACGTACACACCTAGATCTAGACCTAGACTAGATAGTCAGCTAATCGTGTTAATTATATATATATATATATATAAAGATATATATGTGTGTAAGTAGTTGTATGTATATATAAATATGTCATAGTTCTGTTCTCGTTAAGGTGCTGTGCATAGCTAAGTTCTATTCCTTATGACCATCTGGCATATCTTCCGCATAGATTTCAGGGCATATCCTTTCCCAATATCAGAAGCGAAATACCGATAAACGCATATCCACAAATCAGTTATTGAATCATATCAGTATATATATACTATATAAATGTATAGTTGAAACCAGAAATGCGACTCAGTCAATAAATCGATAAGTTATCGATTACATATCGACAAATGGATATCATTCAGTAAAATTTGCAATTCAGTTTAAAGCAAAATTATAGCTGCATAGCTATAGAAGATGTTCATATTCAGTTCTTCTACTATTCGAATATGTTGGCTATATCTCTTTAGATCGGAATATCCTTTTTAAAAACTGAAAATTCTCAACATTTACATTAACAGAAAAAGGAAAAGTAGATTAAAAAAAACTCTAAGAAGAAATCAGTAAGAATAATAAATAAAATTAAGGCAACTTCAACAAGACTCTGAAACTTAGTAGAAAATTTTATTTGTAGCAAAAATGTTCCCAGAGAAGAAAGGAAATCCGCAGAGATCGGAGATAGAAGTATTACGATTAGGTTTACTTGTAAATAAATAAACTCCTGCATAGTTAAATACTTGTATAAAGCAAATCTATATGTAGACTATGATTTTTGTTGTATTTGTATGTATATTTATCGATATATTGCTAACTGCTAACTGTAAATGCAGTTCTATTCGGTGTGAGAGTACCCGTCATCAGATCGGGAATGTCCTGCATAGTAAAAGTAAATATATATATATATATATATATATATATATAGAAAAAGTAAAGATAAAGATGATGCAAATTGTTAAAGCGCATTGCGCTTAAGCAGAATTTAATGAGAGTTTTAGTTAAAAGAAAGTGTGTTAGGTTAAAAAAAAAAACAGAAAATCTATGCATACAAATTGGTAAATCAATTAACTAAGTCATCAAAAGTGTGACAAAAAATATGAATACTAAGAAAATGGTAAAAATAAAATTATTAATTATTATAAAAATATTCAAATTCGTTTTATTTCCAACGAGGTGAAATCATGAACGCAGCTCAAGTCTTTTTGAGAGCTTATGGGTAAGTACATTATATTTATCGATTGATTAAATGCAATCGATCAGGAATGCGTATAATTTTCCAGACATTCAAAAAGAATCTGCCTTGGAAAATCAGCAACTTTTTGAAACTTTCCATAGACTCTTTGAGGAAACTTAACAAATATTCAAACAATTAAATGTTTCTATCGTATATCGATAGTTGTGCTCATTCACAGTAGGATCTATTATGGGATAATATAGTCAATGCATCTATCGAATAATTAAAAGATCGATAATTGAGTAATAATAATAGATGCAAGCTTCGTGAGTAATAAATATTTATCAAATATCACAACTCACGAAAGACTCGTTAGAAAATATGCTTATGAGCAATCGAACATCGATAAGTTGCTATATATGCAAAATCAAAGAACTTTCAGTCGTTGGCTCAATCTGAGAACATTAGCAAAAGCTTAAGTAATTATCGAATATCGCAACTATCGATAATATAGCAGTTTCCTTAGCTACTCAGTATTTTAGGTACTTTGATAAGATATAAGCGTTAGTAAATTGACAAAGCTGTGATCGATTATCGATAAATTAGCTGTCAGTGCTTGATCAAATCGAAATCCTTCATCTGAACTCCTACATGAACTCTTCGAGTAAACAAAATTAATATTGAAACTATTCAATGTGACTATCGAATCACAATTATCGATAATTAAAGAGCAAACAGTTGTTTACAAACTTTCTTAGCATACAAAACTTATACGAACTTAACTCTTTGATTAAATACAAGCAATTAAAACTATACGAAATCTATCGTATTTGGCAGGTATCTTTAATTTGGCAGCGTTAGCTGGTCTCCCTCAGCAATAAAAAACTTTTTACTTTCTTATTCATTTATCACACGTTCAAATATAATTTTGGGTGACCCACATCCACAGCTGGACCAATTAAAACCGCTGTTCAAATACGTGCCACAGCTCTGGGGGCCAAACCGCAGTTGGCCAACATACCACACTTGATAAGCCGCAAGAGCTGTTGCCGAGGCAAGTGGGGGACGAAAAAAACTATTTTAAATTTCATATGGTCTCGACTCGGCTCATTAGCAAATCAAATTTATACAAGACACGAGATATATTTCTGGCCAAGTCAGGCAGGCAGCTCGAAACTCAAGCCACCCAAGCGACGAACCACCCATGGTTGACCACACGAAACTTTTTGGACTGTAACAAAATTGACAGGAAAAGTGAAACTTGCCTTTGATTTGTGGGCATGCCATGGAAAAATGCCTCTGCCGACAAGTTTTAGGGATTCATTTGGGTTTTGGATAATTGGAAACCGCGCTGACAGCTTGCACCCAGCTCTGGCGCTCTTTTCCTTGTGTGTGGCTCACACGCTCTTAACCTATATAGAAACACCAATTGACACCAAGGCGAACACGTGGCGCAATCTACTTAATTTGTAGTGAAACACTTTGCCGAGCCATATAATTATCGAACTTAAGTTGTTTGTCCTATTCAATTACTCGATAAATATAACGTGCAGCCCGAATTATAATGTTGCATTCGAAATAGTTCGAAAATTAATTAAGAAATATTTTTATATAGCAAACACATGTTACATCATCTGCCTCTATTCTCATAGCTAACTTTTCCATTAATTAAATTGAATTTTCATTTACTAATCAGGTTGAATGGTAGACAGATGGCTAAAGAGAGTAAAGTGATTTCAATCTTTTGCTAATTTCAGCACATTCGTATCTGTCTGCTCGGCTTGGCTGCCTATAAAGTTATCAGGCTCGGCTAGCCTCAGTTTCTCTAATTTATCTAGATACATATATCTATTACCCAATCCAGGCTACACCGGGGCACTTCAATTCACTTCCGTTACGATTTTGCTGACTTCCGTTTGCCCATTTACGCCAGTGTTGGCAACGCGAGCGCGCCTAATAGAAAACTGTTCACACGTGCTGCAAATTACACAGTTTGAAATCCCAACCACTCGACTAGCCCCACACGCACACCCACACAGCCAGTGGCTTTTCCCACAGACAGTCAGTCCGTGTGGTCAATAAATGTAAATAAAATGGACGCGAATGCCTATCCAAAGCGCCACGCCCCATTCGTCGGGTGTTATCTGAGCAAAAACAGAGCAAAAGAGAAGGAAACTTTTATAGGAATTGCATAGCGAAAATGGCAACAAAATTATGCAGGTAATTTATGTATTTGTTTTTGTTGTTTTTGTTGTTTTTGTTTTCTGTGGTTTCATTTTTACAAAATTTTTTTCGCTGCGCATTTATCGATTTTGGTCCGTGTGAAAATTAAATTCCCATTTGAAGCTGCTCTGACCCGACTATAAAGTTTTGTTAGACGTCCCTCCGCTTCCATTCGTTGCGTCGGCCCAAAATTGAATTGAAGCGCGCTGTATAAATCAGCGGCTCAATAAAATCTAATAGTCCCGGGCAGATTGCGGCGCGGCACGCACCCTGAAAGCTCAGTGCGAACCAACGCCAAACGCTGGCTACAACTTTGGGTACGACCACATAAATTAACAGACGCTGGTGACGAACATTCGGCAACAAGGACGTGAACGTCGTCCTTGACAGTGGCAACGGCAGAGCGCGCCGTACAAAATAAAACAGCAGAGCAGACCAAAGGCCCCAAGAGATCCTTGATTAGCCGAAACAGTCATGCTCTAGTTAACCGAATTCAGTCGAGCTTATTCAGTCAAAGACAACAAACAAACTTCATGGAAGATCCTTTGCCACAGATTTTTCTATTATATGACCATGTCTAGGAATGAGACAAAACAAAAATAGTTAGTCAAAGTTTGAAAAAAAAATAATGGATAATTAAAAAATCATTGTATTTTAATCATAGAAGTCATAAAAGAAAACTTATATAATGATATAAGAACTAGCAGAAAGGAAATGCTATATATAATTATTACTTAAAGCTATACAAGTTTTTTATATAATATACATATAATTTTAATTATTTTTTTAATATTATTAAGAAATGGAAAGCCAACAGCTTAATACAGTCATATTATATTACGCTATATACAAATTTATATTTTATTTATTTTTTTAGTATTTTTTATTTAATATATTTTATTTTATTTAATTATTTTTAGTTTGCTTTTATATATCTTCGTCTCATAAATTTTATATATAATTTAAATCAATGAAACATATGCTCAATTTATAAATTTATTAACATAGTTCAGTTGAGCAGCAGAAATATTTTAAATCAAAAGCTGAGTTAGTTCAGCAGAAACCAGAATTTTCATTCTCTAATTAAAAGCATCTTTAATTAATTAAATAAGCCTCAAGCTTCTTAAATCTTCTAAATCAAATACTGAGCTTGCTCAGAGAAAACCTGCATGAGAATATAAAAAATACATCATAAAAAGAGTAATAAGATTTAGTAATAAGAGATTTAGTAACTAGAGTAGAGTAGAGTAAATTGATTTATGCATATTGAGTAAAACTAATTTTTATTCCTAACTCTCAACTTTTCCAAATACAAAGCTGAACTCACTTTAAGCTGTAAGAACTCGCGCTTAAGTCAAAGAACTGAAATTTCACTTCTCAAGCGAAGCTTGTCAAATCTCATAACAAATTCAATGCAATCGCTTTGGCCAGAGTATGCAAAAGGGCAACTGGAGCCGTTTGGCAAATTAACTAATGACCCCATATTAGGTGCCAGGCATCTTTGCGAGCGGGCGGGGAGGTTGCTTCTATCAAAGGGGAGGGAGTTAGAGTGTGTGGCAGAGGATGGGGGAAAGCATTAGGAAATGTTGGCTGGCGCGTTTGTTTAATTGTCGTGCGACCCGCTTTTTGCTCGTTTTAATGAGTCAATTTAAATTCCGATTTCGATTGTGGGCCACACACACACACAGACACAGAGCGCACAGCTGACGTGAGGCTGCGGGCAAATCGATGTTCATTAGCAGAAGGCGCCATGGCCACACCATGCCCACAAAGCAACAAGAAGAAGAAGACGAAGGAGACAGAATGAGTGTTTTTATCAGTCACATTGTCAACGCAATTAGCTGCAGCTTTACAATTTTGATTGCTTTCGGGTTTGCACTGATGCAAAAGGCCTTGAAACTTCAATTTAAATACAAATATATGAACTAATTTTTGTTATCTTTTGAAATATTTCAATTTATTTTAATTAAAAACCAGCCACAAGTTTTTTTAGCTAAATTAACGAACAAAACATTTGCAATTCAATACTATTTATGCTTACCTAATTGACCCAAAGGGTATTATGGTGCAGGCATCGATTGAACGTGTGCAGGTAAGTTCTATATTTGGTTTTTTCCTTTTATTACGATGATTTTCACTATTTCAGTTTCAGAACATTTTATATGTATTTGCATTTATTAAAATATGTGTGACTTTTTATATTTTAAGTAAAATAAAACTGATGAAAATCACGTAAAATAAGTTTACTCAAATTTAAAGCTTAAATAAATATTTTTAAAACATTAGATAAATTTCGAAAAAATTAATTCATGAGACTGACAACGCATGCAAATATTTATAAATTATAAGAAACATTTTAAAATAATTAATTAATGAAATTTCTAAGCATGTTTTAATATATATTATTAAATTTATGTAAATATTATGTTAAAAATAGTATTTATTTAAATTAATTTTTAAATTAAATATATTATATAACAAATAAAATATATAATTATTAATATTTTAATATATATTATTAATTTTTTTTATATATTTTAATATCAATATTAAATATTAAAATAGTGAAATATAAAAAATTATATTTTAAAATTTTTTTTAATTATATATACGCGGCATACGAAAGGGTATTTGTTAGTCAACCTCACTCAACTATAATACCTCTTTCTATTTTTTGCTTAGTTTTTATTTGCATAGCAGCTCTAATTAAAACATCAGAGTTTTATTATTTGATTTATTATAAGCATATGACGCATAACAACAACAACAACAACAACAATAGTAAGTGACAAACGCATGTATAATTGCATATTTGAACTCAATTAACCGTTGGCTTGACCGCGCGACATTTGTAAAGGGGTTTGTCAAAGGAGTGCAGAGTGTCAAGCGAGCAGAAAGAGCTGGTTAAAGAGAGAGTGGGAGAGAGAGAGAGAGAGCGAGAGTGGATGCCGCCTTGGTGGTCGTCTGCCATAAATTTGCCTCTACGCACTCACTCAACTTGACCCCGAGCGTGCGAGAGAGCGACAAGGATATGTTGTTAGGCGCAGCGCTGCATGAAATGAAATTTAGCGCAACGGCCTCTTTCCATACTTTGTTTTTATTTATATTTTTTTATTTTTCTTTTTTATATATGCTGGCCAAAACAATTTATGGCTAAGCGCGCATGTTGGCCTAAAAATGTATATACATATAAACTTATGTAAGGCTTACACACATGTGCACACGTATGTACACACACATATATGTATATAAATATCGCTATATAGAAACACGTCAATAAATTACAGGCCCCAAAGCCTGAGACGTAGCCAAGTTGAACTAATGGCCCCCTTCAAGCCCAGCAGGCGGCAATAAAACGAAGACGCAGAATTCAACTGAAATTTAGATACCCTGCAGAGTAGAAGATTGAGACAAGCTTAGGAATATATGCACTTAAAACTGAAAACGGTGATGATCTATGGCTTGTTGCAAATACAGCTGCTGCCCGTCGCTCTGAAGTTTGTTGCCTGATCTCTGCCTTCAATAAGCGCAAGTTCAAAATTTGCTTGAATATATAACATGACTTTCAGGCAATACCTTATTTAAGGGTATTAAAAAAGCATAGCAACACGAAATATAAATTTAAATTCTGTGTCAACATGCAGCTAAGCATTGATAGAGGGGCGGGTGGGCGAGGCTATGCGTTCGCTGAAGTAGGCTCTACAATTTATGCAAAAACGCGACAACATTAAAATAACAACAACAGCAGCAGCAGCAGCAGCAACAGCGGCGGCAACAAGCAGTCGTAACTGTATGCGTGTGTGTTAATTAAAATGCCTTAATTAAAATAATTTCAAATATTTGCGCAAAACAAGAGACAGCGAAAGAGAGAGAGAGAGAGAGAGAGGGAGAGAGTAAAAGAGAGACTGAAAGAATCAGAAACTTTTTGCGCTCATTGACTGGCGCAGAGATTGACAAGCATGACAGAGGCAACTGGCACGCCCCCAAAGACCAATTTCGCCCCCAAACACCCACACACACACAGAGGGCGCTGCTGCCCCAAACGTATTAAAAACTTTACAATTTTGCAGTATAGTCAAGTTTAATTTTTTGGTTGAGTTCATGCGAAAATTGCAAAAATCATATTCCAACTGTTTGGCAAGCCATCAAAGGTATGGCCAGGCATCAGGTTGCAAGGCAGCTAAGGGGATGATGGAGACATATATGTATGTATATCTATATGTGTGTGTGAGTGTGTTCAGCTGCTAGGGTAAAGGTTTTAGACCGCAGCGCAACGTAAATCGAAATGACAGAAAAAAGAAAATTGTAAATGAAAACTGCAGTTGGTCAGAGACGAGAGAGAGAGAAGGGCCGGGGCAGCGACAGTGAAAGGGGCAGCGCAACATGTGTGCATGATCTGTAGCCCCTGTAGACCCTGCTATAGATTTATTTGCAAATTGAAAAAATATTCCATAAACAGTGCTGACTGCAAGTCTTTGAACGGCCAGAGCCGTCAGCCGGAACAGCAGCAGCAATTGTCTAGCGCAGCCCAAACCCTGACCAGCTTTGGCCTTAAGTACTCTCGACTCCAGTATTTTCGTTTGCTCGTCGTATCTGTTTCTTTTTAATGTCTTATCTACGTGGGTTGCCTTTTCAAATTAAGCAACAAATTTAACACAAAACACACGCGCAGTGCATAAAAACCAACAGACAAAAGGAAAAAAAAAAACAAGAAGAGGAAAAAAGGAGCAAACAATACGAAATACTTTCAACTGTTGAAATCTACACAGAACTGCCCCCGACCCCAGCCATACTCAACCACAACCTCCACTTGGAAGAAAAACCCCAGCAGGAGTCATAATTATACCCGGCCCATCGTGCTGTGCACGGCACGCAAAACATTTTTTGTAATTATCTCTCTAAAAACCAAAACAACACAAAAAAATAAAAAATACAAAAAGGGGGAAGCACTTGCAACAAAAAACAACGTAAGTGTGGTCTAGTCGAGAATGCCAGACTAGCAGATACCCTGACTTCCGCTTTGAGCTGCTCATATCTTGAACTGTTTCTTTAACTTTATTTTCTTTATTTTTTTTTTTTTATTTTTATCTTTTTATTCTTTATCTTTCTAGTCAAGAATTCCAGACTAAAAGATGCCCTGACTTCCGCTGTGAGCTGCTCATATCTTGAATAGTTTCATTATCTTTCTGCCAGACTAGTAGATACATCAACTACCACTTTGAGTTGCTGATATCATTAACATTTTCTTTATCTTTCTTTATATTTTTTTCTGTTCTTTATCTTTATTTTTTTTAATAATTTATTTTCTTTTTTAATTTAATAAATTCAAAGTTTTAAACATTTTTAGTTATTTTCTTTATATTTTAGAACATCAAAACTAATTCTCTGAGCTGCTAAACACTTCTCTAAAGACAATGAAGTGTCTGCCTTTTTTGAGATTCTCTGATCTGCTGAAGATATCTGCCTACAAGGAATGTCTGAGCTGTACAACTTCTCATGTACCTAGCTCTTACTTCCATAGCTTGGTCTATACTGCTTCGACATTCATTTCTTGTTGACTGGTTCAGTGTAGTCTCTATTCGGCCAGATATTTGAGTTGCTTGTTGTACCAGCCAACCATCAGTAATTTCAGATTTTAATTAGACTGAGTACAATTTTGATATGGCAACGCATAGACACAGCTGTGCTTAGAGTATTTGGGGAAACACAAATAGCAAGCAAATGAAGTTATTGCAGCGCACGTGATGCAAGAGCCAAGCAAAAAAAAGGGTCCCACAAATGACTGCTCGGAATTTAAAACCCTTTTCGTATCTTAGTGTAATGTGTGTGTGCGAGTGTGTGTGTGTTTGCGTATAATTAGCAAAAAATAAAAAGCAACAAAGTTTTCTCTCTTTTAATGAAATGTGCAGCAGCGACTACAAAATCTAAAATATTAGAAACAGTTGTAGATCTACAAAAAAGAATAAGTAATTTGCCAACTTTATATATATATATATATATATATACTCAATATATATTAAATTAAATGATATTCTAGAATTAACATAAAAAGTACGCTAATTAATTAAGAGCCTAATATTTATTGGGAGCTTAAGTAAATTGTATAAAATTTTCTTAGCTTTACGTTTGAAGTGCATGGTGAGAGTGAAACTGCCACACAACAAGTGAAATCAAGCATTTGACAAGTTGTGTGCGTGTGTGTGTGGCGTGGGCGTGGCTGCCAAAGGGCGTTGGTTGTTGTGCTTGCTTGCCTGCAACATTGTCACTTTATGGGTCAACGGTTTGGCTGCACTTATTGCTGTTATTGTTATGGTTAGTGTTGGCGCTGTTACGGGTTGAGCGAATGGCGATAATAAAGCAAACATATGACAGCAGCAGCAGCAGCAGTAGCAGCAGTAGCAGCAGTAGCCGCAGCAGCAACAACAAAGCTCTTGCAGCCAAAGGCAGCCAAGACGGGCAACCAATAAAGTCAAGAACAAAGTCATGAAAAACGTTGCCAAAAATGAAGAGCGCATCAGATACGGAAGCCAACGAGGCAGCTCTATGAGTGTGTGTGTGTGTGTGTTAGTGTGTGTCGTGTTATTATTATTTTTACTGCAAGGCATTCGCATAAAGGACATAATCATATTTTTCATCAAAGTCAGCAGCAGCGATAAAAACTACAACAAAAACGCACAACGACCGCAATAATACAAGCCACTAGCTGTGCATGTGTGTGTGTGTGTATGTATGTGTGTGTGAGCCATTGGCTGTCTCTTTCTCTGAGGGCGCAGCATATCTATTCTGCAGTTGCTGTCAACATTTTTCATATCATAAACACTTTTTGTCTTGATATTACCAACAATAACTTTTGCCCGCCACACACACACGCACACACACACATACTTTAATGCTTGTGTATGTGTGTCACGCCTTCTTTTTGCGTTTTGTTGTGGGCGTTCGTTCGCCTTGCCTTTGGCGCACTTCACGTTTGGCCCACATCGCCAAATGTCGACCTTGGCACAAGACACGTTGCGTGTTGGCCGTGCATGCGTGGCTGTGTGTGTGTGTGTGTGTGTGTGTGCTAGAGTGGGTGTGAATGTGTGGTCATATCGATGCCTGCGCTGGTGTTAATATACATGTGCATGTGTATGTGTATATGAATGTGTTTGAGCACATTTCTGGGCTCTTTAAGTTTCAGAAAACAAAGAGCTAACTGCAAATACTCCTAGCACTTATGAGTATAAATATATATATATGAGTATATATATGTATATATTTATATGTGTTTGTGAACAAAATTATTATTTACCACAGCTATAGGCAACAGTTTTTACCCAACTTGATACAAACTTATTCGCATTTCAAGCTCAAATCAATAATAGAAAACATTTGACATTTGATACTCAGTTATGTTTGGCCAATAGCTCTCCAATTAAATGTTGACAAGAGCTTAAAGCCTAAGACGCTTACGAAATGCAAGCAAATATGTATGTGCCAATAGCCAAAAAGCATTTGGGGTCGTCAGACAAAGCCATTTCCAATGCCAAGGCTGACCAAAGAACAATGTCTGGTTGACCAGTGCCACTAAGAACTCAGCCAAAGCCCATCATAACTGATATGCATATGTATATATATATCTATATATATCTATATATATATATATATGTGTGTGTGTGTGTTTGTGCACATATATGTCTATGTATTTAGCTCAGTCATAAGTCACAGTAGCCTAGGCGTGCAGTTGTTGGCTTGACAACAGGCTGCTTGGCCTATGTCTATTCATCTACACACACACACACACACATAGACCCTCACACACACACACACACACATACATGCGTGTCTTTATATATTTCTCTACTTATTTAAGCTAAGATTTTTAGCCCACGCCTTGGTTATCTTTACACAAACAACATTACAACATTTGTGTTGAAACAGGCAAATTAGTATTTATTGCCTTTTGCTGCCGCTGCTGCTGCTGCTGCTGCTGACATATTATTTTATTTGTTTAATTAATTTACAAAACAAGCAGCAAAGAAAAAAAAGCAAGCAGCAAAAGGCACAAAACACAATCAACAACAACAGGAACAAGCACAATAGCTAGCCTTCCCATTATGTCATATGGCATATGGCAGCTGTAATAAATAAGCATCTAGCAACAGATAACCAAAGACATTCCATGGAAAGAAAGGCGTCTCCGCCGACCCCGGCGAGCTCGTAAATTTTATGTGTAGTTTTGGGTTGATTTAATGGTCATTCCCCCCGCATGTATTTGCTGCGTTTCCCAACTGTCCACATAATTAAATCAACTAAATATTTAACGGCACATTTATTTGGCTTGCCTGCCATGTACTGCGCTGCCTGCCCCTTGCCCTAGAACGTTTTGCCCAGAATTTTTATTACATTGCTACGGCATTAAGTGGTCGAGCGTCGAGCGTCGAGCATCGAGAGTGTGAGTGAGGCAGCTCAAGTTCGAGTTCCATTCCTTGGCCAGCGTGCGGCCCCCCATAAATTAGCAATGGCTAAGCAAAATTGTATTAAGTAAATCATGTGGCAACGTTCACAACGGCCACGCCCACTGTCGTGCGTCTCTCCAGCTGGAAGCTATGTGGCTAGGCTACAGCATTTAATGCTTTACTAAATAATTATGAAGTGTTGATTTGACAAATGCTTTAACAAGCTTTAACTTTTGTCCAGAGTTCAATTAAAAAAGGTTTCTTCTATCAATTAATTTTTTTCTTTTTCTTTTTATATATTTAACATTATTATTTTTTTTAATTTCACTTGACTTCTGTCTGTTGCAGACAAAGTAAACTTGAAATACATTTGTCGATTGCATATTCATATATATTTATATTCAACTAGAGACTGAAGTTGCTGAGCATTGCGTGTGTATTCTTGTTGGATTTATTTCACGGCACATTTAATTCGAGCACGCGCTTGATGGCACAGCAAGAATATCCTTGACGATGCGACTGACAGCTTTGAGGACAATTCGACGACAGTTTGAGAAATATTGGGCGACGGGAGGACACAGCCACAGCCACAGAGAGTGCGAGCGACTCCTCTGTTGTAATTTGTTTAATTTTAAGTAGCTGTAGGAGCACTATTTGGCTTGTCCATGGGTTTTTGTATCCAGCCCGACGGCAATAGACGAGCAGAGCTGGACGCGTCCCCCAGCTCACTTATCAACTGTCTAGAGAGTTGTTGTTCTTGCTGTTGTTGTTCTCGTTTCTATTGTTGCTGGCAGAGGCCCATAAAAATCAAAAGAGCATAAAAATACATTTGATAACACAGCGAGTTCTGTTTGCTGTTTGCCTTAGCCTTCGCCTTCGCCTTCGCCTTCGCCTTCGCCTTCGCCGTCTCCTTTGGCCCTTGGCGTATTTGCCTTAAGTGCTCATTTCAATGTCGCCAAGTGTCAGCCGCCAAGACGTGGGCCCCCAACAGCAGCAGGCCCTAGTAGCCATAGCCCAGGAAATTGGCAATGTCAAAGCCTCACAAAATATAAAAAAAAAAAAACAGGGAAAGAAAAAAAACAGAAGGCAAACGAGCAACGGCTACGTCCAAAAGTGAATTAAAATAAATTTGCTAGCGGGGATTTGGGGATTTGTTGCTGCTGCGCATCTTTAGTATGACACTAAGGACACCCTGGCTACACTTTTGGCTTTCACACCCAGGGCTGGGCGAATTCCCACTCAAGTGATTTGCCACAGCACTCGATAGCAGCCGAACTAATGTCGAAATAATCGTCGAGACTTGAATTCGCCAACATAGAGTTGATAGTTAAGCAAATTAGATATGTGTAATACCCTGTAAAATACTGTGCATACACATGTGTGCGTAGGTCGTTTCGTGTCAGCATCGACATTCAGTTTTCCACCCTTTTAATGCTGTTGATTGAGCAATTTTATTTTGAAACTGAATTTTTTTCGTGATCGTCTGCATTTGTTTTTACACATTATTTGCATATTTATTATATTGTGTTTGGGAATTTATTTCACTGTTTATTGACTGGCAAAATATTTATCTTTAATTAAAAATTAATTTTGTATTTTAAATATTTATGGCTGCCTTTAGTTCGGTATATTTTGATGGAATACATGTGCCAGCTTAATTTATTAATTTTCTATTGTCTAAATGTTCAGCCCTGAATCTACAAAAGGTATATATATATATATATATATATATATATATATATATATCTTTCTATATATATATTTGATTTTCTTTGTTGTTCTTGATAACGTATACGTAATAATAATATTGTGCTTTTCGCAGGGAATGGAAGTCAATGTTTTTTCGCCTTCAGCTATTATTTCTATTCAAGAAGGCCTGAGAGGCGGAGGAGAGCGGGGCAAGTGCGTGGTAGCTTAAGCCGCTGGCCTTGTTATCGGCTCTGGCTGTTTGTCTATTGACATAAGCATACGGCCTTTATATAATTGTTATATCAAATATCAGACATTGTTGAAAACACACTTTAAACGCTCAAAATGCCATCAAATTGATGGCTTTAAAATTAGCGTAAAGTCGGACCCCAGCGGAGCGAACGCCACTGAAAGTGAAAGGCGGCTAAAGGAAAGTGGGGGCGTGTCAGCTCGGTTCTGTTCTGCTCTGTTCTGTGTGCGGTTCCAAATGGGCTGCCACGAAATTGTGCTTGGGTAGGAAGTGCGCTGGGCGCCTTCGTCGCATTGATAATGACGCCATGGTGGCTTGTGTCTTGGGGCTTTTTGCTGGTGGTGCGGGCTCAGTTTGGCTCAGTTTACAAAACTTTACAATTAGATTTGCGCGCGGCTGAGCTGTCGTAAGACCTTTCGGTCACAGCAGCGAACAACTCGAAACCCGGTGCTCCACTTGCTGCGCTGTGCGCCCAGTGGGCGTGATTTATTGGCACATTGTTGGTTTGTTATGGCTAGCACATAAATCAAGTAAATATGCTGCGACTCCGCTAAGAAAACTCAACAAATTGCGCAGACTTTAAAAAATAAAAAAAAATAGAAGTGAAACAGCAACTAAAATAATTTCAATCCTTTTTTTTTGTTTTTGGGTCGGTCAACGACTCGCCCTAATGATTACAACATAATCCAATTTTCATTACGTTTACATCAATTCAAGAAGATAAATGAAATGTTCAAATAATGAGACCAAAGCTGAGACCATTTTACGTTAACCCTTTTTCCTTTTCCAGCGGCTCTTTGACGTTTTCTTCTTTTTCCTTAACATTAACCGGATAAAATTTGGAACGAGCTAATGTACTCTAAAAACAAATGGGTCGATTGACTTCCGCGCTTAACTGCAATTCACTTTAGCACAAAATATTTGTTGTCTTAACTAACTTAAAACATTCGCAAGATCAATGAGAAAATATAGAAATTTATTCTCAAGCAAAGTAAAATAGAAGAAATTTAGTAAGTCGAAAAAATATTCATAAATTTCCAACATATAAAATTCAATAAATTTTGTTTATGTATAGAAAATATTTGAGTTCTTTATGCTTTAAGGCGCATTTTCTGATGTCTGGTAAGAGAAATTAAATTTCAGCTTGCAAACTTGAATTTTTGTGTGCTCTCGTTTTTCATCAGCTATTTTTTAACATTTGCATAATTTTCTTCAGATTAAACTACAATTTATCATTTTTTTTTATATTTTGCTCTGACATGTTGTTGCTTTCCTTTTGTTGTTGTCGAGTTACGGCCGAATGCTCAAAGTGATTTTTAATAGCGGGACAACGGTTTCTTTAAGACTAAGCTCCCTAGTCCTATTACCCACGCAATCATTTGTTTATGCTTACACAGCTGAGTAGGGGAAATAGCAGGAGAGCTTGCATTTAGACGCCTTTTTTAGTTTTTCTTTTTTTCGCTGAAATGCAGAGTCAGCGAAAAGGGATAAACATACATCAAAGGCGGCCATAAATCTGGGGACTGCTCGACACGAGTCGAGTCGAGTCGAGTTGAGTTGTGTTCTGCGAAAATGCGAAAATCACTTTGCAATATTAAGCAGAAGCGAGCGAAGAGCACATAAAGCGCCACGCACGATAACTTGACCAAACAATGAGCGAAAGACACAGATATAAATCCAACTTGGCAGCCGTAAGACAGACCGAGAGAGCGAAAGCGAGAGCGAGAGACAGATAGCGAGAGTGAGCTGGTGGAGTGAGAACTTTTGAGTTGAAGTCAACACATTTTCACACACAATAAATTTTTGCCAGCGTCTGCAGGAAATCGTATACGAACACGGATACGTGCACTGAGAGCTGGCAAAGGCCAACAGTGGGAAGTTGCGGTTCGAGAGGGGGCGTTTTCGGCTCGCTTGCCTATTGATTTTGTAAGGAACTTAAAGCACAAAACCCTGCCAGAGCCATACATGGCGTATGCGCAATTTCGTAATTTGAAAATTTTGTGCCAAAGCCGGAAAAGTTTGAGCGTGGACAACCTTGAAAGGAAAATGGTATGGCCCGCATTTGCCCCTCAATTGAAAGATTTATGAGCAAATGCCGAAGCGTTAATCCAAGTCAATTAGTTTCTTTGTTCATTTTTGGACAGCGCGCCTGCCAGCAGCAGTCAAGTATTTGTTTGCTACTTAACTTTATGGCAAAGTTTGGCTCGTGACTTGACGAAAACTTTGACGACGACATTGATGACCTTTGCACCGGTCGCGACCCTGAAAGCCCAAAAGGTAAATGCAAGCCGTCAGCTTAAAAGGTCAAGTATAACCACAATTATGGTCAGGAATTAGTTGTTCGCATTTGTTCAAAAGTTAAATTAGTGAAAGATGTGTCGGCGACTGTGAGTTAGCAAGAAGTTGGCAAGAAGGCAACTTGCGCCTGAACGAATATGTTCGTGAATAAAAATATATGTAAAGAGAAGATCAATTTTATATTCTTAACAAATTTCTGGAATATAGACAAATATATTAAAAATCCAAAATTGAAAAATCCCAAAGAAAATGAAGATATTTTTCTGGAAGACAGGGCAAAGCCTTGTACGATATCTCCTGCCTTTTGATCCTTGATGTCTTATTTGTAACATACCACGCAGAGAAATTCCCCTTTCAACGCCAATAGCATGCCTCATGCCTCATGCCACTTGACGTCTGCCCACTTACACAACCCTTTTTATGGGACGCTCCCTCTCTCGCCTACGCCTGATTTGCTGCCATTGAATTGAATGATTTTGTTTTTCAATTTATTGGGATTTGCCCAGCAGTCGCTGTCGAAGCAGAGCTGCCATCTTCGCATATACATATAAAGCATTTTTATTATAAAGAAAAAGGACGCAGGATATTATCGATGTTGATTTATTTGCCTGTTAGGTTGTTAGGCAAATGCTTAATGTTGGGCTGCCATTGGATTAAAGCCTTTGTTTTATTCTCTTTTTTTGTTTTTATTTTTTTTTTGTTTGGCTTCGCGTCAGTTTTCAACGCAATTTGCTGACCAAAACACGTTTCATGCGTTTCCTTTTTTTATATTCGTTGCGTTCACATAAAACACATTTTCAAATGCACCAAATTGTTTCTGCACGAATTTATTTAATTAAAATGCTTTTGTTAACGCTCATAAAAGTCAACGTCACACGCAGCGACACTAAAAGCATAAAAAAACACACTGTGCAACCAAATTATTGAAAATGTTCAAGTTTACGAGAAGCTTTATAAAATTTATGAGATTTGATGAAGGTTTTTCGAAATGCTTTTGTTGGAAGTTTTAAGATTTTCTTGCTGTTTATTGAACAAAAAAAATTTACTGAAATGTTTACTTATTGATTAACAATAGAGAAATAAATTAAATTAGTTTATTTAAAATAAAAATAATTAAAAAAATATATTTCTTCAATACATTTTTAAGATTGTTAAAAAATGTATCATTGAAACTTTTAAGATTTTTCGTTTCTCTTTAAAAATGTTCAATGTGAATCAAGTAAATAATACTTTTTTATCATAAACAAAATTTTCAAAAAAATATTTAAGTATAAAAACCATTTTTTACTCTTACCAATTCATAAATATATTTAAATTTATACAAAATTATAATTAAATAAATTAAAAATTGTAATTAGAATAAATATTCTTTGATAAATTCTTATAGTGCCCAAAGTCTAAGTATTTCTAATATATTCTTTTATTACATTTTGTTGCTCAGTGCCATAATTTCTTCGCACTAAAAATATTTTTAATGTTATTTTTGTTTGCATTTTCATTTTATTTTTTATTATTTTAAAAAGGAGCTAACCGCAGCGCTGACGACCACAAGCGGCTGATGGTTCGTTTTGCTATCTGACTGGTTATTAAAAACAACACAAAAATAAAGAAATCAACAAAAAACAAATAAAAAAGAGCGAAAAAAAAGAGAAAACGCAAAACTTTGGCTAGGAACTGGCCCACAAGACGTGTGTGGGCTAAGAGGCGAACGCAGGGAGTTGCGCTGTGAATGTGAATTCGCGACGTCCATAAATCCCGCTAGCATTTCACATGTGTATAGGTTTTTTATTACCATGTGTGTGTGTGTGGACTAGATGGCAAAACGCTTGGCGCTGCTGTCTTTGCAATTGCCACGGTTTGACCCCTTTTCGGGGCTGGCGAGAGAGGCAAGAAGTGGGGTTTGCTACGGAAGCTGGCGGCGAGCTTTGCGCTTAAGTCTAATGCGAAAAGTTGTGAATAGGCTCAGTAGGAAATCCTATTTTATGGTGCAAAGTTACTGCAGTCATAAAAACGTTGGCCAACGCTCTCACTCTCACTCTCTCGCTCGCTCGCTCTCACTAAGCGCAATAGTAAACGTGAGAGAGCGAGAGAGAACTAGCGCAATATTGTTGCTTAGAAATTTCGGTTTGTTTGTTTTGCTTATGTAAATATTTATATATTTCGTAGATAAAGTAAAATAAAGAGTTTGAACTGTTTAAATTGGCCAAAGCAATTGAAGCACTTGATCAAATATAATTCTAAGCAAAATAGAAATTTATAATTGCATAACATGAAAATTAATATAAGCAAAATAAACATTATCTTGGATAATTTAATTGCAAATTAAATACATTTTTAATTGAAAAGCAAAAAATATGAAAAATATTGAAATACCCTAAAAATTAACTGTTAAGGTTTGAAAGTATAAGAGATATTATGGGAGCTTAAATATGCCATTTGAAATATTAACAAAACAAAGGTGCATAAATTTAATATAACATATATATTTAGAAATCTACCTTTGTTTTATTCCCATTTCATAATTAATTTTATTTGGGCACCATGTATATAAATACTCTGAGTGTAGCTGCGACTAGTCTGGATTAATTTACAATCAGTGCAACTGTTATTTATGCATTGTTTTAGCTTAATGACAACTATTAAAACTAACTGCGCAATTTAAGCAGACCAAATATTTAAATAATTTCTACACTAAATACTTTTTTATAATTGATTCAATAAAAAATCAATTTATTGGAACTTTATGTTAATTTTTGACCAAAGCTGACGCCACATGGAGTAGCTACATTTATAGATCCAGTTACATATGCAATTTATAGTTTGTTTAAATGCGCCATTAAAAATTGAATTTAAATTGGACTATTGCCATAATATGCAAATAATTTGTTTTAAAAGTTTATTGAATACGAATGCACATATTTTAATTTGCATAAACACGAGCACTGAATAATGCCCTGTTTCTGGCTATGTAATAAAAAAATTGCCCCTCCCCGCTATGCTAGCAGCAGTCGCCAGCCGTTCTTTCTGGAATATATGTGGCATTGCATGGAGCTGCGTGACACGCAAATCCGACACGTAAAATAATAAGCGGAAATGTTGAAAAATTCAAAGCAGATTCCGCCATCTGTCGCTTCAATGTCTCCAGCCCCCACCACCATCCCCACATCAAACAGGTAAAGCAGCTTGTGCTACTGCTGCTGCTGGTTCCATTATCGCATTGACGTTAGCTAAAGTCAAGATTTGTGCGCATTAATGGCACCGATTCAATTTTCAATATCTGCGGCACGTGACTGCCGCCCATCGAAGCATCGTTGTCATTGAAACCTGACGTGCCCAACATGTCTAATTGTCGCCAACTCTCAAGAATATTTAAAGCACCTTGAGAGATGTAATTGCGAGAGGAACGAATGCATCACAAGTTGAGTTGAAGTATTCAAATAATTATATTCAACTGACTCGCATTGTCTGAGAGACTGAAAGTGTTTCATAGGTTTCCATCTAGCTTGAATATCTATTCTTAATATGCCAAAATATAAGTACACTTGCTCGAATTATAATTTGCATGGCTCGTTTTATGTTTCGTGTGTTAATTTCAATAAATTTTACCACTTATTATTATGCTGCTGAGGAGTACTTGCTGAGACTCCTCAACAGCATAATTTGCCAAGCTATGTCTGCTTAAAGTGTCAGCTAAAACAGGCGCTCAACGTCGCAACAGAAACAAAAACAAATCGAAAATAATAAGAAGCAGTCGCCGACGATGGGCATTTGGCAGATCATAAGTTACGCGGAGATTAATAGCCGCACTGAGTGCTTGGCACCTATCAAATTCAATCAAGGACATTCATCAATTTTCAATTTGGCATTTGAACGTAGGGCCAACGACCAGCGATACCAAAAACATCTAAGTCCCACACAAAACTACAAAAAAATATAGAATGAGAGATGTAGAAAAAAATAAATAAACTGGGACGAAAAGCGGAAGCTGGGATGCGATTTCTTGCCAACGACAGCAGACATCAAAAGAGCGCTTCCAACCAGGTCGAGACCAAAAGGCAGAGCATACAAAAAAATGGGAAATAAAAAAGGAAGAGAAAAAGAAAATTCGCACAAAATATGAAAAATCGTTGCTGACCGCAATGAAAAAAAAACACAACAACAAGAAAATCACACACACACTCACAGCCGTTCATACACGCTCTTGAAATTGATTCAATGTCATAAATTAGATTTGAAATACTCAAAAAGCATTGGCAACGGCGGCCATAAAAATGTGTGAGAAATTTTGTTTTTGTCGTTTTCTGACATTATTCGTAGCAGTCAAACCCACGAAGGCAGTTGGGAGCATAGTCGATGCAAGTAGCTGGGGAAGTGCCAGCCAATGAAACAGCACACAAAATTGCTCAAGTAAATTATATTTACGTGTACTTTGCATAGCAATTGCGTTGAGTTTTGATTTACTTTTATGCTCGGCTGTGGCGCATGGCGTATACGCAATTTTTTTTTGGCTGTTTGTTTACACTACACAACATTGGCAAAAATCTGGAGCAGGCAAGCGCGTGTCTTATAAATGATGTACAATCAATTAATTTGTGGCCTGTTTACAAAGCTCGAATAGGCAAAAATGAGGAAGCCAGAGCAGCGGCACAAAAGCGTGGCCTAATAGCGTCGAAGCAATAGGAAACACACACAGAATGAGCAGCTAGGAGGCGCCACAAAAATGTTTGAGGCAATTTGGCAACAGTTTTTTTGCATTTATCACACTCGATGGCAAAGTGTTTTACCTAATGATGCCAAAATGTTAGTTTTTTTTCGGTGGGCAGGCTTATTGAATCGAAATTTGTTTGAATTCTAATGCGAATCGGATTGGCAAATTGATCATTTGCACTCTATATAGCAGTATATATATTTATATTTATATATATAAATATATCTATTTAGCTTTAATATTGTACATAAACTGAGCAGCTAGCCAAGAGACGAAGCACATTTATGTATTTAAACGGAATTTATACCAATTTGTTGGATTTCTCTTAAATGTTAACTTAGTTTGCCATTATTTGCTCTTTATATAGTCTTTAGATTTATTATATATTTATGCATAAAGGCATTTACTTTGACTTTAAAATCTATGCTTTCCATAGAAGATATATTTAATATTGTATATCTGCCAAAGCAGTTTTCAATATTGTATATAGTATGTAATATCTATGGGCTGCAGCATTTGAGAATCAACAATCAATCAATCACTCTAGCTAAGCACTCTGCTCGACTCCTTGGCAGAGCAACATGTGACGACAGCGCCACGCCCAACTGCTCGATAGAACTCACACAATCCTGAAATGTCGTTGACACTTGGGTGTCACTCTAATTAGTGAATGGAACGATGAGCGAGTGTCGTGTGTCGAGTATCGACTATCCGAGTAGCTCTGAGTATGCGAGTGTGCGAGTCTGCCAGTGCACGGGACTAGCTCTGCTACCAAATGGGGCATCCATCATTTGGGACAAGTGTGCGAGAGTGAGAGCGAGGGACAGGGACCAGTGTACAGGGGAGCCTATCAATATGATTTTAATGCGAACAGTTGCACAAATCACAGAATCACGGCACGAAAGTGGCTCCAATCATATCATATCAGTTATGACTGTGATTAATCATGCACACAAAACTGGGCCAGACACAGTTGCCAAATGAGTGGAGAGCAAAACGCTGGCAGAGGGTGTAAAAGCTACCCCATGGGAGCTTTGCATGCATTTTTAATGACCAGCTGCCGTTTCTGCTGCTGCAGCGCATTTAAATAATTTCATCATAAAGCCGAGACTTCATTTTGTATGCCAAATTTTACGAGCTGAAACTTTTGACCTTTTCGCTTTTGCGGGGGAGCAACAACAACAACAACAGCAACAGCAACAATACAATCAACACGTTTCCACAATCGATCGATTTCATGAGCAATCAAACGATGTCACATGCGGCAACCAGCAACGATGCTGCGCTGGA
The DNA here is from genome assembly GCF_003285905.1 of Drosophila hydei. NCBI lineage: Eukaryota > Metazoa > Arthropoda > Insecta > Diptera > Drosophilidae > Drosophila > Drosophila hydei. The sequence continues at coordinate 1,767,086 of NW_022045829.1, forward strand.
CTCGGGCAGGGTAAAGGAAATGGAAAATGGGGGATAAAAAGGAAATCAACCCTCGACCAGAAAGTTGCGGCAAGTTCAAAGTTCTTAACCCCCCGGGCTAGCGGTGGTTGGCCTGAAAGTCTGAAGCAACAAACATGCAGAAATAAAAGAAAATCCATTTACCAACCGCCCGCACCTTAGCTAACTTTACCCTCTCTTTCTCTCTCTCGCTCTCTCTCGCTCTGTCTTTGGTGACAAACACAAGCTCAAAAACAAATTTAAATTAAATTTACGCCTGTTGTAAAACTTTCAGTTCTCACTGTTGGCAACAGTTCTACATTCATCAATGCTCTCCAGCTGCTAGCATAAATAAGTAAATCATTTGCTCAAGCAAATTCCAAACAAATTATCAATATTGAAACAAATAGCTAGAGAGAAAAAAGCTATGAGAATTTGTGCAATAACTTATATACATAGGTTAAAATATTGGTGAAAGCTAAACTAATGCATAATAATAAATTAATATTAAAAATTAATACATTTAAATACTAAAATTATTTATTTATATATATATACTTAAAATTACAATTTTTACATAAATATTTTTTTGTTTAGATACTATTTTTCCTTTCCTTTCCTTTCCTTTCCTTTCTCCATTGCCATTTATATACTTAATTTATTTGATTTTATTTATTAAATTGACTAATTTCATTTTATTAAATTTTCCTCACTTAAATTTATAAATATTTAAAAATTTTTAAATTTTAAGGTATTTTTGACGTTGTCAATTTTTGATATTATTTTTTATTTTTTTACTACATTATAAAATTAAAAAATAAAATAATTCAAAAATTTGATATAAAAAATTTATCATTTATGAAGATTTTAGAATCTGTTTTAATACATATTTGAATAATTTTGCGGCTTAAGCTGAGTGTAAAGAAAGAGTATGCATAGTTCGCTGCACTGTTAACTGCATAATATACTTATCATATTCTATTCATGACCAGACACAACAGAAGGCGCTGTTAAAAAAGTCGCTTCTACTTTCGCCAGCGCCTGGTAAAAGTTAACAAGAACACGTAGTAAAGATTTTGCCGTTTAGGTTTTAATGCGATTAGAGTGGTACAAGACAGAGGAAGGCCGAGCTACGGCAGCAACAGGAGTCGAAGTTGCGAGCAAGCCAGAGGCGAGTTGCTTTTGGGTCTGTGATTTATAGCCAGCTACAATCGATGCGGCTGGAAGCTGAAAGGATAGCCACCAAGTTCTTCCATATTTAACTTAAAAAATTTATCAATTGGATTTGCAAACTGCTTTGTCATAAGTTCTACGGCCTCCCACCGCTCAAAAGGAAAACCCAACGAGACGAAAGTAAGTTTTCTGATTAAGCTTAGGTCAAGGCGACTGACTTGCTCTGTGACTGCAACACGCACGTGCCGGTATTTTGTATTTGATTTACTGTTGAGTGCTCAGATGCCAAGCGCAAAACCCTAAAGGTGTTATGGAGAGGAGATAAGGCTCGTGGGAATCTAGTTAGCCGACTCGACTTAACAATTGATAAAGAGAAACTCATGAAATGCTAACGTGACCATATATGGCAAGCTGAAACTGAGTCAAGCAGTTCATTAATATTGACCTACTTGTATGATAAATGACAAAGTCAAAGCACCAAACATATAATATTGAATAGTATAATAAGAGAATATTGCACAGGTAGACATTGCTTCATTAAGCGAATTTCCCATTCGTAGAACTTAATAATCTTATGAAAGCGCAAAACAGATTGATTTTTACAGAGATGCAGTTGTGTTTTTAATGTTTTCAATTAATGGGCATTACTTAACTTTATGCATTACAATTTACAGTTAAATCCATCAACAACAACAACATGAACAAACTTATTAAGGTTTTTTTTTGTCATTTTTCTCATTCTTATTTTTCTGCTGTTGCGCTAAATATTTTAATTAAAGAAATAATTACATTTAATGTATGGGCGCAGTGTCAAGCACGTGGACACGCCCACAGCAAAACGCCCATTGGCATTTAATGCGCTCATTTACTATTTAAATACCCTAGCAGAAAACGGGTATGCTTGACTTAATGATATTTCAACTGTAATCATAGGGCATCTATCATTTTCTGGACTTATATAAATATATTATATTTTATATAAATTATTTATATAATAATATATAATATTATAATATTATATTATTATAATATATTATATAAATATATAATATATATAATATAATATATTATATAAATTATTTATATAATAATATATAATGTTATAATATGCATGCATGTATTTACGGGCTATTTGTAAGTGGTATGTTCCATAGACTGATTTGCTTTCTTTTTAAATAAATTTGTTCAACCAATTTTAAACTTCATTAAACGAATTTATTACGAAGCAGACGGCAAAAATGCAAATTAAGTGAGAAAAAACTTACTATGTGTATGTATATATACATATATAAATGTATGTGTATACATATGAATGCATTATATTCATATATACAGTTACATAATATCTCCCTTTTAGGTCATCAATGAAATGCACACCTACGACATTTTTGCTTGTTTAATTATTTCAATGGAGGCAACATTTTTATTATATATATGTAGATTAAGCGAATATTGGTTTAAGTAGTTATATAGAGCATATAGGCATATGAAGGGAATGTGAATTTTATACGAATTTACAGTCACACTGTTTGACATAAATAAAGAATCAATTTGTTGGGCTTGAAAAGCAAAAGCCTGAAATAACATTTTAAAATCAATGAAATTAAGTTACTTTAGCTGTCGTTGAACATGCGAACTAAGATAGGCAGATAGATATGAATATAATAATATATTAAATACATCATCATCATCAGATTTAAGTAAAAGCGTGAAAAAGAATATTAAACTTAAGTTTAATGTATAAATAATGATTATTAAACATATACATGTTAGATTTGTAATGTTTTACAATATATATCTTAACTATAACTTTAGATCACGTATTTTTAATAACGTAGCGTCTTAGTATGAACGTAAACACCACACATAAACCTTATCCTACTTTCGCCCAAACAAACCTTATAAGATGTTATATCAACCTTAATGAATTCTTTAAAAAAAACCCAGCAAATTCCACTCAATCTATAATACTGACTTGTAACACTATGAACTAACTACAATTAAGTTCACTAAGCATATGCTTCAGCTTGTAATAGTTTATAGTTCATGGTTAATAAAGAAATAAAAAATATTCTCTAAGCCTAATTCATATCATATCTAATTTATATATACATATATATATATATATATTATTTTTTAATAATAAAAACTTTTTATTCCTTTCATCTTTAGCTAATTTAAAATGATAAACTTAGTATTTTGTATTATGCCTAGAATTAACAGTAATCTTGAATAGTTAATTGCTCAAAAATATTTTGCTTTACAATTATGCAACATTTAGATATAAATTTTACAACTCAAAGTCTTTTTTCTTAAGAATTCTAGCTCAAAATGTTTCAGAAATGTTTGTGTCGCTGTTGTTTTTGTTGCTGCTCTCAAATATTTAATAAGAACGCATTAAGATGCGACACATTTGCAGTCAAGTCAACAAATTGCCGTCAGCAAATCCTGCGTCCTCCTACGCGCTGTGTCCTGTGTCTTTAACAATATTTCATCTCCGTTTCTCTTACCCCACCTCACTCGTCTCTTGTCACGAGTATTTTTTTTACCAACCTGGCGACGTGAGCGCTTTAATCTTGTTTAAAAATGCGCAGCTGTAACAACAGCAGCAACAGCAACAGCAACAGCAACAGCAATGGTTGGGCTCGAGCAGGGAAATTGCGTGACTGTGCGTAAAGGACGAGGCACACACACACACACACATTGAGCTGTAGGTGTGGGAAAGTGAAAAACGTTGCCTGCATTTAGGCGAGCTGCCTTGTCAAATCTGCGCTGTGAGCATTCTAATGAGAAGTGCTTGCCAGTTTCCTTAACTTTCTGCCAGCTTACAAGGACAGCAACAGCAACAACACCAACAACAACAAAGCGCCGCTATCACAGCCACATAATCAAAGGGCGCTGGAGGCGTGGCTAGCACTCGTCTTGAACTTACCTTTTCGCCTGCCTTTTCAAGGCAGTTGCTGCTGCTCTTTATGCTGGCACTTTTTATGTGCGATATATAATTTCATATTTTTTAAGATAATTATGTCGATAAGTCGGAAAAGGAAACACACGGGCTGAGAGCAGCAGCTACCTTGCCTACAGGGCATACAAATAAACAAAATATAAAGCAGGAAGCAAAAAAAAATAATAATAATAAAACAGAAAATAGAATAGGTTGAGGCCAAGCAGCATATAAAAAGAAAAAATATAATAGCCTGCGAGGTAGAACAAAGTGAATCACTGGAATATCCTTTACTTATATATATATATATATATATATATATATAAATATAGCTCAAGGAGTTAAGCTTCAAAAGAGCTGTAATATAATTAGATGACTATAAAAGTGAGTTCTTCTTTAGGTAACTGAATTGGAGCTATATTGTGAAGTAAAAGAGATTTCATTAGAACTTGACACAGATAGAAATAGCATATATATACTTTATATAAAAAGTTAACATAGCAATATAGACAAGTTACTTAAGTAATAAAGTAAATCAAGTAAATTGAGAAGGAAAAAAGCATATTCCAACAATATTAGTGTAAAATATAGAGCCATAAAAAACTCTTTTTCCTAACAATTTCAATCTTTCAACTAACATTTCCATTACTTGTATTATTATGCCATATGTCGTCTGTTTGCTTTCACTTTTCCAAAAATATCCGATTAGAGTGAAGACTAGACACAAAATGAACTGCATATTTGGTTGGTTTGCGGCTAACCCCGCTCTCCGCAACATCAATAACAATTTTAACAATAGCAAAATACCACAATAATAATAACTGCGGCCAGGATTAACTCCTGGCTGGTCTGCGCTGCCAGCTCTTAGAAACATTTCGAGCTCTGTGTTGTCTGTCGCAGCAATTTCATTAGGCTGCAGCTTTTCGACTGGCATTGGCTTGTTTAAAATTCAAAAGCTTTCGTATAAAATGAGATTTTAAATATATATGTAATTGAAATAAGAGAGCTAGTCGTATTGTTAATATCAGGGCATTCAGAGTTGTGAGAGCACCTGCAACAGGCAAAAGAGACAGAACAAATTTTATAACAATCTTGCTACTAATCCCTCGCATTGACTTATCTGCATCGACAAGCAAACATAAAGCCCATTCCTGGTTACTCTTGTACCATCGATAACCCACAGATTGACTAATGCCCAGCCTTCTGTAGTTGTGGGTGGGAGCATATCATCGCATACGTAAGCCTCCCTCATTCAAGTGCCAACAACTGCATATGTGAGTGCCTCGCAATGGCACCCAGTTGCCTGTTTGCCAACGCTCTCTGTCAGCCCATTCTTATTTTTCTTCTTCTTCTTTGGTGTAATAACTTAAAATCCCATAATAAAGCTACTTACTGCTGCCAACTTAGGCGAGGGGTTTGCTTTCTCTCTCTTCTCATGCCTTCTCTGGCCTAACAATAACTATTTTTCTTTGGATTTGACTGTGGCTGTGGCTGTGGCTCGAATTGACTTCTTCGTCGTCTTGCTGCCTTTCGCCACAAATGTGCAAGTCAAGTCAAGTGTATATGTCACCGGTGCCATTCATATATATATGACCTAGCCAACCTCTGCTGAGAACTAAGTGCATTGCATATAATTTCTTTTAGTCGGCTTTCTATACACTTTTTGTGGAATCGTTTTCTAAGCTTTTCAGGAAATTTAAATAGGTCTGAAGACTTAAGTCACTTTGTTTAGATAATCAACTGAATTGAAGACTTTTTCGTGACAGGCTATGAAACACCCATTTAACAAATTACTAACTTTAACCATCTTCATATTTAGACAGAGATCACATTTCAGCGATTGTAATATTTATGCATAAAATCATATTTAAATCCTATTTAGTTTTTATATGTTGAAATAAACTTTAATTAAAGCAAATTTTTTTAAATGAAATAAAGTGAATTTAATCTTCGTTTAAGCATTTCTTTTTCATTTTTACTATATTAAGTTTCGTCTGCGACAAACATTTCCTGTTAAGCGACTGGATTAAGATTGCATTTTTTGTCGGATAAGAGGGTATATTGGGTGTATTGGCTTAGATGAAAAGTATGTAACATGTAGAAGGATTGAGACATTTTTATATGTATTAAAAACTTCATTAGAAAGACGACTTTATCTAGCACTGTTGTATAACATGTGGCTTATATATAAACATATATATATATATAATCTGTTGAAGAGATTCATTTAAAATATATATTCAAACGTATTTTCGCAAATCGAAAGAGATTGGCTTTGAAACAATGATTTATAATGGATAAAGAGTTAAAGCCAGTCTTTCCCTAATCTTACTTAGGGTACCTCTCAGTCGCTTACCCACAAGCTGAAAAATCTTCTTTTTTTGCCATTGTGTTATCTCGTCGTTGCCAGGTGAAAAGTCGGTTAGATGTATACACGCACTGGCACACACACATGCACTCATATAAACAGCTGGAAAAAATATTTTCATGTTCAAATAGAAATATTTCGCCATTGAAATTGGAAACGTTTCTGCCATTGTATGGCCCGGCCGGATGTTGTACAGTTATTGGAATGTCTTTGGAGAGTCCCCCATCACGAACTAACCAACTATGACAATCGACTTTGACTATTAGCTGGCATTTTTCTAGTATATTTGTGTGGTTGAAGTCTTCCATGTGGCCTGTACTTGATTGCCATTCAGGCAGCAAATGGTAAACTTATTTCTTTTGTTAATTTCGGTTTTGTACATCTGTGAAGTAGCTTTAGCTGTTGTTCATAAATCAATGGAAGCAGCTGTTGCATAGTATCTAATACACTTGCCCATTTCTAGACATCATCTCAGAGCTGCTGCGCGTCTCATGGCTTACCAGATTTTCCAAATGTTTCTTGCTCAATTAACATTCAACGCTGTTCGCCGGAACTAGCTCTGTTCAATGTCTGCCATTGCATTGCCTGTGCAACTGAAGTCATGAAGGTATTCCCATTGTCAAGTAACTATTCCTCTTCTGCCATAGAATCTTCAACTGCAAAATTTGTCTACGTAAGTTGGCATTGCAAATATTCAGCAGCTATTCCAACAGAGATGATGCGCAATGGGTAATTTAGCAGCAAAAATTTAAAAAATGTAAAATGAAATATGCAAGAATTTTTTAAATAAATCTCGACTATTTTTAAAGGACAGCAGAATAAATGCAAACTAAATAAAGTAAATGATAATGAAACTGTGGACTGAATGAAAGTCAAAAATATTTAAAAGTCAATTTGATTAAAGAAAACTAAACTAAATTAAATATATTCTATATTCTAGCAACTGAATCATAATGATGATCTCATATATCGACAACTTTATAATATAATTCTTGTTTATTTATCATTTATAATAAATGCCTCAAAATTATCGTTCATATATTTATATACTTGATATTTACATCAATCGCAGGCAATTAAAAATTACTAATACAATTTTGATTAGGAATTGATGACTCTAGCCGGAACCTGTTTAGCATGTGTTTATGTATGCACTGGACAGTATGCACTGGCTGCTCTGTATGGCACGAACTAAGTCAATTATAACCCGATTGGCGGGCAATTCAATGCATTGCCACGAATTTGTCGTTTGGTTTTTATAGCTACTGACCGAAATGCAACCAAAATATCTCGTATGTCACTTAAATTAGTTAATTTTGTGCATAAATGCAAAAATGAATGTATATGTGACTGCGGTTGAATGCTATCCAATTGCCCACTCCACTTCCCACTCGATTTCGATTGCCATCATAATTATTATTCCGTTTTTCAATATTTAATTTGTTTTTGGTGTGGCCCCGTGTGCAGCCTCGGCTCATTTAGAATGTGGCAATATTTCTAATTAAAGGTTGCAAACGAAATCAAAACAACCGCGAGCCTGTTACGCAGCAGGACACCCAACCAATTTATACAAGTGTGTGTCTGTGTGTGCGCGCTGTTAAGTATGCCATGATTTATGCATCGCTGCTAAATGTTTCTGAGGTTTTTGCGTTGATTTTGTGCAATTGGTTCGTGCTGCTTCAGCTCTGCTCGTTCTGCTTTGTGGTTCTGCCCGCGTGTGGCCAATGTCAACTATTTCACATTCAAATTGCATATTCCATACGCACGCATAATTTAAGCTATTGAGCATGCATTACGCTCACACACACATGCGCCATCTGTGTTGAAAGCTAAAAGCATAATAAATGCACAGCAAATAGACAACAAAAAAGTTCATTCAAACATTGGCAACAAGAAAAAGCAAAGTGAATTTTTTACTATAGCAGAAGCTATAAAAAATCAAATTTGATTTACAATTTACAAATTGAGGCTGTGAATTTTATTTATTTTTTTAACTTTAAAATAATTTCAATGCATGCAAAGAAAGTGTTTGCTATCAAAAATACAATTTGCTTAATTTTAGTAAGCTATTTAAAATATTTAAAGCCAATTTTAATGCATATAAAGAACGTGTAGTGTATGACAGAGAATAGTCGCTTTATATCAGTTACTTTGTCAACTAGTCAGGGCTTTAAAAAAAGGTTTAGTGTAATGTACAACACAACTTCTGTAAATATATTTAGAAAATAAAATTATAATTTATGCCAGTTACATTAAATGAAATGGATGCGCTTTCTAGAATTTAAGTAATTAACTCACCTTTGTTCTAGCAAGGGACTTTAATATATATATTGTAAGATGGAATTTTATAAGGCAATTACCGCAAATGTAAGCAACATTTTCAGCTATATAGTTTACTAATCCCTGGAGGAAAAGCTGCTGCCATTTGATTTGGGTTCATTTTACTTACAATGAAAGAAAAAACATCTAAAATTCAGCGCTTACTGATACGAGGTCAAGTTATCTCATAGAAATTTAGGTCAGCTGCCAGGCAGTGACAGTTCTTTACAGGACTCTTAATAATAAAAAAATATCGCGTGCTCCCTTTTGACCTAGTTAATAATTTAGATACAATGAATGGCTAAGATGAGTGTCAGCAGCATTTTGGGTGTCACATTTGACGCTAAGACTAATTTAATGGAAAACCGTCAAGACTTTGTGTTTACTACTGTTGTTGTTGTTATTATTATTATTATTATTATTGTTGTTGCCTTTGCACGCAACAACTTGTGTGGCCCGAAGGCTCAGCGAAGCGCCGCAATTCGCATGTGTCTAATATTTAAGGTGACATATCTATTTATATGCAAATGCCACGCCTTCCGGGCAAGCGAACACACAGACACATTCACACACACATGAAGTCTGATTATTACCTGGACTCGTGTAGTAGCTTCTGCTGCGTGCGTGCCAAAGGAGCCAAACTTCCTTTTGAGGTTGAAATACTTCGCGCAATAAATCACAACACATACGCGCCGCACTATTAAAGAGTTGGACGGCAGAAAGGGTTATGAAAAAAATAAAACTAATAAATCTAGAGCCAATTAATTGGCTTAACTGCCGCCGGTGGAAAGAAGCCAAAGAAGCGGGAGGAACTGTGGCTGGCAGCGCCTCTCTGCCTCTTGAGGCTCACAATTTATGGCCCAAACATAAACTTGAACCCGCATATAATAAATCAAAACATTTTACAGATAATAGAAAAGCTGCTAGCATACATGAAATCTTGAATACTGAATCATGTATCCAGTATCCTTTCGAGCCTTAAGTTCCCTGTCTATGTGGGCGTGTGTGTGTTTTAATCGTAGCGCCTGCGGCTTGCAGTTTTAATAAACAGCTGCAAGAGTCAAATAAGAAAAAACTTCATAGTGTAAAAAATGGAAATGATTTCATTTTTTTGTTGTAGGCACAGACACAGGGCCAAGGCACAGGCCACACGCTCACACAGGATGTGCTCCTTATATCCGCCGGCGTCGCATTGCGGCCAAGCCTCACACAACGCCCAATCAATTCAATCCAATCAAAACGAACTGAGTTTCTATTAGATGCTTCATTTTTTTGCTTCTGTTGTTTGATTGACTGTTAAAGATGACTCTTTCCCGTCCTTAGACAATTCTGCTGATCATTTTTATTATCGTTTAGTAATCAAGCTATGAAATATAAGAAGCTGACCACTGGAATGCTAAGGATTATATGCGAAATATACAAGCTTTCTGTTCCATATTTAATACATATAAAATATAAATAAATATACAAACTTTCTGTTACATATTCTCTGTACAAAATTCTCTTAACACAGTAGTCAATCATATATCCATCACTATTGAGTGTAGCTAAGCTTTGGGGTGTTTGGAATCCTTTAGTATCAACGTAGCACGCGAATAGTTCACAGCAGTTTTCCTATGAAAGAGTTTTTCATTTTATTTTATTTTGATTTCGGAACTTCATAACGTTTTTAAATGCTTTGTTGTTAAGTCGAACAAATGTTGCAGCTGAGGTAAGTGTGGAAGGGGAAGGAAATCATGTTGTCTCGGTAAATATCAAGCAAAGCCGCCTTCAACTGGCTAGTGCAGACAGCCCAAAGCCTGGCCACGCCCCACTGACATGTAATGACGTCATTTACATGGTGCAACAACGTTCATTACAAGCAATTGCTGGCGGCTTGACTTGCTTTGCCTCGCCTTGCCATGCCTTGCCATGCCTTAGTGCAGCCGAGGTCTAATTCATAAATCAACGGGTTGCAAGAATAGCATGGAAATTCCAATAGACTAATATTCTACTTTTTCAGTGCAAACAGTATGATGGCGTTGAGAATGAAGCGCATCTGAAAGATCAAAGTAAGCCTGGGCTTTGATCTTTTCGAAACTATAAAAGCATTAGTTTTCTGGCAAGCCGCAAGTAGGGAAGCTATCCGAAGGCCCGCTATGGAGCAGCATGCAGAAAGGGGTCCCCCAAGCATTCATAATCGGGCCACGGAGTAATCTCAATAGAAGAATTAAAATTGTCAGCAAGCTCAATCGCTGTCCTGTCGCTACTCAGCTGTCAACAATTCCAAAATACTCGTCTATTCAAAGCAACTACCATCGACAATGAACCGTACAAGGGATGCGCTTCAGAGTCAATGAGCGCATCAAGCAGACACTCGAATGTTCGATGAATTTTACATTGTGCAAAATTATCGAAATTCAATGTTATTTTAATAAGCAACATTTTAATTAAAGACGTCCATTACTACACGTAAGAAAGAGAAGGCCACTGAATCATAAATTCGTTTTACTAAAGGCGGGGAAGCTGTAGATAATGGTAGAGGGTTGTGAAGGTAAAGGTGAAGCAGGTTTAAGGTAATTGGATTGTTAGCCAAAAATTTACTATTCAATGGGCTGCTCGCTTTTTCAGAAATTCTCTAAACAATTAAACTTAATAAAACATTAAAATAAATTTATAATCATTTAAACATTTACACAATTCAGTCGTTTATTTCTTTACCCTTAGTATTTAATCAATATATTAACCATTAGTGCTAGACTTAATTAATTAATAAAACTCATAACATAGCATTTGACTCATTTAATCAAAGTTTAATTTTTTCATAGGCTTGTATCTTGGATGTGTTAGGAGAGATCAACGCAGGCTGTATTTATACCATGACGTAATGTAGACTTTTAATATAATATATCCGAAATCATTCTCATTTTAGAAGAGATGAAAAAAAAGATATAAAATGATGTGGCTCGAGCTCTCAAAACGTAGGAGCTCTCAATGTAGATCGATATGATTTTATTTTAATTTCAATCAATCGGTCTATCAATTTGCAAATGGATTCAAATTGGTGGAAAGTACTCAATCGAGCATACAGCCAAGTCGAGAATATTTATTTCTGCCTGTTGCATACATTTGCTCAAAATAGCTTTAGCCTAAATTTCCAAATGCTTGTTGAGTACGAGATATAACAAAAACAATTTCACTTTAGCTTACAATCTTTTGGTTAATACAACAAAAAACACAGTGATCCATGCTTTATCAGTCAATCACAAAACTCCGTATAGCCAAGCAAGTTCTGGGCAGAATTAAGTATTTAGTCACAGCTCGTGAAACAAGCAACTAATTTTTGTTTTAATTTTTATGTCTTTTAGTTTGGAATTCAGTAATAAATTTTGTACATGTGATTTTAAATTGATTCAAAAGATTTTTAAACTAAAATTAGGTAAGTGCAATTGGCTCGCAAGAACAACCAAATTTTTTAACCGACTGTGATTGAATCAACTGCCTGGGTCCAATGATAATGTGCAGGGTGTGCGGCATGGGCTTTGGTTCGGCTGGGATAATGTCGAGGCAGCCGCTCGTAAACATAAATCCAAGTGACGCTAATTGTTTGTTGCAATTACTGCTGCAGTTGCTGCCACTGTACGGCTACGTGCAGCAAACCAGACAACAACGGCAGTAGGTGGGCGGGGGGCGCTCAATGCATGCAAATTTTGTTGCATCTGTCGTGCTGCTGCTGCTGCTGCTGCTACTACCTTTGCTGTTGCAGCAGCAAACAATTACTCAAACATTGTTGCAACTGCACGTTGCACTGCTGCTCGTTGTGCGTGCTAAATGTCAACTATTCTGGCGGCTAATGATAATCGCTCAACGCCCTCTGCACTTGCCTTGTGTGCCAACAGCCAAGCTCCGTCGCTGCCGTTAATTCCTCTTTTAGCTGCTGCTTGTCTACGCATCTTCAGCTTGAAATGCTGCCGCTTGTCAATTTCTTAATCAAAAGCATAAAGCCCCTTATTCAACGTGGCCTAGTGGCTTTGGTGTGTAGTCCTCTCTTCCTTTCTGTACATATTGTTTGTTATTATTAGCTAGACTGGATCTAGCTTGGTTGCCTTGAAGTAAAAGTTGGTTTTAAGACTTGATACATATTACAAAAATTGGACTGGGAATCCATTACAAACTAATAATCCTTTGCTGAAATTCTTTGAATGCGTACGCTTTCCTTTGGCAACGCCCCACATAATTCTGGATTTCCAAGAATTGTTTTACTGTATGCAGTGTAAGGTAAATTCTTGTCTGGTATATCTAATACATGTATGAAGTGGAGGAGCTTATGCCATCGACTGCTCTAGTCAAAGAGAGAAACACAATAGCTGCTCGATTCTAGGGATTTGTTTGATTACATCCCACAACTCCTTGTTTCCACCTGCTCCTACTGTGCACTGCAAACCATATCCATTGTTAGTCGAGACATGGCTTCTATAGCCTCTAGAACTCAAAGCAGCCTGAACAATGAAACAGTTTGGCAACTGCAAGTTGGCCACGATATTCTCTAGTATATGCTTGGGCGTTGTGTAGCTCTAAAGGTATATTAATTATGGACTTCTCTAGCTCAAAGCAAGTCGAAATATTGGGTCTTCAGGCATTGGATCTAACCTAATTTCCAAGCAAATAATCTTTGTTTCATATAATTTAACAGTAAAATGGGCGATAGCGAGATTTTATTAGCTCAAAAAAGCTTTCTTAAAGGACCCGTGACCAACAATGGGTTTGTAAACTTCATGCGAGATTATACAGCAGGATCGCGCGGGCTTGATGTACCCGATGTTATAAAGGGAGGCAAGTTATGGAACCGGCTGCCCTTATCTGAGCGAAAGAAATATCGTTTCGCTGAGGAAGATTACGATGAAGACGATGACGATGCAAAAGATGGCGAATGTGAAACCGATGATGGCGATATGGAAGATGACATGGATGACGACATGGATGGAAATGCGGATGAAGATGCGGATGACGTGGATGAAATGGATGATGAGGAAGTGGTGAAAGACGTCGATGAAAAGGATAAGGATGACATGGATGACATGGATGACGCGTGTCGACGACCGAACCCATGCTGCCCTAAACCGAAGCCCAGCTGTAAGCCCCGTCGACGTCGTCCAAAGCCTTGCTCTCCCAAGCCGAAACCATGCTGCCCCAAACCAAAGCCAAGCTGTAAGCGTCGACGTCGTCCAAAGCGAAGCTGCCCAAAGCCGAAGCCAAGCTGCTCAAAGCCGAAGCGTAGCTGCCCAAAGCCGAAGCGATGCTGCCCAAAGCCAAAGCCACGCTGTCCGAAGCCTTGCCCGAAAAAGATGAAATGCCAAAAGCCAGGCCCAGTAACTAATAATGGGTACTTAAACTTTTTGCGGGCCTATCGACGCAAACACTGTGGACTCAAACCCAAAGATTTGGTCATGAAGGCTGCACGAGCATGGTGTAGACTATCCGAATGCCAAAAGGATTACTATCGTCGTCAGGTACGCAGAAACTAACGCCAATTGCACACCCACAATCAGTAATACAAAAATAAGTCATCCCTAGGCTTGCAAGGTGACGACCAGCTGTCGTCACAAGCGGCGTAGAGTGTGCGCTAAATGAAGCTGCCCTCTACTCGAAATCAAGCAGATGATCTCAACTATGCCATCCGTCAAATGTGTTCCATGTCCTAGTCTATGAGGGTGCCCTTCACTGCACATTTGTACGATGCCGTCTCTTCTATGTGCTGCATGTTGTCCTACTGTGAATCTGCGTAACCTTTTTAAAAAATTTTAAAAATTATGTATAGAGCATAACATTCCAATTATTATTAACTAAGTTTATTTAAATTTTGCTTAAAACAATTCAGTGAGTTTTGTTTCTAACTACAATCCAGAGGTTGAGCTGCCGATTAGTAGGTATTTGCATAACTTACAGAACCAAATACAGATCTTTGTTTCGACTCACCAACATATGCGCTGCAAAACGAAACATGAACAGCAATTGCACCACCGGACCTAAGAAAAAGATGGGCACCAGATGTAGGCTCAGCGATAAGCCACTCAGCATCAACCACTTCCACATGGAGTAGATGAAGCATATACACATCGCTAGATTCGACAATATGACCAGACTGCTAACATATACCAGCTTGCAGCGCTAAGAGTTAGAGAAGAACTTTATTCAAATAGATTTACAAACACAATAAGGAAGAGTCAAGAGTGCCTGACTAGGCGCCCATTACGCTCGTTGAATGCATAACGATTCTGCTTAATGTATACTTAATAACTATTCAAATATTTGCCATACAGAGAAGAGCTCTGCTGGCCTTTAAGGCGGGCGAGACTTCCTTTCATTGAGCGACAAGCAAGAGAACTTTCAGCTGATGCAAGCATTCTAACTGACATTCATATGAATAGTAAAACTCTTATGAACCTAAAGCGCTGCTGAATTAACAAGAAATGCACCTTCATTCTGCAATTAGACAAATGAAAACAATTCAATATATTTCTTTTTAGACCTTCGGAAACTGGGCCTTTAGTCGCAAAAGTGTGGTAAAAATTCAAATTTTAATTTTATTTAATTAGATAAACCATTTTTTCATGAATTTATTAGAGTCGAAATCAAAAAAGTATTAAGTATTATTATTAAGTATTATTAACCATTAAAGTATTATTAACTGCACATTTTACCACTTTTAGAAATTTTGAATTTAGTTTACTTAACTAATTGCTTAATTTAAGAGCTAATCTAATGTGCACCATTGTGTCGCACTTTGTGTTGACTGCGCGTATCAAAGCCACTTCGATTCATTGGGCTTCTACCAAAGAACACAATATTAGGTGCGGCGAGTACAGTGACGATCAGAGCGAAGAATACGATCTATAAACCTCAATAATAGTATAGATTAGTTTTTCAATTGCATTTAAACAGTTTCAACTGTACTCACGATTAATTTCATTTTCATATATTTCTGATTTATCCTACAGCACTTCCGAAATGGTTGTAACTGTACAGCAGCAATCGGCAGGCCTTTTATACCCAGCGATAAACCAACGCAAGTTCTCTGATATGTATATACTTTATGCTGAAATAAAAAATAAAAATTCTAATCAATTACAAGAATATACAGAGGGCCTTATCAGAGTTATGAGCACAACCAATATATATATATATATGTATATACATAACTGTATACAAAATAAGTTAATAAATTATATTTACTGAGCTGGCACATAACAAACAAGAATTTGCTTTAGTTTCCTGAGCATGCATGACTAGCAGATACACTGCACAAAAGCAAATGCAAATACTTTGAAATAGGTTTTATAATTTTGAGGGAAATGGAGGAAGATAACCACAGCATAAAAATCAGAAAATTATGATCAAAATCATCACAGCTACTGCGGCTTATTACATTCAATTATATATTTTCAATAGGCTCAGGGTATGAAAAGTATTGGATTGCTGCAGTGAGAAGCATCAATAAGATTTCTTAAGTATAGCTGAACAAACATGTATATGAAGTTTCTTCATATTTTATATAATTTATATATATATATATTTCAGGTTAATTTCGAAACTATTATTAGTAAGAATTTAAGTGCAGCAAAGAGTAACATTAAATACCTTTCTGCAGCGAACAGCAAGTGGGCAACTATTGCGTGAGTCGCAGGACTTGGATACATTTCTATCTTCCGTCAAGCAGAGCCAAGACACAGGGAGAGAGCGAATGTATAAGAGGAAGCATGCCATAAATGGGCATAGCACGTGTAGCTACTTATGCAATTGTGCAGGCTTGTGGGCCGAATTCAATTTATTATTCCGCCATATGAGCTTTCGCACTTAACTTGCATGAATATATAATGAGCCGGGCTTGTATGGAATGGTAGGGAAAATGTGGCAAGCGAACAGTTTTCGCTGAGACAGCAGGTGTGGGCTGCATTTCGCTCATCGCTGCGTGTGTTCCTCCTGCTGCGAAACAGCCAAATTGAATTATTAATAACACGCAGCGCGACTGAAACAATCTATAAATATATGTATATGGGTATGTATGTATATATATGTGCTTTGTAGATTTGGGTATATGTGTGGAAAGGAACGAAGTGAAAAGGCGACAACCTTGGGACACTTGGCCAACAGAAACTAATCGTGCCACTTATGACCATAATTTGTCAATTTTCTAAACAATTCCCCAAAGTCGCATAAAATGTCGTCCGTGTGTCTCTTTTGGCTTTTGGCACCCATTACGCTCATTTTTCTTCAGCTATTGCCTGCCCGCCCCGCGTTGCGACTTTCGTAAAACGGTTTTGCCTTTTATGAAAGGGACGCTGTGAAAAATGAAAGTGAACCCAAATTGCCAGCAATGCTTTCTTTGTGTCTGTCTGTCGCCTGTCTATCTGTGTGACTGGCCGAGTGACTGACTCGACACGATTCGACTCTGAACTGAGCTGCTCGCTGCTAAACGCATTTAAATGCCATTGTATGCATAAATTACTCAGCGTCCGACAGCTTTGGCCTAAACGTGTAAATGAGTTTGCGGCTCGCTCTGAATTTTGGCTCTGCTTTTTTGGTACTATATGAAAATTGAAATAAATGCGTGGGCAACTCTCTCAGCATTTGTATTTTTCTTCTTTTTTTTTGCTGTGGCATTTGAAAGTGGAAGGATAAACTTGTTGCAGAGTTTCCAGATTGTCAACTGAAATATGTGTTAAGCTTAAGCGCAAATGATGTGCACGAAGTTAGACTATTAGAGAAACAAGATTCATTAAAACACAAAACCATTTTACCCTAAATTTCCATTTTCAATGGGTGCAGAGCAAAAAAGCTGAAGTCTTGTATTTCACTTAAAGTTTCCCTAATTGAAGTTTTGTAAATAAATGTTACTATATATTTAGTGAATTGTTTATATATTTTATTTGGGAATTAACTTTTGTGCAGTGTTATTTTGTAATACATTTTGTTATATTTAAAAATAAAAAAAAATGGAAAAATATTAATTTACATTTTTTAAAATATTTTTTGAAGTTTAAGATAATATGCACATGGATAAAATAAATATAAATGTTAGTTTAAAGATTTTTATTATATTATGAAGCTCAAAAGCCAATAATAAATGTTAATATTGTAATATTAATAATTTTCAAATTATAATAAAAAATGTTCTAATTAACTCTATTTGAAATTTTTATTCATACCAAAAAAAGAAAATAATGTTAAATTTATTTATATAATTCAAACAATTGTTAAATGTAACAATTTCTGCATGTTCCCAACAAAATTATGCGTGTATTGTTCTTTTATTTATTCATGTCAATGTCGTTGACAAAATGTTATTGCAAAGACGAAACATACTTAGCTTAGGAGAACAAAAAATTAAATTTAGCAAAAAGTAAGGCAAGTTCGAAAAGTGAAGACGAACTTAAATGGACTCCAAGTACCTAAAGTGCCTTTGAGTGGCTGCCGCTTTAGTTTTAGAGAGAAGGGGCAGATAACTGCCAACCAAATGAGACACATTAGGCCAAGGTAACACACACCGTGTGTGCGTGTGTGTGTGTGTGTTTGTGCGCAAAATCAATTCAAGCTCCATTTCCTTTGATGAAGTGTGCAGCGGCTCAGGGAACCGTTTCGTACGTGACAGTTGTGCTCAAAATATACAAACGGAAACCGAACAAAAACTCTATATATATAGTCAACTATATATATATATAGATTTATAGGTTTATATGCCGCATTATGGCATTAAGTGGTACGCTGTATAGGTTTTGTAACTGCATGAACAACCGTTGCATATCGTTCAATTAATAACGCAAATCCCTTGCAGCCCACTTGCCAAGGTTGCCAACGTTAATTAATGTGCTCGACGCCAATTTAATGCACTCGCTGCCCGCCTGGCGCTATGATTAATGTTTAATTAAATTTCCAACATTTGCATCCAAAAACATTAATGCAACAACAAGCAAAATACAAAAAAAAGAGACCCAAAGAATGGTAGAAAATTGTTCGAACAAGCGACGTCAGGATTACATCATAATTAATCGTAGTCATTATTTATAACGAGATATCACACAACAAGCTTAAATATTTATATGTATGATGATGACACTGAAGGCGCATATGCAGTTTAATAAGTGCGTTCAAGCGATCATAAGATATTTAAATATAGTCAAATATAGTCAATGGCAGACATGAAATTTATGGGCGCCAAGTCTTAACAATTTCGATATGTTATCGGTATCGATTAATTATCTAAAGAATTAGTACTATTTTATATATCAATATATCAAATCAAAATATTTAAAACATTTTTATATTTGTTGTGTCTTAGGGACATTAGACATTTATTTATTATTAAATTTATTTTTAACAGTCTTACTTATTGCTATTTCAACAACTTTAATTAAATACAATATTTGTTACATTTCTTTGTTTAACTTGTTGCTGAACCTGAAAGACTATTGAGGGTCATGTCAATTAAGCATGTTTATTTTGATTATTGCAGTTCAGTTGCTGCTGCTGCTGCTGTTGTTGTTGCTGCCTGCCCTGACAGCCAGTCAATTAGGTTGGGAGAACGAAACGTCGAGATAGAAATTCGAACATTATTTACACATGTTGGGCAAATTGAATTAAATGATTCCGTTTTGATTTATGCAATTGCAATTTATACAGCTTCCAAGATTGTTAGCTGGATGCAACAATCTGATAATTGGTAATTGTAAACCATTATGCAAAAGACTTGCGGCCAGCTGCTCTTCATTAAGAACATTAAATAATTGAAGTTGTCGACGACGTGCACTTGGAAATTAATAATGCCACAAATGGGCGGAAAAATGCGAATACAGTGAACAAGTAGGAGTACTCCAGTAGGGCGTAAAGTACTAGGAGATACCCTGAATCATCTATAGATCTAAAATATTTAATAAACGTTGTTGAAATTCCTTTAAAATTGGATCCATTATTCACAGTCTAATATATGTACCAAATGTGCACTCATCAGAGCAGTCGCATATACTAAATTTCCTTAGCTTTTCTGGTCCTTAGGCTATGCTCACAAATCTTTTCAAAATATCGCCGTCTACTAGATGAACTCAGCTCTGCCTTGCACTCCTCTGCCTGTCACATATTTAACAAAAAGAGCCAGAAGGCCAGTGCTTTGAAAATGGTTAATTGTGAGCATTGAAATAAAGAACAGATTTTAAAAAGTGACAAAAATGTTATGTATTATTTGACAAATGGGGGAAGTTTAAAACATTGCATTTTCACTCATTAAAGATAAAATTTTCTGAACTATTCCAAATTTAATTGCTTGTCAAGCGTTATGGCCAATATGCACGAGGGCTTAGTGACTATCATTATACTGTTATATCAATTACTTCTATATGTAGTAAGTGCCGGAGTAACAGTATTCACTTGCAATTTATAATGGATTTCCTTGCTCTATTTTATCAGCGCTCTATAAATCCTATCAAGCGGGCGGCCCTTCTGCTCATTATACACAACGTTTTTATGTACCATATTATAAATCGGTTCAAGCATTTGGCGCAAAGTAAGTGAACTTTTAGCTGTTGCTACATGTGATACGGAATTTTTCACTTCTGCATTTCCGTGCAGCTTCTATTAACTCTTTCGGTCCGGTCAATACCTTTTATTATGTACCCCTGGTCTATGAGGAGCCTGTCATGTATCAAGCTAATGAGGATATGCATTTAGTCTTAAAGTCTGCAACATGGAAATTTTTGGAAACGCTTTTTAGACATCATTTGGCTTTACTTCTGCCATTTTTACTCGCTTTGTTGGTACCGGTAAGTTACATCAAGCCGCCTAAACGATCTTCACACGTTAAACATGTAAATTATTCTTATCTTGCTTCCATTCCATTCCAAATAGGAACTATGAAAGTTTATGAAGGTGGCTTAGCTACAGTTATATATATATATATAAATATAATATTTATATATATATATATATATATGTATATATATATATTTATATAAATATAAATATATACTTATATATATATAAATATAAATTAGGTATACCTGGGGTATTAGGTAAAACAGTCCGTTTGTCTGTCTCTGTCTGAGTTTTGCATATTTAACATTTATCTAAAATCAAAGCTGCTCTTTAAGATATTGAAGGGATAGATGAGAGCTGAAGTTATATGGAGAAGTATTCGTGTTGTGGTATGTGCATGTAAATGAAATGTCAGCTAAAAGGCTGGCATCAGCAGAAAGTTCTCTTGCTTGTCGCTCAATGATCGTGTGTAAAAATACTCAGAGAAAATCTTCTAGAGTTGAGTTCGGGTTTGAGTCGAAGACTTGCCAGCAGAGCTTCTCTTCTTATCTGTATGGCAAATATTTGAATAGTTATTAAGTATATATTAAGCAGAATCGTTATGCATTCAACGATCGTTAAGGGCGCTTACTAGTCGGGCACTCTTGGCTCTTCCTTATTGTATTTGTAAATCTATTTGAATAAAGTTCTTCTCCAACTCTTAGCGCTGCAAGCTGGTATATGTTAGCAGTCTGGTCATATTGTCGAATCTAGCGATGTGTATATGCTTCATCTACTCCATGTGGAAGTGGTTGATGCTGAGTGGCTTATCGCTGAGCCTACATCTGGTGCCCATCTTTTTCTTAGGTCCGGTGGTGCAATTGCTGTTCATGTTTCGTTTTGCAGCGCATATGTTGGTGAGTCGAAACAAAGATCTGTATTTGGTTCTGTAAGTGTAAGCTACTAATCGGCAGCTCAACCTCTGGATTGTAGTTTGAAACATGAAAGTGGCTGCATCCTGAACTACCGAAGACGCTGTCCATTAGAAGTCAAGGTATAGAGAAGAACGTGTGGGTGGTGTTGGTTGTAAATGCAAAGCAAAAGTTTTGCATCAAATCAAAGCAATAAACGAACAAAACTGAGTAACTTGAGGCACTTTCAAAAACCAAAAACACTTTCACTCAACAACAACAACAACAAGAACAAGAGCTGCCAAACTGCAGGCATTTATGACACTCCGCAGTGGGGATTTAGGGAGGGGGGCGTGGCAGGCAAATCGCATAACGAAATTGTTGCTGAAAAGTTGAACAAATATTGAGGTCAGCAAAATTTTGCGAAGCGAGCCCTGCAGGCGGCGAGCACTCTTTGTGTTGTTGCTCTGTGTGTAAACTGTTTTGTAGCCTTTGGCACAAACTTTTGACACGCTCAGGCTACACACTCTCAACTCCATACAGGCGCATATATTGAATGAAAATCGTCATCAGTCGCCCAGTCGACAGTTCTTCAGTTTGTCCATAATAACATAAAAAAAAAAGAAAAGGAAGCCAAATAGCTTGCCTGCCGCCAGGCTGTCAGCTTGCCTGGCCACCAGTTATTGTCCTGTCTCGAAGTACTTTCAATTTTGTCCGCTTATGGCGCATTGCAGGCGTTCACTTAGCCCTTACCCTGCCCCGCCCACTTTCGATTCTCATTGAGAAGTTGACACAAATGCCTTTCGATTTTTCGTTCTGCTTCGTTCGTGGACACAACTTGACTTTTCGCATTGCATAATTGATTGTCTCTCTCCATGTATGAGTGTTTCCTTACAGAAGTGTGTGTGTGTGTTTGTGTGCCTCTTGCTTGGCCTAATTTATGCACATTTTCAATATGCACTCAGTTTAGACCGCACTGTGATTTAACTTTGCGTGAAACATTAAATATGTGCTAAGGAATTTTCTGTGTAACTTAACTTTTATTTGGCTTTTGGCTGCCCAAAAAGTTCACCTTTCAAACAATTCAAGATGTGCAGAAGAAATAAAATAATAATTGCGAAAAGTATGCGAAAACTTTATTTAGTAGGAAATATCAACGAAGCTCTCTTCTTCAATGCAAACTTTCAAAATCCCTTCGATTTTCCATTATCGACTTAAAGAAATCTAAAGACTTAGAGAAATCTAAAGAGAAATATTTTGTGAAATGTAAATATAAATATAAATAAAAATATAAATATAAATATAAATATAAATATAAATATAAATATAAATATAAATATAAATATAAATATAAATATAAATATAAATATAAATATAAATATAAATATAAATATAAATATAAATATAAATATAAATATAAATATAAATATAAATATAAATATAAATATAAATATAAATATAAATATAAATATAAATATAAATATAAATATAAATATAAATATAAATATAAATAAATATAAATTTAAATTTAAATTTAATAACAAAATATACACTCTTTATTATTTTAAAATATATAAAACATCTCTTCAAAATTGTGCCGCATTTAGTTAAAAGTTTTATTTATATTTTTTTTTTATTTTTTCAGCATTCGTTCAAAACATAAAAAATCTATTTTAAATTGCATTCATTTGCACATTTTGCGAACAGATTTTGACAGCTCGGCATTGCGAATGCAATAATATCAGGACATGTGCATAACAGAATACACTCACAGATGTCTGTGTGTGTGTGTCGTGCGCGAGTGTATTGGTCACATCAACTGTCACACTTTGTTGATTTCATGTGTAAGCTGTGCGAGTTGGAAATTTGAAATTCATGTGCAATAAAATGTTGATATTCTTCGCACAGAGTCGACACCGCAGGCCTCATTACAGCACCCACACACACACACACACACACACACGGACACAGACTAGCTGGCACTGGCATGCTCTCATGTATTTGTGTTTTCATTTGATAAATATACTTATATACAAAAACTGTCATAGCACACGCTCTTGGAAAGATTGCAAATTGCATGCGAGAACTCCCACGAGTCTAATAACAGAGTAAAAACAAGTATGTTAATTTCGTCGAGCTAAGCCGCAGCTGGCACACCCTTACAAATCAAAAATGTTGACAAAGCTTTAAAAAATCTTGATATACGAGATTTGGTTTAATTAATATGCAAAGTATTTTCTATCAATAAATTTCAATAGCCAGCGCTTCGCAGAGAATAAATAGAGTTTTCAAGGAAATAGTATTATAATAATGAAATCAAATATGGCTCTGTAAAATTGATAGTAAAATTATAAACGAATATAAATTATTTACGATGCTATGAAATAGTGAAGGAATATAAAATATATTTTCTATAAATAATAAATTATAAATATATAATAATATTTAATAATGTATTATGTTTGTATATATTCTGTAATGAATATTCACATTCACCATCTACATTACTAATGCAATATTATTTCAGACAAGCAGCTGCACTTATTGCATATACCCGGCCGCATCAGATATACACGAGATGAATCTGAAGTCGTGATATAGCCATGCATAGTAACAAGCCACGGACCGTGCCTGACTGTATAATGATGAGCAACGATATCGCTGTCTCTTAGCATGAGAAATTTAATTTTTACCCACATACCGTATACACACACACACACACACGCAGACAACCACCCACCTATGCACCCACAGTGAACCACATAATTGTGTATTCAAGTAAGAGATATGGGAGTTAAAAGAAGCTTCCATCGTTGCGAGGTGCACTAACTGGCAGGGGAGTTTGGTTTGGGTTTTGGTTCTGGTTCTGGTGCTGGGCTCTTGGCTGACTTAAATTAAGATAATGACACGTGAGAGACGCCAACGTCGAGCCCTGGGGGGCTAAGTTACCTTTTCGCTTTAAAAAGTATCCCTCGACTGTCTGCCCGACTGTTCCACTGTTAGGCGTATGAACCACACGACTATTTAAGTGTGTTAAAGGAAGCGCTTGGTAAATTGCGATAAGGCCAAAATGGCGCTCAACTGAACTGGCTTACATTTACACACTTAACCCTTGAGTTGGGCTGGCTGGCTGGCTGGCTGGCTGGCTGGCATGGAACATGGCATGGCACGCACTTTAAAGCCGCCAATCCGCCAATTTGATGGCAAACTGCCAAAGAGCTGACAATGATGTCGACGATGATGACGTTTGCGACCTGCATGCCAATGCGCTGCTTCTTTGCAAAATTGAATTTTGTGCCTAGCTTTGTGGGCGGCATACCAGACCATGCCAGCCAGCCAGCCAGTCAACCATGTCCAATGTCCTCGCCTCGATCCGCAGTGTCCTGTGTCCTGTGTACCTCGTAACTGGCACAGATTACAAATCATTATTGGCTGCCATTGTTGGGGTTAGGCCAATGGAATTCGTAGCTTATGCGCTCAGGAATTCAGCCAGCAGACGAATTGAAATTCGTTAAAAGGAATACGTAAATAGGTGCGTCTATATAAATTCTATAAAGTAGGTGAAATTAGTTTCCTGAGAAATAAGGAATATCAAAGGAAACTGACATCACTTTAAAGAATGTGTATGCTTGTATATAGAAATGATTTCGTTACTGATCAGAAAACGGGCTGTTATATTTAACTCTCTAAAATTAAAACTGGTCGATTAACTATTATTGATTTTTTTGGGGGTCACGCAGTTGACAGTTCTATAGCAATAACAATAAAAAATAAATTAACGTTAAGCCATAGAAAGGGTACGTCAAGTCAGTTGGTAATCCGCGCAGCCCCATGCTTCATATACCTTCAATATAAACAATGCGATGACGGAAGACCCAAAAAGGAAACCTCAAACAATGGAGCCACATGAAAGCAAACTTGGAGCACAAATTTTCTTTGATTGATGCGCAAATCAGCAAATCAATTGGAATGCCACAAAAATAAACTAACACACAGAAAATGGAGCAGAGCAGGCGAGCAATAAATATATAGACAGCGCATGAGAAGGAGAGAGAGAGGGAGAGTTGGGAGAGATAGAGCGAGAGCGAGAGAGTGGGGAGTGGAGGGTGATAGAGCGAGAGCACATCGCGTTGGCAGTTCAACTTTTTACACTAAATTTGCATTTCCAATGCCCGCAGGTGAATGTGGGCGTGGACGTGGGCGTTACATGTGATTTTGATAGAACTGCGTGATTTGTGCACTGCGAAAGGCAAAATAAACGGAAAAATGAAGCAACTAGGAAAGTGAAAAAGTACAAACAAAATGTATGCAAAAAAAAAGAGTTGCCAAAGCTGACAAAGCATAGTTGCCATCGTCGGCTCCACAACAAATTGAGATATGCGTGTGGTCCAAGTAAATCACAGCGCGTCGCTGGGACTGTGCTGCGGTGTGAAGCTAACGAATTGGTTGCTTGGCCCCAAAGCCAGCCCCCTGGGATGCCATTTCAGCTGCACGCACCCACCTAACAAACGCGTCACGATGCTCCTGCACACACTCACACATACACACATACAATTCAAACAACACACACACACTAAGACTTGCTGCAGAGTTAACCAAGATGCTGCATGGTGGAGCAAGGATTTTAAATAAGTTAATTATACCAGACTACAAAAATTTATGTAAAAAAAATATAAAAAAATATTTAAGCCAAAATATAAAAAAAAAATATATTTATAAACTGTTTATTTATTAATTTCATTAAGAAATTGTTATAATTACAAATAATTCGTATTAACAGAGTCACTTCCATTCATTAAAATCCTTTAAAAATATTTTTTTTAAATAATTCTATATTTCTATTCTTTGAAGCGTATTTTTAATAAAAAAATTAAAATAAATATTTTATAAAATAAAATTTAAATAACTAAATAAATATTTTTTATACAAATTCTCAAAAAAATCTTTGTAACCAAAATTTGTGTGCTGTCAGCATTAGCGGACACAGTGCCCTGGTCTTGAGCCTTGTTTTTATATGTAATGGCATTTTAATTGCGCGCTACAACTCAGCCAAGTGTCTCTCAATTAAAAGTGTCTGCTTGGCTCAAAAGGATGTCGTCGCCGTGGGATCTACGCCATGGTGAAGGACAGGCGGGAGTGGGCCAAGCCCCGGCTATCCACTAAAGTGGAAAGGGAAATGATGTCAGGCACATGTCGTAATTTGCCGCACAGCGCATCAGGCTGCTTGGCCCCAGACCGGGACCACAACATGGCCCAGACCCAGGCCCGTGCCCACAATCATGTAACTGTTAATTATGCAGCGCAGATAAGAAGTCCGACAGACGTCTGAGAGAGGTAAAGCAAAAGAAAATTACACAAACAAAAATTTATTTCTGTGAATAGCACCTAAGTATGCACTCTTTCCTAGAAGCTTGTGGCACTAGCTGCATCGACTTAGTTTTTGATCAATTTTTCAAATTTAATTATACACAGTTTTATCAATGTCTGAGATCAAGCAAAATATCAGCTTCAATTTGAGTTGAGTTTAGTTGAGAAAGCAGTTTGGCTTGCATCACTATGCGTATGAGAGTTTTCTCTGATCGCAGAAAGATTTTGTATAGCGATCAATTTGCAGTATTTCAAAAGTAAATAAATTAAAGTAGCTAATGTGATATTTATGTTTGTTTTAATTGCATTCGATTGCTCTGCGCTATATTGGATTTTAATTCTTTTATTCCGAAGAGCTCTGCATATGTCTCTTTATTGTTTATTTAACTGGCACGTGCCCTGCATACCTTCCAAACAAAACCTAGCCGAATGAACGAAGTCTCCCCACATTTGTAACTATATAACACGATGTCTCCCCCTCCTACGACCCTTCATTATGCAAAGCAAATTGTTATGCTCAAGTTTCCTCTCGTTTCCCGTTGCGTATCACAATTTGTTTGTATTTATTTTCAGTTTAGTTTCCTTTTCCTGACTTTGTAATGTGTTTAGGTAATTTTATGACTTCTGGACATATGACTGCTAGTTGTGTCGTTCAATATGTGAATTGAGTCACGAATTCAAAGCAAATACAAACTGAATTTTGATATGCTCAAAGAAGAAATGGCAAGATCAAGTTGCAAATTGAATAACCTTTGAATAATACTTGTGGACATTAAGTATTTAATGTAAAGTTTGCCTGAAATATACTTTGTAAACATTGACTGTTTATTGTTCTATAAATATTGCTGATGCTAGTCGAATTTTTGAATAAATTTCTCAATATTATCTATCTCTATGTGCCTAATGCTATCATCACATCTTTTGTGCCCTAACATCATTGTCTCCTTTATTTATCTATTCTATAAATCTATTATTATTTAAATATGTATACAAATATATATTCAATACAATTCGTATATTTCTTTATCTACTTCAGATAAAATATCTTTGTTTTATCTCACTCTACAATTAATCCTCATAGTACCAGATGTGCCTTGCAGGCTGGTATGAGGTTCGTGTAAATGACATTACTGAAAAATTTATGCCAACACAAGCAGGCAGAGTTGCCAGAGCAAAGTGAGATAGAGAGTGAGTTGCCAGAGTTGCCAAAGGCACCAGCGGCGTTTGGCATCAAGTTACTTAAGTGATTCCAATTTATACAAAATTTTACTGCTGAGTGCGAGTTGATGGATACACAGTTATGAATGGGTTTCAGCTGAAAGTGGGGAGGTGGGTTGGTGGGGAGGTGGATATGGCACATTTAGGCAACACTGTGAGTGCAGCCACTTAGCCCAGTTAGTTGCAGCTGGCTTGCAGTCGAAACATATCGAACCTTAACGTATTTATGACTGCACTTTAGCAGACAACCGCCGAATGGGCCTGTCAAAAGGGGCGTGCCAAATGGAAGTGTGTATCTGTGTGTGCGCAGTGTTAAGCGCACACTTAAAGCCAACATCTTAAACTGTCGCCGCCTAACGCCAGAGGGCGCCAGCAAGTGAAGCGTTCTGCCTCGCTCCGTTCTTGTCGCAGCTAACAAGGCGCAAAACATTTTAACATTTTTTAACATTTCCGCCTTTTTGCTTTCAATTTAATTTAACATTTTAACATTTATATTTTTATTATACTACACCGAGCGACGTCGACGTCACTGTCGCTGCTGTGCATTGTGCATAAGAGGTTTTATGCTTGAAATACGCATACGCTGCGTATACGTAATGTGCATTTTGCAGCAATACCTAGGGCATTTTATGAGCGTAACAGTTGGACAGAGTGGCTGGGGAAGGGAAGCCGCCCGTGCCGTGCGCCGAGCGCTGAGTGCCGACTGGTTAAAAACTACCCACTATAAATTTGTGCACACTTACAACTCGACGCTCGTTCGACAACAACAACAACAACAACAAAGACGACGACGACGACAAAAAAGGCAACAACAAGAATAACTGCAACTTAAATCTTAAGTAGCTCAACTTGTTTATTTATCGAAGCAGAAGTTAATGCATTACCGCGGCGGGCGGAGAGATCTGCAGGTACGAGGCAACGAGCATAAAAAGTGGACTCTAAAAAAAACGCGTCGCCATACAACGATTGTTATAATCAAGTTGTTGTTGTTGCTGTTTTAAATTGCAACTCTTATTGCAGTTAACTGGAAGATTATATAAAATTTAAAGCAAATATTTATGCACATATTAACGTGCTTCAATCTCCTGTTTTTGTGAATTGTAATTTTTTTTAAAAAAATATTTTTTATATAAATAAATTAATAAACAACTCTATTTCCTTCTTTTTATGGAATAGTAATATAAAAAATTCTAACTAAAAAAATGCAACCCAATTTATGCAAATCATATATATTTATAAATAATGAAACATTTTTGAAGAATTCATTTGGAAAATAAATTGTTCCATCATAATCAAATACAAAAATAGGCAAAATACAAAAAATAGATTGAAATATATCACAATAGGCAAAAACTATTTTGCATAATCAATCTATTGTTGTGATTTTCGTGAAATAATATATATATATATTTGGCTTGGGGGCCTGCAGAAGCGGCATGAAACTTGATTCTTTAGAGTGCATTCAAGTGTTAAAATATGTATATGAAATTGATTGGCTGATTAAGCCCACACACACATGGACACCCAGGAATTCACACGCTTTTGTGGCTATATCTGTGCATACATATATAAATTCCATTTAAAATCTACATATATATGCTTTTTGTTGACTTTAGGGGCCTTTGTCGTACTGAGTATGTGAAGTGTGTGTGTGTGTCCTTGGTGTTTTCGTGTTGATTTGCTGCGGAAATGACGCAAATAACGCAGCAAATTTAAGCCAGTCACACACACAATTTACACACTCGCCTGAATCTACACCTTTTTCTGGGTTATTTATGGCAACAACAACAATCAAGGCAGGCAGCCAGGCAGCCAGGCAGCCGGCAACAGGATGTTTTATATTATGCCTGCAAAGGCACAGAGCGAGCGAGCGAGCGAGATAGAGAGAGAGAGAGAGAGAGACATCCGCACACACAATAAAGGGATTTGCTGTTTTAATATTTTGCATACATTTATGTATTTTCCTTTGTTTTCTTCTTTTTTATTATTATTCCACCTCATTTTATGTCACTTTGCAGAATGAAAAATTTAATTGTGGTGCTCATTAATGGCTCTGCCGTTCCCGAAAAACCGAGCGGAAATATGTGATTTCCGGCAATAAATATCTCTGCGCCATATACACACACACATAGACATATATACACATACATATATGTATATATATCGATAAATGAGGACACAGCGAACTACACTTTAACAACATTTTCTCTTTCGTTCGCAATTTATGAGTTTAAATACATAAATTTATAACTTGATTATCGCATTTGCATTTGATATGGGCGTTTGTTTTTTTGGTTTCTTTCCCTTCTTCTTTTATGGACTTTTCTTGCACTCCCACAAAGCAAACAATCATTTAAGCATAAAACCATAAATCTATGCGCCAATAAGAGGGATTTCAACCAAGTAATACAAAATACAAACGCAAAAAAAAAACGGAAGAAGGTATAAAAAGGCGGGACATGAGGCAGCAGAATTTGCAAAAGGGACAGTCGCCAGCTTGAGTGGAAATTTTTATGTAAGAAAGAAAACACATAGAAGACCCAGAAAATACTCTATAAAAGGAGACTTCAAAATATTATTGCTTTCTCTTTGCCAATGTATTAAGATATATATCTCATTTCATGCTTATACTATTTATAAATTATAATAAATCAGAAGACTACGCAACCACAGCTACCCTCTGGAGAGCCGAGTATGTGGTATGGCAAGCCAAGCCCAAAATCAATATCAAAAGAGCCAAACCAAAATCGCAGCCGAAGCCAATCAGAGGCGAAACAATAAACAAGCATGACAATAAATATAAATAAATAAATAAATAAGCAGCAGCGTACGTCAGGCACATGCAAAGATTGAGCTGGTCACGGGATATGGCAAAGGCAAACGATGCGAGCCATGGCCAAGAATATGCCGCCTCCTGAAGATTCAGCAGCAGCATTTTGTTTGCGTGAAAGGATAATGACGCGTCTCGATTCGTGCAATGCAGCCGACACTATTGAGCTGAGAGCAGGCAAAGGAATTGATTGAACGGCGCATTAAATATAAACACACAGACGTATGTGGCGAGGCCTGAAGAGCAGCTGTCATGCTGCGAGTTCTTAATACTGCTGCTGCTCTTGTTGCTCCTGCTACCGGCTTCAATTCTACAGCTGCTTAAATGCGTCATCTCGAATTATTCATTGATCACTTTGAAGTGCCCGAACGATATCTGACAGCAGCTTAGGCTGTATCAGAGCTTAGATCTCATATATTGGAATAATAAAATAAAATCATAAAATCATTAAATATTCACTCTAGATTTATAGTAGTTAATAAATCAATAACAAAAGTTATATAAGCCTAAGACTAAAGCAAAACATTTTGCTACTCTCAGTTGCTGACAATTATATGAAGAGACTTGGCTCATTCTGCGTAATAACCAAGCTAAGGCCTCGGCTGAATATGTTGACTCTATACAAAGTCAAATGATTAGCGAAATATTAAAACAAACTTGTTTAATTATTTATTTAAGTAATCTTAGGCAACGAGGGGCCTAATGTTATCTGATATCAAAGCAAAAGAAATCTCTCAAAATCCATAGTACGTTCTATAAATTAACTTCCGCAATAGACAACAGCAGGTTCACTTCATAAAGTATTATAAAAATATTGCTGGCCACAAAAACTCAAGCCTCGCAAATGCACTAAGTGGAATAATGAAGAGAAATGCACAAAACGGATTTAAATGTTTATATTCTATAACTTCGCTGCTGCATTAGCTGTATAACAAATGTAGCTACTCTTTGGCAGGTTTTTTTGCTTTCGCTGGCGTGAAACGCTTTCAATGTAGCTTCACTTCAATTTAATGGCTACTTAAATCCATCATTTGAAATTATTATCACTTGGTGCTACAAACTCGCCAAGTCCGACGCTCACTTGGCCACGCATCAAATGGCCTTCAATGGGCATTAACTGCGGACGAGTTGGGTAAGCGGCCAAGGTGTACAGTGCAGGTGCAGATGGTGCAGGTGGATAGTGTTGGGGTAAATGAGGCCCATTAAAAGGCCACCACAGAAAAGTGCTGACATCACTGGCGGCTGCCGGCTGGCGGCTGGCGGCGGCGCGAATTAAAAAGTTGCCTTGATAATCCTTTTGCAAAATAGACGGGATTAAGTAAAAGGCTGCGTTGGAAATTTATGCAGCCAACTGTGGCCAGGTGGACGTTGGCCAGCAGCTGCCATCCTTCACTCGCTCTGGCTCTCTTACTCTGTCGCTCTTCATGCAGCACTTAAAATGTGCCACAGTGTTGCAATAATTACCGTTAAATGGTCGCTGTTTAAAACACTTAAGAGCTGTGCCGCAAAAGGAGGTGCTCGCAAAAAAGGTTCAATCTGCCACAGCAGGCCGTCTGTTATTATCCTTGCAGCAGAAGCTGAAGCAGCAGCATCATCATCATCATCATCCTCATCATCAGCAGCATGAGTTGTGCCGTGCGTTCAGCTTGGCTGCGTTTTTGGCCACGTCTCGTTTTTTTACGTACTCTGATGTCCTGCTGATTGCGGTGATTTGTAATTTTAAGCAGCGTATGATTAACTTTTGCGCGAGAAACTTACAACTGTGAGAGAGACAGCTGAAAGGAATAACGCAGCTGTGCGTGTATATCTATATATATATATATTTATGTTGTTGCTGAGTAATGATTGTGGCGTGTCCTTGACAGTGGCACCGACAAGTTGGCGTTTCCTAATGCGCTTACCTATTATTATATTGCTTAATGACCAGACGAGGGCGTGTGTGTGTGTGTTCAGAGTATTTGGCTTTGTTTTCACTGCGCACTGGCAATTAGCAGTGCGTCTTATTCGTCCACAATTTACTATTTGCTT